>NC_082656.1:19221439-19524469 GCF_028023285.1 Balaenoptera ricei | reverse complement strand
CAGTTGATGGACATTTGGATGGTTTCCACTTTTGCCTATTAGGAATAATGCTTCTATGAACATTTGTGTACAGTTTTTGCATGAACATATGTTTTTATTTCCCTTGGGTATATACCTAGAAGTGAAATTGATGAGCCATAGAGTAACTCTGTGTTTAACTTTTAAGGAACCGCTAGACTGTTTTCCAAAGTGGCTGGACCATTTTACATTCCCACCTGCATTGTGTGAGTGTTCCAAATTTCTCCACATCCTCCTCAACACTTGTTATTATTTGACTTTTTGATTACAGCCATCCTAGTGATAGCTCATTATGGTTTTGACTTGTATTTCCCTCCTATCTAATGCTTGCTTTATGCTTAATTTGCTCTCTTTTTCCAATGTGTTAAAGTGGAAGTTTAAGTTTTAATTTCAGATCTTTCTTTTTTAATATAGGCATTTACAGCTACAAATGTCCCTTTAATCACAGCTTTTGCTGCATCCCATAAATTTTGGTATGTTGTGTCTTCATCTGCATTAATTTCAAAGTATTTTCTAATTTTTCTTGTGATTTCTTCTTTTACTGGTGATATAGATGTATGCTGTTTAATTTTCACATAATTTTTAGTATCCCAAATTTCTTTCTATATTGATTTCTACTTTCATTCAATTGTGGTTGGAGAACATACTTTGTGTGATTTCAATCATTTTAAATCTATTGAGTTTGATCTATGGCCTAGCATATGGTCTGTTCTGGAGAATGTTCCATGTGTACTTGAGAAGAATGATGTGCATTCTGTTTTTGTTGGGTAGAGTTGTTCTACAGATGTCTGTTAAGACTAGTTGGTTTATAGCGTTCTTCAAGTCTTCTATTTTCATGCTAGTCTCCTATCTAGTTATTCTATCCTTATTGAAAGGGGGGTATTGAAGTCTCCAACTATTATTGTTGAATTGACTATTTCTCCCTTCAATTCTGTTGGGTTTTGCTTCAGGCATTTTGGGGCTCTGTTGTTAGAAGCATACGTGTTTATAATTATTATATCTTCCTAATATATTGATACTTTAGTCATTATAAAATTCTTCTTTTTATCAATAGTAAATAATTTTAAAGCCTCTTTTGCCTGATACTAATATAGCCACGCCAGCTTTCTTATGGTTGTTTATATGATATATCTTTTTCCATCGTTTTCCTTTCAACCTATTTGTATCTTGAATCAAAAATGTCTTGTAGATAGTATATAGTTGAATCTTGCTTCAGTTGGGAATTGGGAGAATGGGAGCTCCATCTTGTTGGCCACAGCTGCTCAGAGTGGAGTTTTCTTTTTACTGAACTAGAGATGGGGGAAGAGGGGAATGGGTTGTGGCTCAAGTGCCATAGACTGACAGTTCTTACTGAGATGTAGTAGATTTTCTTGAGTAAACATTTCATTTGCTGTATGACTTTAGGACAATTTACAGAGCTGTTAAATGTTTTTTAAAAATAATTTTCACCATTTATGGTTGTTTCACTGGAGAGCAGGTCTGTAGAACTCCTCACCCTGCCATTCAGATCATCTCCTTATTTAAGTTTTGATTGTAAAAAATTTCAAACATATGAAAAAGAGAGAAACCAATATAATAAATCTTCATAAGCTAAATATTCATTTTAAGCAATCATGAAACATGTGGTCATGTCTTACCTTCTTTTCCTTCCTCCTTTAGATTATTTTTGAAGCAAATCTTTAATATCATATAATTTATTCTATAAACATTGCTTTTAAAAGTCAGTTAGTCTCTCTCTCTCTTCCTCTCTCTCTCTCTCTCTCACACACACACACACACACACACACACACACACAGACACAGACACACACACCCCTCCCTCCCTCATTGCTCAGCAGTCCCACCTCTGTCACATATCAAGTATCCGTACATGTTTGGATCTGTTTCTGGGCTCTTTATTCTGTTCCATTAGTGTTTTTATTTATTCCTGTGCCAATACCACACTGCTTAAATTATTTTTGCTTTGTAAACTTTAACACCTAGTAGATCAAGTCTTTCCACCTTTGCCTTCTTCAAAAGTGTCTGAACAAATCTTGGCCCTTTTCATTTCCATATAAATTTTATAAACAGTTTGTCATACAGCTTTGAAGATTTAGGAAAATTTGGCTAATTTTTATCAAATTCAAAAACAAAAGAATGTATGCTATTATTTTAATTCTACTAAGATTTATTTTAAATAACAGATGTGTAATCTAAAAATTAAACTCATAAATATAGACTTGGTAAGTGTCTCCTACTATAGTACATGTACTTATTTATGCTATTTGTCCAGACAGTCATTGAAATCAGAAGGCATATAGCTGCAAGTCAATCTATGGTCTTTGTGCAAGGGAAAATTTAAAGGTCCTTTATCTTCCTCTAGCCTCTAATTAAAAATTTGCAGGCTAGGACTTCCCTGGTGGCACAGTGGTTAGGAATCCACCAGCCAATGCAGGGGACATGGGTTCGACCCTGGTCCAGAAGGATCCCACCTGCCGCGGAGCAACTGAGCTCGTGCACCACAACTACTGAACTCACGGTCTAGAGCCCATGAGCCACAACTACTGAGCCCGCGAGCCACAACTACTGAGCCCGTGAGCCACAACTACTGAAGCCTACACGCCTAGAGCCCAGCTGCACAACAAGAGAAGCCACTGCACCACAACGAAGAGTAGTCCCTGCTCGCTGCAACTAGAGAAAGCCCATGCACAGCAGCGAAGACCCAACGGAGCCATAAATAAATAGATAAATAAATAAATAAATAAATAAATAAATAAAATTTTTAAAATTTGCAGGCATTTTGCATTTGTCAAAAAAAGCAATTAGAGAGAATCTTAAAATTTAGCACTGCCTTAATAGCTGAATGAAGGGCCATATAAATACATAGATATAGAAGCTGAGTCAAATATGGTGCATATTGAGGGATACTAAAGAACCCCTGAAGGAGCCCAGAGAAGGATATTGGAAATAAGGGGTCATTGCCTTGTCTATTCCACCCCTTCTTCTTAGTTTTAAATCTGATTGAGCCCCTAGTAACAAAGTAACAAGTGGGATGTTAGAAAGGTGTTGATCTCTTGTCTAGATTTTGGGTTTTGTCCAAATACCCACTAAATAGATCTATTTTATTTTTCAAAATGCCTGATGTTAAAGTGCTTAATTCAGCTGAACCTAGAAGGTGGGCTGTGGAGAAGTGGAGTAGCTTTGCATCAAGTATTGACCTTGACCTTTGCGTAGAGCATTCTGCAGTACCTATCTTTTCTGCTTCTTGGACAACAGACTGAACTTGCTACTTGCCTCTGTCTATGATACCTGCCTTCCATGCTGCCAGCTCCTGTTTCTTCCTAGGACTCATGCTATCTGCCAACTCCTAGGTTTCTCCTGGGTAAAATTATGGAGAAGCTAATCATATACCTAACCAGTGTACATGCTGGAAAAACTCCATGTTGGCCCAAAGAAAGGACTTGTCCACAGGCCCCACAGTTCTGATGCAAGGCTTCCTGGCGGATCTGCCAACAGCCAAACCTTATGTAGAGTCTTGAGCAGTTTGACACTCCCAGATTCCTTTATTTAGCTAACAGGTGGCTCTGGATCCTACAGCTGTGACCAAAGTCTCACAGACAATCAGCCTTTTGTTGGAGTGAAATGAAGACGGTTGGCTTCCTATGAACATAACTAGAGTCCCCGATAGAGCCCTTTACATAGGGTTTTTAGGAGTTCAGTGATCCACCAGAGCTGGTAAACGGTCCATGGTTCCATTCACTGCAATTCTGTAACTTTCATTTCCTGGACACCAAAAGAGATTGGCACAAACTTTACTATGTGACTAATTTCAAGAGTAATTCATGCTACATTTAAAAGAGTGAAAGGGATGGGTAGATCTAGTTTGAATAATGTATTTTATTTAGTCACTGTATCCAAAATATTATCATTTCATCATGTAATAAATATAAAAATTATTAATGAAAAAATAAAAAGAGTAATTCATGGATCCCAGCCACAACAGTGGCAGCAACTCCCCCAACTGAACCAGGCAATAAAACCAGCTGGAGCAAAAGTTTGACATCAGTTCAAGTTTCCTTTATCCAGCTTTCAAGTACTCAAGACTGACATCCCTACCCCTCCATCTCTAAGGATTCTATCCCCCAAACCTAACATCCAGGAGTGAGTGAATGCAGCCTGGCGCCATTAGCCCAGAGGAGGCTCAGCTCTGTCTCTATCAAATGGTCTCTCCACAGGCAGAGATCCCTGTCTCTCTTACTTCTAGCCATTCCATCTTAGGCACTGTGTTTCCTGCAATCGGTATGCAGAACTCTTGCCCCACACAGTTCATCAGAGGTTTGGGTGCACCAGGGGACTTCATTGTCCTGAAAGACTGGCTGCCAATGAGCACAAGGACTGACGTGGTGACAGAGGGATCTCCTGAAGGGCTTCTCCTCTATTATGTAGACCTTGGGCTTGGAGATCCAGATGAAAGAACAGGGGGATGCTCTTATCACAATAGGCAGTAATGAAATGGCTTCCTAAATGGTCTCCTCGTGTCCATTCTTTTCCTCTTTTCAACTCTCCACACAGCAGTCAGGAAATCGACTGTGTCCTTCCTTTATTTAAAATCCTTTCCTGTCTCCCACAGTGTGGCCTGCAAGGCCCTGTACGCCCTTTCCAACCTCTCTGATCCTATCCCATGCCACCTTCTTCCTGTGATGTGCTCTAATTTTCTTTTAGTCCCTCAAATGCCATGCTCCCTCCTGCTTTGAGGCCTCTCCACATGCCATTCTCTTTGATTCTTCAATTTATTGATTCCCACTCATCTTTCAGAGCTCAGTTCAAATGTCACTTCCTTAGGGAAGCTGTCCTTGAGTCCCCAGAGCAGACGAAGTCCTCATTATACCCTTTATAGCTCTACATCCCATTCCTTCATACTCTGTAATTATAAAGCTGAGTAATTTTTAATGTCTTCCTCCCAATCAGCTTGTAAGATTCATGAGGGCAGAATCTCGGTCTATAAAGGCTCCCCGCTAGATCCTGAGTACCCACGTGGTAGGGGCTTGGTAAATATTTACTGGATGAATAAATTAACAAAAATAAATATGGAAGTTACTGTCATAGGCTTCACCAGCTGGTGAGTACAGGTGTAGTGCTGTAACTTCATGCACTTTCAATAGTTCCACCACATTTGTGACAGCTATGAATTTTTTCCTTCCATGTGACATTCAGATATTAGACAGCTGCAGGAGTGGGTGAATGGCTTCTCCTCTAGTTCATTCTCCTGAGCCTCTCTCTTTTCCCCTCTGGTCCACCCAAAATACCAAGGCAAGTGTGGACACACACACACACACACACACACACACACACACAGCTTTTACACAGTATACAAAGGGCAAAGGTAGGTTTAGAACTCTGGCTTCTTGAATTCTACAAAAATATTTTTTCCTCATTTCTTTATTTAGTGAGATCTGTTAATTGGCCTCATTCTGTTAGAAAATAATGTCAATCAAAAAATAATATAACCCTTCTTTAAGAGCCACAAATTTCTCAAAATTCTAGTTTCCTAGAGATCCTAATAAAAACTCAGACAACTTGGAATAATTTTCTAACAGCACATTTTACACTCACACCCTTATCTTGCCATTTAACATTTCATTTATGTCTAGATTTTGTTTTCTAAAAAGATCATAAGCTGTTTGAGGAGAGAGTTTATGGGTCTTCTACATTATATTCTCCCCATATCTGTGCATAAAAAGGGCCTAACAAATTTTCTCAGTTGTTTTCAGAAAGAGAAATTAAATTGAAAAGGGAAAGAAAATGAACTAACCCCTAGAACAAGTTATTACAAAATTGTACATTCTATAATTATATTTCATGTCCTATGACAAAGGAAAAGGAAGGCTGTAACAAGAAGGTAAAGCTGTACTCTAGCTAGTTGAAATAAAAGCCATGTTAACTGTGAAAATAAAAGTTTCCATTCATAAGTGAAAGACGACAGATTCAGAAATTATCTTTTTAATGGAAAATTATTTTCACAAACTTCTCTGGATTAAAAAGTCCTTGTGACTTAAACATTCTATTATGGCCAAATTTAACTCATTTTTTTTTTAACCACTGGACCACCAGGTATGTCCCTTAACTCATTTTTGATTAACACTTTTTTAGATATCTCATTGAATCTTCATAAACCCTGTGAGGAGGACTCAGCATAAGCAATTATGTAAAAGAATATAATGAACCAGAGAAAAGCTTCCTGACTTCAGATCAAAGATCTTCTGGGTTGAGAGGAAAGGGAAAATCCAGATGGCAATGGAACAAGGGAGAACTTGCCTTGTGGGTCACTGAAGAGGGGACTGATCTTGCTCCAGTGGGGAGGAGTGAAATGATAGAAACACCAGGTAAGTTTGTGGGAACCAAGAGGAGAGGTAATCTAGACGTGTTCTTAAAAAGAGGCCCAAGGAAACCCAAGATCTCAGAGACCGAAGGACTGTGTGGTGGGTATGAGTCTGGGACAGTTTACAGAGTCCCATGTGTCACAGTGTAGCCTGGAAGCAGATGGATGGTTCTGTGGCCTGAGAGTGCCACAGGAGTGGATGGGGTTTTAGGTAGCACCCCACAGTTTCTGTGACTCAGCTTGGCAATGGAATGAGTTTTTTGCACCCCAGAGTCTGTAGAGAAGTTGAAAGGATAGTTCTTAAACCTACACGGGCCTTTTAAATGGGATTATGGCAATGTTGCCTGTATGTCCAGTAAACAAATATGAAACGAGATGATGGATGGCTAAATGGAAGCCAAGGTGATAAGAGTCAAGGACCAGATGTCACAACTCCCAATGCTTTGACACTCCACATGCACCCCAGAAATTAGATATATCTCTTGGGTGTATATTGACTAAATTTAAATATTTGCCACTTAGAGGGTAGGGGCTCTAAATAGAAAATAATTTGGGGGAAAATAAGGTTACTATTTCTAACACAGCTGGTTTTGTGAGCTAAAAATGAAACCATTACTTTTATTAATAGCATCCCCTAACCTAGTTTTGCCATTGAGAAGCAGATCTGAGTGGGATGTGGGTCTCCATTGAACTAGCAAAAGAATAAAAGGTGTTTGGGGGAAGAAAAAAGGAAGTAGGAGAGGCATTGTGAAAGGATCCTCTTTCTAATTGGAAGAGAAGGAAGAGAGAATCAAGAGGAAGAAGAAAGAAGAGAAAATAGATGAATATCCAACATCTCTTTTGTTTTCATTATGATATTCATACTGACTTCATGGGATTTCCTGTTTTTCTAGCATATTCAGGAAGGATACTTTAACCTAGACCACTGAAATTGGAATTTTATCTGAAGTGAGAAAAAAAGAATGTTAGATTTGAAATCACAATCCGGGTTGAATTTCTGGCTTTGCCATTTAATAGATGTGTGATCTTGGACAACCTCTTAACCTCTTCAAACTTCAGGTTCAAATCAACTGTAAAAAGGGTTTAATAAAATACATACCATTGAATTATTGAGAGAATTGAGTCAATATACATGAAAGAGCTTTGTAAATGGTAAAAACTGCACCATGTGGGGTACCATTTTGTGGTGGAGATAACAAGGGGAACGAAGTGTACAGGTGTAGAAGGCACATGGGGGGTGAAGGGTGCTATTTTGGAGTCTCTGAACAGATAGTTCAACATGAAGAAATCAGGCTTACTGGAGAAAAGTGGTCCAGAAGAGGAGAAAAAGGAGAGAAGGACTTAAATGGGCAGCAGAGGCAAACCCAGGTATCCTGACTTGAAGTTTAGTAATTACGTCAAACTCTGTTTACTTATGTGTACCTATCAGAGTCTCTTGCTCATTTATCTTAGAGATCTACTGACAGTTAGTATGTGGTACATTGCCCTATGCTTATAGTTTTGGAATAGGTCAATCACTTCTGAAGCCTTCAATGTAAGAAATTAACAGTAATTGGGGCTGTAGAAATCAATAGTTAATCTTTCAATCACTAGAAATCCTTCTTAGAGTCCTTACTATGAAAGCCCCTGGCTATTAGCTCAACTAGTTGTTCTTCCTTTGTGACATCTCTGGAAGTTTAGCACTTCTGTGTGAAAACTTTTGTCAGTATGCTGAAAGCTGAAAGTGAGGTTGGATGACATGCAGTAACTTCAGAAATAGAAGCAGTCCTCCTAATTTGGAACAGTGTTGGAATCCTCCAGTTGTGACATGAAATGAAAATTCCATTCCGCAGAATTCTTTTGAGGTAGCGCTTGGTGGGAATATTTCATTATGTTACCTGGAGTAGGGAAGATATCTCAAAAACACATGCTCAGTTGCAATGATGGTTTGCTAGACTGTCTTCTCGGGAGGGTAGGTCTTATCGACTAGAGCCCCCTAGGTTTCATTGGAAATTTTGATGAGTTTAGGATTGTGAATTTGAGGATAGAAGCCAAGCAGAGGTAAATTCTTTGTACAAATAGCAAGGAGACATATTTGAAGTGGGAGGGAAAAAGAAATCTTGTATAAAGCTCCAGAGCCATCAAAGATGGGGCAGGACTGGAGAAAGAGTATTCAAGAGAGATCCCTGGTAGTGGGGAGTCAATTGTGGATTTTGGAGAACAGATATATTGAAGGAGATTCCCACAAATGTTTTATTTTGAAAAATACCAAACTTTTAGAGAAGTTGCAAAAATAGTACAATGAACACTGGTATACCCATTGCATATACATGTATAGAGACAGAGAAAGAGTACATTTTTATAGATGTGTGTGTATTTACATTTTGTATATAGATAAGCAGATAAAAAGTACATACAGAGAGAAATTTAAGCATGTGTGTGTGTGTATATATATATATATATATATATATATATATATATATATATATATAATTTTCTGACCATTTGAAAATTGTAGGTAGACATCATGAAACTTCACCACTAAATACTTCAGTATGTGTCTCCTAAGAACAAGGCCATTCTCCTATGTGACCACAATACAATTATCCTACTCAGGAACTTAAACTTGATGCAATACAATATCTAATATTCTGTATATATTAAAATTTCCCCAACTGTCCCAATAACATCTTTATAAATCTCCAATTTAAAGGGGATTTAAAAATTGTTTGTCATGTTCAACATAAATGTCTTCTCCATTTTCCCTACAAGATCATCAAAAATGACTACATTTCTTGTTAATATTTTAATGCCAGTAATTTATTTGGGGGAACTTGTAGATGTCTCATGTCCAGATTGGTAGGGGGTGAAAACAGAAACAATAGCAGCTGCCAGAGGAGAGGTTGGTTGAAGCTGGCTACAACTGAAGTAACAATTTGGAGGAAAGGGACTTCGTAGAGACAGTAACAGATTTAAAACCACTGTTCTGTTCCTGGCGTGCTGCCCCTTTCCTTCTGACCCTATGACTTAAACCTGTCCTCTAGTCTTTTGTATGTGATAAGTCTCTTACACTGCTTGTTTCCCAGATCCTACCTACCGTGATATAAAAGCTTGTTCTCATGGTCTTTTTTAAAAAAAATAGATTTTATTTTTTAGTGCAGTTTTATACTTACAGAAAAATTGAGAAAATAGTACAGAGATACCCCATATATCCTCTCACCCCTACACACGATTTCTCTTATTATTAACATATTACATTAGTATAGGACATTTCCTACAATTAATGAACCAATATTTTCTGATTATTATTCATAAAGTCCATACTTTATTTAGACTTCCTTGGTTGTTGTTGTTGTTTTTTAATCTTTTCACCACGCTGCACAGCATGTGGGATCTTACTCCCTGACCCGGGATCGAACCTGCACCCCCTTCATTGGAAGGACAAGGTCTTAACCACTGGACCGCTAGGGAAGTCTCTAGACTTCCTTGGTTTTTAACTGAATGTCCTTCTGTTCCAAGATCCCATCCAGGATATGAAATTACATTTAGTTGTTATTTCTCCTTAGGCTCCTTAGACGATGCCAGATTTTCAGACTTTTCTTGTTTTTGATGTCCTTGACAGTTTTTCACTCCTAGGTCTTTTGATAATTTAATCTCCATACATTGCTGAGCAGAGTGCCACAACAAATATTATTTTGAATTAAGTATTATCTCTGCTAATGGGTGAAAGTCAGATCTTGTTTGAAGTAACCGCATGATAAGGATGATAGTTATTTCAGTAGCCTTGTTTGTGTATAGGTCATATTGTGACTACTTATTGATTAAATATGGGCTATAGAGTTCACAGCATTCATTGGGTGGAACAATCTTCTTTGGGTGGATTGAGTCCATGAAGCTCCAGGCACAAAGGTCAACTGAGAGAGCAGAACCAATCAGAAGGTGCCTTTTCCTCTGGAACCCTATGTTCTTACAGACTCCACATGGCAAATGGTCTATGCTTTTCCCTTTATCTTTACAAGCATCTTGGGGTAATTTGGCTTGAGACATATGAACTATCATTTACCAAACAAGTATTTCCGTTGTCCTTTGTTTTTTATTTTTTTCAAATTAAAGTATAATTTACATATAATGATAAGCACAGCTCTTATGTGTACAGTTCAAAATGTTTTGACAAATACATACACCTGCGTAATCCATCAAGCTAGGGAGCGTGTTCATCACTGCAGAAGGTTATCTCGTGTCCTTTTCAAGTCAATGCCTGCCCTTGAATCCCCAGAGGCAGCTACTGGTTCAATTTCTTTCACCATAGATTAGGTTTGCCTGTTCTAGGACTTCACATAAATGGAATCATACAGTTTACACTCTTTTGTGTCTGGTTTCTTTAGCTTAGCATAATGTTTTTGAGATTCATTCATGTTTTGTGTCTATCAAAAGTTTATTCCATTTTATTGCTGAGTAGAATTCATTATATTGTATCAATATACCACAATTTCTTTTTTTTTTAATTAATTAATTAATTTATTTATTTTTATGGCTGTGTTGGGTCTTCGTTTCTGTGCAAGGGCTTTCTCTAGTTGTGGCAAGCGGGGGCCACTCTTCATCGCGGTGCGCGGGCCTCTCACTATCGCGGCCTCTCTTGTTGTGGAGCACAGGCTCCAGACGCACAGGCTCAGTAATTGTGGCTCACGGGCCTAGTTGCTCCGCGGCATGTGGGATCTTCCCAGACCAGGGCTCAAACCCACGTCCCCTGCGTTGGCAGGCAGATTCTCAACCACTGCACCACCAGGGAAGCCCCACAATTTCTTTATCTACTCTTGTGTGGATGGAAATTTGTTTTTTCTGATTTTTGGCTGTTATGAATGAAGTTGTTATGAATATTTATGTATGGGTCTTTTTTGTGGACTTACGTTTCTTAGGATTTTTTTTTCTGGCCACACCGTGCGGCTTTCGGGGTCTTAGTTCCCTGACCAGGGATTGAACCCAGGCCCTGGCAGTGAAAGCACCAAGTCCTAACCACTGGACCACCAGGGAACTCCCAACTAATGTTTCTCTTGAGTATGGAATATCTGGGTCACATGGTTGGTGTATGTTTAATGTTCTAAGAAATTGTCAAACCATCTCCCAAAGTGGTTGTACCATTTTATAGTCTGTATTAGTTTTCTATTGTTGCTTAATAATATTGCCACAAACTTAACAGCCTAAAGCAACACACATTTATTATCTCCCTGTTTCCATGGGTCAGGAACAACTTAGCTTATCCTTTGTGAGGCTGCAATCAAGGTGTTGAACCAGACTGCTTTCTCACATGGAGGCTCACCTGGGAAAGGATCTGCTTCCAGACTCATGTGGTTGTTGGCAGAATTCATGTCCTTTGGATATCCTTTTGGAGGGCTCTAATTTCTTGCTGGCTGTCGGCTGGAGGTTGCCCTCAGTTTCTAGAGGCTGCTTGTAGTTCCTTACCATGTGGGGTTCCTTAAATGGCCAGCTGCTTCCTCAAAGCCAGCAAAGGAGCAAGGGACCCCAGAAAGATGAGTGGTACAATCTTATAAAATGTAATCATGTAATCAAATACATTTAATCACGTACATCCCATCTCCTTTGCTACATTCTATTGCCATATTCTATTACAAGTTCCACCATATTCAAGGGGAGGGGAGCACATAGGGCATGAATACTAAGGGGCAGGGATCAAAGAGGGCCATCTTAAGAATGTGTGTACTACATTCTCCCACCATAAATGAATGAGAGTTTTGGTTGCTAAACATCCATACCATCATCTGGTGTTGCCATCTTTTTAATTTTAGGCACTTTAGTTGTTGTAGAGTATGTCACTGTGGTTTTAATTTGCATTTCCCTAATGTCTAATGATACTAAACATTTCTCCATGTGCTATTGGCCACTCACATATCTTTCTTTGGGAAATGTCTTTTCATGTATTTTGCCCATTTAAAAAATTGTGTTGTTTGTCTTTTTATTATTGAGTTAGAGGAGTTCTTTATATATTCTGTTCATAAAGATTTTCACAAATAGTACTGAAATGACTGAGTATTTATATGGAAAAAAATGGGCCATAACTCCCACATCACACTGTATATAAAAATTAACCTAATTGATATTTATAGACTATTACAGTCAACAACTGCAGGATATACATCTTTTCAAAGGCACATAGAACATTCACCAAGATAGACCACAGATTGGGCCATAAAACAAGAGTGAATAAATCTCAAATGACTGAAATCAGACAGAGTATGTTTTCTGAGCTTAGCAGATTGAAATTAGAGATCAATACAAAAACTCTGGAAAATTCTCAATTATTTTTGTGTATTTGTTTTATCAATTCCTGTGAAAGAAGTACTATTATCGCTAACTATAATTAAGGATTTGTCTACTACTCCCTTTAGTTCTGTCAATTCTTGCATCATGAATTTGAAGCTATATTTGACATATGCATATTTAAAACTGTTGTATCTTCTTGAGTGACCCTTTTATCAACATGAAATGTCCTTTTCATCTCTGGTAAAACTCCTTGTTCTGAAGCCTACTTTCTTTTATATTGAAATAGGCACTCTAACTTTCTTATGATTAAAGTTTTCATGGCATGTTTATGTCCATCACTTTAACCTAGTTGTGTCTTCATATTTAAAGTAAATCTCTTGTAAAAAGCATATCGTCATGTCTTCCTTTTTTATCCAGCCTGACATTTGCTGCTTTTTAATTAGAGTGTATTTGTATTTTAGTTATGCCTTTTTTTCATTTTTTGGAGATTGGTTGCTCTAGTGATTATAATATGCAACTCTGATGAACTAATATTATAAAACTTTACATATAATGTAAGAATCTCACAACGGTGATTGTATATATTTTTAAATTAAAAACTATAGTTTTTTCTTATTATAAAACACAATACATGGAACTGTACAAATCTAAACTTACCGTATAAAAATAAAGTGAATGAGGATACAAAGCCCAGAGATAAACCCCTGCACCTATGGCCAACTAATCTATGACAATGGAGGCAAGGATATACAGTGGAGAAAAGACAGTCTCTTCAATAAGTGGTGCTGGGAAAACTGGACAACAACATGTCAAAGAATGAAATTAGAACTCTCCCTAACATCATACACAAAAATAAACTCAAAATGGATTTGAGACCTAAATGTAAGACCGGACACTATAAAACCCTTAGAGGAAAACATAAGAAGAACACTCTTTGACATAAATCACAGCAAGATCCTTTTTGACCCACCTCCTAGAGTAATGGAAATAAAAACAAAAATAAACAAATGGCACCTAATGAAACTTAAAAGCTTTTGCACAGCAAAGGAAACCATAAACAAGACAAAAAGACAACCATAAGAATGGGAGAAGATATTTGCAAACAAATCAACGGACAAAGGATTAATCTCCAAAATATACAAATAGCTCATGCAGCTCAATATCAAAAAACAAACAACCCAATCAAAAAATGGGCAGAAGACCTAAGTAGACATATCTCCAAAGAAGACATACAGATGGCCAAGAGGCACGTGAAAAGCTGCTCAACATCACTAACTATTAGAGAAATGCAAATCAAAACTACAATGAGGTATCACCTCACACATTAGAATGGGCATCATCAGAAAATCTGAAAACAATAAATGCTGGAGAGGGTGTGGAGAAAAGGGAACCCTCTTGCACTGTTGGTGGGAATGTAACTTGATACAGTTACTATGGAGAACAGTATGGAGGTTCCTTAAGAAACTAAAAATAGAATTACCATATGACCCAGCAATCCCACTACTGGGCATATACCTAGAGAAAACCATAATTCAAAAAGACACATGCACCCCAATGTTCATTGCAGCACTATTTACAATAGCCAGGTCATGGAAGCAACCTAAATGTCCATCTACAGATTAATGGATAAAGAAGTTGTGGTACATATATACAATGGAATGTTGCTCAGCCATAAAAAGGAACAAAACTGGGTCATTTGTAGAGACACGGATGGACTTAGAGACTGTCATACAGAGTGAAGTAAGTCAGAAAGAGAAAAACAAGTATCGTATGTCAACACATATATGTGGAATCTAGAAAAATGGTACAGATGAACTGGCTTACAAGGCAGAAATAGAGACACAGATGTAGAGAACAAACATATGGATAGCAAGGGGGGAAAAGGGGGTGGGTGGGATGAATTGGGAGATTGAGATTGACATATATACACTAATATGTATAAAATGGATAACTAATAAAAACCTGCTGTATAAAAAAAATAAATAAAATTAAATTAAAAAATAAAATAAAATAAAATACATAACAAATGAGAACCTGCTGTATAGCACAGGGAACTCCTGTACAGTAGAAACTAACACAACATTGTAAAACAAGTATACCCCAATAAAAAAAATAATATAGTAAAGTGAATGAAGAGAAATAACCTCTGTCTGCACATTGTTGTTCATCCTCTGAGACCTTTTCCTAAATGTATATGCACTTCATTGCTCCTTCTATGAACTTGACGTCAGTAGGTATTATATACAACTAATTTCTCAGTCTTATGAGAGCATCTTTCGAAAGACAATATAAATGACTCTAATCTCAGAACAAACTTCTGGGAAGAAGAAGACAAAGAATTTATCTGCTATATCCCCTTGTCAAACCTTTTCTTCTCAGACATTAAATCTCCCACATTTCTGGGTTGTGCATGTGTAGGTACTGCCTGGTCCTGCAGCATCTCATGCCTCACTGCCAAAAGAAAAACTCCAGGATAGGATGGGAGATATATCGTCTGGGTATAAGGTGAGCCACCATCAGGCTGTGCTCATGTGAAGTCTGTTGCCATAGCAGTATACCCCACAGGAGTTGGTTGCCAGTGTTGCCTGGGACAAACCAAGTGGCTAATGGCCCTGCAGCCAGTGAGGCCAAGAGCATCTGATTTTAGTATAAGTGTTGCTGAGGCAAGCACAAGAGCATCTGAGTACATAAGCAGTGTTTGATAAAATATATCTCTTGCACCACTCATTTTCATTCATGCCTTCCCATTATATTCACCCCCATACTATAAGAAGGGCATCAGTTTTTGTGAGAAGCTCATGCC
Organism: Balaenoptera ricei; assembly: GCF_028023285.1. Lineage (NCBI taxonomy): Eukaryota > Metazoa > Chordata > Mammalia > Artiodactyla > Balaenopteridae > Balaenoptera > Balaenoptera ricei. Next base: position 19,509,032 of record NC_082656.1, on the reverse strand, counting down.
CTCACTTCTTTCCTAAGGGGGAAGGAACAAGTCCATTTTGTCACAGAGTCCTATTCAAGATGGTGTCCAGCCACAATCTCTGAAAAGACTTAAGGCAAGAAGGTTGAGTCAAGCTAAACCCCCTGCTGATAAAGATAACACCAAGGATGATAATCTTCATCTGTCTCTCCTCTACCCTTTTGTACCCTCATGTCAGTCAATCACTGGCTAAGGTTTGTTGGGGGTCGGGGAGTATAGATTTCATAGATGAGGCAACTCCTGTTTGGTTGAGGACAATTCTCAGTCAACACTCACATTAGCTGGGGGATGAGTGTGCCAGTAGATTTAAGCAAAGCACCAACAGCATCCATCCACTACAAGGGGCTAATTCTATCTCCACTCTTTATTTCTTGCACCTTTATATTTTAGTTGTTGGGGGCCACAGCGCCATATATTAGCTGTTGGTTTGTTGCTTATATTGTATTTTGTAGGGCAGTGCCAAACCACGCACTAAGTCTGGAGTGTTTTGTTATGCAACAAGATCTAACAAATACAGATGAGTCATACAGCAAGACCATAGGGTCCCATGGTCGTGTGTTCATTGTTTCTCTTCTTTTGTCATAAAATGGATCCTTTGATCTGAGCCATTGTTGTGAGAGAAATCATGTCAATATATCAGGCTTCCATAAATTCTTGAGTCGTGGTGCTGGCAGAGGCACTGAGGGCAAGGAAGGCAAATTCATAACCAGATTAGGTACTAGTTCTGATAAGGATTAATCACTGCCTCCTCTAAGGTAGAAGGGGTCCAATGTAACCAATCTGCCATCAAGTGGCTGACTGGTCTTCTCAAAGAGTAATGCCATATCAAAGGCTCAGTTTTGGTCTCTGCAAATAGCAAGTTGGGAATTCTAGCTAGATCAGAATTGGTGAGGAGTCCATATTTTTGGACCCATGCAAGACTTTCATCCTTGCCACCATGACCTCTCTATCATGGGATCTTTTTGCTAGTTGATGCCACAAGACAAGTCATCTTGTTCACCTGGTGCCTGAGAACCTCTTCTGTGATAGATGCTCTCTGGTGAAAATTAACACGAGACACAAAGATATAAACACTTTATCCTCACTCCCTTGGATCCATCCATATTCTGCTTTCCAGACCAAACTGTCCCTAATATTCTAATCATTTTTTTCCAGGTTCTGACCAACTAGCCAAGCCATTCATCTCTGCCCAGAAGTTCATGTATATCCACATTTCAGGCCACTTCTTCCTCTTAAGAAGTAATCAAGGGTACTGTTCACAAGTCTGCCCAAGGGAGGATTTCTCATCATCACTGTACTTTGGGGCATTAAGCAGTGCATGTAAACTAGGTCCAAGATCTTTCCTCCTCCATCAGTTGGTCTTAGAGGGCCCCCTTAGGCCAAAGGACTGAACTGAGGGAGAGGTCTGTGATATAAGAGTTAGGATTATTTGTTCACATAACTTACTCATGCCTTCTTGGTCTCTGCTTGGGCCTGATCCTGAATGTACCGTATCCATTGTACCACAGATTGATGCTGCGCCTGCCAGACCTTATAATTCAGTGGATCATAATAAGCTCATGATGAGCTATTCCTACTGCTTAGGCACTTGGTCTCCCATTCAGTCTGCATTTGGGCCCAGGAGCAAAAACAGAGCTGATTTTTCAAATAGAGAGTAATTCTCTGTTGTAGAAGACATTGCCTTGCTCCAGCAACTTAGGGCTATAACTGATACTAGGGCTTGCCAGAGACTCTATACATCACTTATTCACCACAATTACCTCTCATCCCATTGGATCTGCTAGATTATACAGCTCAAGTAGCAGGGCTTCTTGCACTGCAGGCTGGACCTGATCTAGAGATGTCTCTGGGCACCCACTAGCAATTATAAGTCATCTGATGAATGGGTTGCAGTTATATTCCCAGAGACAGTATATGCCGCCCTCGAACTCCAAAGAGGTCCGCAAAGTGATGAGTCTTTCTCTTAATGGTAAGAGGTGAGAGGTGCAACAACTTGTTCTTTACATTAAAGGTGATATTCCTAGCATTCCCAGACCATTGGAATCCTAAAAACTTCATTGATGTGCAAGCTCTTGGATTACCTTAGAGTCTATCTTGTGTTCTGCAACATGCATGTGTTTTACTAGGCCATTTAGACTGTGCTATTCAAAGTGCAGTCTACAGACTGGTGCTGGATGGTAAACTCTTGGTTACTGGCTCATGGTGAGATAAATTGAGAAATTTGAAATTCTAGGTTTAGAGCCTTTTATAGCAATTTGACATGGCTGTGACCTCCAAGAACATGATCAGAAGACTCATCTTATTGAACAGGGTACAGATCATCTTGGTTACAGTCAAACTCATGTGGTGATTAGCATGTGCAGTAAGTTATGTACCGGGCAAGTTCAGTAATTTCCAAAAGTACTACTTTAAGCATATTGAAAACAAACAAACAAACAAACGGGTCCTTCACCACAGATAGCTTAAGAGGCATTGATCTAGATTATTTGCCCCTTCATGCTCACCAGGACAGAGGACAGAGTTAAAATAGCTCTGAGGCTAGAAAGTAAATGTGTACTCCTCTCCTTTCTATACAAAGGTAAAGTGGTTTTGATCCTTCCTACTGATGGAACTCAGGAAAATCACATTTACCAATCAATACCTCTATACCAAATGCCAAAGTCCATGTTGATCTGCTCTAGTGAAGATACCACATGAAGCATGGCAACTTCTAATGGGACTATCAACTGGTCAAGTTTATGGTAGTCTACTGTCATCTGCCATGATCCCATTTTTGCAGGGGTCAGACAGAAGAATTGGTTGAATGAGGATATAATGGAAATCATAATCTCTCCATCCTTTAAATCTTTGATAGTGATGTAAGTCTTCACAGTTCTTTCTAAGATGCTGTCCTCCTTCTAAATTACTCTCCTGGCTTGGGGGTATAAGTGCCAGTTTCAGGGACCTCTACATGGCCCATCCTAAATAATGGCTAGTACTCCACAGGTCAGGGAACTGATGTGAGGATTTTGCCACTTGTTAAGAGTTATCTGTCCTAATTATACATTCAGTGACTTAACCACAGAATGTGTTCATAGACCTACTGGACCTACTATAAGTTGGAGTTGAGCCAAAATTCCATTGGTCCCGATTCTAACTGGAGAATCAGGATGGTATCGTGTTAGCTCAGATGCTGTATCTAACAGTTCTTGAAGACTCTGGGCATTTCTTTTTTTCCAGTGCATAGTTACACTGGCAAATGGCTGCAAGTCCCTTTGGAGAGCCACTTGCTTCAGGAGTCACTGCATGATTTACAGGCAAGAGAAGAGATGATGTTTCTACCAGCCAGAGGGGTTCAGGGCACTGGTGGGTTCAAGCTGGCTCATATCAACTCTCAGGAGCCAACTGTGTACATCTCTTCTCAACTCTGTTTAGTGACATTATGTTGGTAGCTTGAAATTGATTAAGTTGAGAGTGTTTATTCAACAGAAGTTGGCAAATGCTACAAATATGGCCCTTCCCTGCATGCCCCTCCTGAGAGCCAGTTGCTAAATCTTTTCCAGTGTCCCACAGGGGAGAATTGGGGGATTCAGTATTCTCAGGGTCACCCACTCAAATGTCCCATTCCTAGGTCTTAGCTGTCTTTTTCCTTTCAGGGACTAAATGTGGACATAGGAGACCCTTCAAGTCTATGCATTTAGTTGCTTTTTCAGCTCTGCTGCCCTTATAATCAGGTCCCAGGCCTGATTCTTAGTATAGTTTGCTTTAGGCTATAGGAAATCAGTCTTTTAAAAAACTGCCAATAGAGGCCCTCTCACTTTCTCAGGGTGCCTTAAGGTGACAGTTGGCTGCCCTGAGGTATCATTTTCTTTTGCAAGGTTTACAATTCCACCAACAGAATCCATTCTATCCTATTATCCCCATACTGTTCAAGCACCACAGCTATCACATGTTCCAGTGCCCCACTGTCTGTGTGCACTGCACCCCAATGGGCCACAGGGGAGAAGCTTAGTAGTTATGATATCACTGTATGGTCCTACTTACCATACCCTGGGTCTTTATCACCACAAAATCAGTGAGGAACTCAACTCCAATATCCCATCCCGATCGTCTGCAGGACACTCCTGATGCCACATCTTTTAGCTTGGGTTCTCTAGAAAATAGAGCCTGAGGTCAATTTGAGAGAAACAGGAGAGAAGACAAAGGGGAGTGGGCAGGGAAGGAGGGGAAACTAATATAATACTATAGTACTAAACTAGCTACCCTTTGGTATCAAGCCCAACTGACTGCTCAGTGTTGTGGGTACATGCCAGGCATGGGGGCACCCTAGTCAGCAGAACAGACATAGATCTACCCTCACGGACAGACCTGGCTTTATAGGCACGTGAGCCGTGCAGTTCTATAACACTCCATGTTAGACGGGCCTCGCGCTTGGTTTAGTGTTCTGCTGTCACCATCTTGAAAGTCTCAATAACTTTTGAACAAGAGGCTCTGCATTTTCATTTCCACTGGGCCCCGCAAATTATGTTGTCTGATCCTGCTAATATAAATTACAGTTTAGTAGGGAAATCAATCATATTCTCTCTCCTCATGAGTGTGAACTGATGGCATGGAGAGTAGGTCATTGTGGCAGGAGAACAGTACAAAGAGATGAAGAATAACAACATTCACATTGCCTGCTGTTGGATGGATGACAAGATACATGAATGCAGCAGCAGGGATTCTTTTTCTTTTTTTTTTTTTTTTTTCACTTTTTCCCCCTAAACTAATCATAAACCCTGAATAATTCAGGTAAACTGAGTAGGTCTCTGTTTCCTGAAACCAGAAAGAATCTAAGAACACACATATGGGAGGTGATTTAAATCATGGGAATGAAATAGAGCAAGAAGAGAAGAGAGTTGAAGATCTTCTAGGCCAGTGCTATCTCACACTATCTGTGAAGGAACGAACTTTCCTTTCTTTTCCAATTTTTCATGAAAAATAAACTTTTGGAAAATAAAATTTTAAAAAGTACTAGAAAAATGAAATGAAAACAAAAAAGGCACATCAAACACAAGCTCACGCTTTAAGTATTTTAAACAGACATAAAATTACATTTCAAAAAACAGAATTAAAACAAAAAATAACATAGGATAAAAGAAAAAAGTAAAGAAACTGCATTTTGTTCACTGCAAGTGTACATATAGGTGATTAATATAGAGAATTGCTAATACACTCTTAATTTTCTATCATTCCATGGTCATAACAACTAAACAAAAGGTTGGTAATGAACTGGCAATTTCTCATATTAAATACTATGACAGTATTTAATATTTTAAGTTTGTCAATATTTAAAGTTTTTAACATGACAAATGAATGTGCTTCTTGCTTGTTAAATCCTCTAATCTAGGTTGGATTGCTGACAATGCCACTAGCAGGAGACAATGTATATCTAAACTGTTTCTATGTTGTATTTGAGAACACTAATAGCAGAGAAATCAGTCTCTCAAAGGTATGTTTAAGGTATGTTTAAGGTATGTTTAAGGGAATGGAAAAAGTGATTTTATTTCATTTATTTATTTATTTTGGCCATGCAGCTTGCGGGATCTTAGTTCCCCAACCAGGGATGGACCCGGGCCCCAGCAGTGAAAGCGCCAAGTCCTAACCACTGGACTGCCAGAGAATTCCCTGGAGGAAGAGATTTTAAAACAATTTCTGCAAGCTCAGATATTCAGTTTTAATTTTTATCTCAAATGAAGCAAATGATGCTTTATTTTCAAAATTCATCTTTAATTCTTCATCAGTAGCCCATTCCAAAGATTTATCCTATTAAGTTATAGTTACATTTAAATTATCTTTGAATGAAAGAAATGGATTCTGGATCCATGAATTCCCTACGTGTGTTTATTTTCATGGAAAATAAAAATTCAAAATGTTTTATCACATTCATAGTTTCTTTATATTTTATATGTAAATGCCATTGAAATTTGATGGCTTTATTGCTTCATTAGTCAGTTCATGATTTTAGTACTTTACTATGACTTATGGCTGTGAGCTCAGTAGATGGGGGATTATTTCTGAGTAAAATTCGTACAAACACTCAGATCTTTAACTCTTGGAATCACTTCTCTGGTTATTATCTGGTTTACTACTATTATTACTAACCCACTACTGATGTGCCTTTTCTTGATGAAACAGGACAGTGAGGCTTATTTCACCACCTACAATTTAGGGTTAAAAACAAATGACACAAATTTTACTTCCCAAGTTTAGTTACGAATTTCAAAAAACGGGCTTGATTAAAAATTAAAATGACTGTAAAAATAACAAAGTTATAAAAGTAAACAAATATTTACATTTTCACAGATTTGTATTCACTTTTGGGTTACAGTTGACAAACTAACCTTAAAAATTTCACTCCTTCACTAATGTGGTCCTACGGCACATGACAAGGACACAATCATGCCACTGACCTGCAACTCACCACGCAGGTTGGAGAACATCTGAACCACTCTACACTCTGTTTAATGAGGGGCGTCCAATGATCACGTGCTTGGATATTGCTGAAATGTGAAACTCCTATAAATGCTGCTAAGCATTTACTCTTAACCTCTGTACTTATCTCCTTGTGGACTAAACACGAGCAGTTTACAGACCGGCACTGGTCCAAGGACCACACTTTGAATAGCACTGCTGGGAGAGCTAGTGGAGGAGCTTATGAAGTAACAGGAGAGAGGAGGTGAACAAGGAGATCATGGATTTGTGGAAGACTAGGGAAGTTTTAAGAAAGAGGAAGTGCTTAACTGTGTTAACTGCAAGAAAGGTCAAGTAGGTCGAGGACCAAAAAGAAGCCATGAGTTGACAATTAGGACACTGGTGACCTTTGAAAGAGTGGCTTCAGTGGAGTGCTGGTGGTGGCAGCCAAAGAGAGGCAGCACTAGTAGTCTTAGGAGTTGGGAGAGTGACGGCACAAGTGGGGACTACCCTTTCAAGAAGCTAGATGGGAAAGAAACGGAAACAGTGTGGTAGCCTACAAAAAAAGTCGAAGGAAGACTTCTTAGACTAGGGGAGACTAAAAAAAAAATTCTGATATCATTGAAGGGGCCTCAAACTGAAGAGAGTTCTATCTCCAGGTAGAAAATCTAAGAAAGATTTTTTTTTTTGTCTTACAGTAATCTTACAAGTACTATGCGGGTAGAGGAAGATCAGGGGAAACTTCTTTGAAGAATCTGCAGAATTTCTAACACTTCTTTGGTGGTGCAACAGAAAGCTGTGGGGGAATATAAGGATGTTGATTGACTCAGTTCCTTCTGAGTTTGGTATGAGGACTTTATAGTAGGGAACATAGTTAAAGTAATCCATGGTAAAGATACACATCCTTTTGTAAATTGAGAAATCTCTCTTGAGCTATCGTAATTATAGTAAACCCAGGTGTTGATAAGTTGGGTTTAATAAAGCAAGTCATATGAAGAGAGTTTACTTCAGTTCCTAGAACTTTCCTCTGCTTTCCTTCCCTCCCCAGTTTTAGCAAACAAGCATTTACTGTGTGCCCAACACCGTGCTAGGTACTAAGGGCAACCTCAATGATTGGTGTCTATCCTGAAGGGGTTCACTGGAGCAATATTATCAGTTATGATGCTTTTTGGTGGAAACAACTGAAAACCCCAGCTCTGTTAAGGTCACCTCCAGGGTTGGTCAAATCAGAGGCTCAGTTATGTCACCAAGGACCCAGATTTTCTGATTTTCCTGCTGTGCCATCCTTAGTATTTCTGCCTCATCCTCAGGTCAGCTTGTCTTAAGTCACAATGGCTGCAGCAACTGCAAGTGTCACATCCTCCAAATAGTTAAGGGGTAGAAGAACTATGTCATCCTTGTATCTCTTTTCAGCAGGCTCCCAGCAGGCTCTCTTTGATCTTGCAAAGACCAAAACTGGATCCTGTGCTCCTGATTACCCTAATCCTGGGCAAGGTGAGTGGAATTACCACTGTGATGGTATGTGCTCTCTGTAGCCGGGCCTGGGCATGGACCCTACCACCAGATAAACTTTTAGTCCCCGAGAGAGGGTTTCTGAACTTAGGTAGAACCAGCTGTTGAGCAGGCCAATGACTGCCACCCGTTTTTCACATTCTGGCATACACCATGGCATACACAGAAAGTGATAATCCATTGTACGACACACAGGGATAAACCCAAGAGCTATGACTTGCCTGAGGCTGCTGCCTCAGCCTTGCTCAGCTGTTCCAAGGATGGGGGGGGGGCGGTTCACACCAGAGCACAGCTGTATTTTATTCACAGCACCTCAGTTGGGAGGCTCCGAATCGGCAACCCACAGCATCTGCCAATGAGAGAAAAACATGTACTCAAACTAGGCAATCTATTATTATAAGTAAATACCAAGAGACAAGAGACAGTTTCTAAGCCAATGTTTGATGGTGGTAGTTCCAGCAAACTCTTCTCTTATGTCTTTGCGCCTTTGCACATGCTATTTCTCTCTCTTGGTGTTTTCTTTAACACGATGTAATGGATAAGTAGCGTCAAATATATCTGGGTTCAAATCCTCTACCCCCTGTAAACCCATCTAACATTGTTCAAAATAAAGTAACGCCTGTCAAGGGCCACTATCAAGTCTCTTTCAGACACCCAAGGACTGGAAAATTACTGAAGACAACAAGTCTGTTCTCAGAAAAAACACATCCTATAGAAGCACAGCCAGCCTGGTGACAACTGTGGACCAGAATAGATATCAACCCATCCCCTCTTTCTTGCATCTTGCCCTTTAAGACTCAGTAAAAGACTCAAAACGCCCAACCTTCAGGGCCAACGCCACTTTATGTGTTTGGCCCCTTTCCTCCCTAGGAAAGAGAATAAAAACTAACTTTTCTTCCCCTGTTAATATTTCGGTCAATTCTTTCACAACTCGCGTCGGCTCACCTAGCATCACCCACCAGCTCTGTAATATTGGGCAAATTAACTCCTCCAAGCCTGTTTTCCCAGCTGGAAAGTGTAATAGGACTACGACTCATTTTAAAGGGTTGTTTCTGAGTATTAAGTAGGACAATTATGTAAAGTGGCCAGAACAATCCCTTGTACACAAAGTCCTCCTTAAATGTTAGGTCCGTCGGGCAAACTTCTATTCAAATGCCACTGCTCCTCTGAAGCTGTCCCTTAGACATTTCGAGGGTGCTTCCTGTTAAATCATTTAGCACCCTATCATCAGTTCTTTGCTCACCCCCTTCCTCAAAAGAACTCCAAAAGACCAGTCACTGTCCCATACTTGGTCTCTCCTAAAGGTTGGCAAAATTCAGCTCATAAGAGGTGTTCCAGAAGTTTTTGTTTTTGTTTCGGACGACTTCGCTTAACGGATTGGGCGGTAGGACTGCGGGCGAGAGGGAGGGCGCCGCCCACGGAGCAGAGAGGCGTGCCCGCCCCGGGTGCGCTCGCTAGATACTCCCGGCGGGGCCTCCGCAGTAGCTCCGGATCCACCCGCAGGTAGTGATGGGGCCTGCGCTCGCCCACCAGGCTGGGTAGCGCCCCGTTACCGGAACCCACGCCTGGAGGAGCGAGTTTCGGGAGGAGACAGGTTCAGGCGGCTGCGGCTGCCTCTGGGCGGGCGCCTGGGCCCAGGCCGGGGCTCCCCTCTCGACCGCGCCCCCGCCCCGCGCCTCGCCCGGCACCCCGGTGCCCTCCCGACGCCGGCGGGCCCGGGAGCCTCGCGGACGTGACGCCGCTGGCGGAAGTGACGTTTTCCCGCGGTTGGACGCGGCGCTCGGTTGCCGGGCGGGGGAGGGCTCGTCCGGTTTTTCTCAGGGGACGTTCAAATTATTTTTGTAACGGGAGTCGGCAGAGGACGGGGCGTGCCCGACGTGCGCGCGTCCTCCCTCCCCGGCCCTCCTCCAGCGTCCGCCGGCGCCTGCCCTGCGAGGGCGTCATGCCGCCCAAAACCCCCCGTAGAGCAGCAGCCGCCGCCGCCGCCGCGGAGCCCCCGCCGCCGCCGCCGCCGCCGCCCCCGCCGCCCCCTCCTGAGGAGGACCCCGAGCAGGACAGCGGCCCCGAGGACCTGCCTCTGGCCAGGTGAGCGAGCCGAGCCGCCGCGCGCGGGCGGCGCGCAGGAAGGGCGCCCCGAGGGTGCGTCGGCGGGCGCCGCGGCGTCTAGGCGGGGGCGCGTCTCCGCCGGGGGCCGGGTCCCGGCGGGAGTAGGGACCCTCCCGGTGCCCCACCGCCGCGGAGCGCCCGGAGGAGGCTGACAGGAGTCTGGGTTCGGGAGCGAGGGGAGGGCGGCCGGGAGGGGTCTCGGCTCCAGCTTGACAGGTGTCGGGCGGGTGGGGCTCGGGTCGCTGAGCGAAGTGACAGGTGCCGCCTTTCCTCCGCGAGACTGGAGTCTCGCAGGCGGCGGGTGATTTCGAGACCCCATCAAATGCAAAACGAAAAAAAAAAAAAACTAACTGGTGCCTGGTGGAGAGGTTTTTCTCCTGTTGAGGTTTGTAGTCCTCCGGTGGTCGTTTGACTTTCTGTTTTGGTCTCCTGCGATGCAGCAGTTGGAAAGTATTTTCCTCTGGGCGTGCAGCTGCATCTGAAGCCCAGTCCTGGGAGAGGCCAAGCAGAAAAGCCTTGGACGCTGCTACAGAGATGCCATCGGACGTGAAGCGCAGGGTCCTGGGTGTCAGTTGCCCCCAGGAAACTCGGCTGAGGTGCTTTATGGCGTTCCCTTAGAAGAGTGCTTTCAGTACGTGAGGATTCACAGCCATCGGCAGTGACTGGTGGAACGTAACTCTTTAGAGGAACTGGTGCATGGGCAAAAATATTGTGAGACATTTAGCCCAAGAGCTTGAGAGTTTCTAAACTTTTTCTTTTTTCTCATTGCATAAAACTCTTCTTTCATGTTAGTCTGCTTCAGCGTGCCTCATTATTTCTTCCATTTTGCGTTTTGGCTTTGAGCCAGCGAGGATCCTGGTGTCCTTTTTTGTTTTGTTTGTTTGAGTACAAAATTAGTGTTTTTGTGCTCACATGGAATTATTTTTTTTTCTCCTAAGTGGATTCTAAATTTAAGCAAGTACATGATAATGCAGTAGAATATGACAAGGAGATATATATTGCAGCAGCTTATTTTTCTTGATTGTGATGCTTTATGGTTAGAACCTAAGATTGAACGAATATAGTTGCCATTATTATTGTAAGCACTAGCCCTACTTTGAGACTACACATCAGTTTCAAGGGAAGGGGACTCCTTTCTGTCCCTCAGTACTCCCTCCTGCCGATCTAGTCCATCAGCAAGTCCAGTTTCTCTTATCTCCCCAGACACGAACAGAATTCGGGGCAAGTTGTTAAAGATTGGAATGGGCTTTGGAAATGGCTTGTGAAAAGCTCTTTGAAATTCATATATTTAGACTGTCTTATGTATTAATTAAAAATCATTCTCGCTAGTTTAAAAAAAAAAAAAAAGCCCAGGGATGTTCTGGGAGAAAACATTCGTTTCTGATTAAACTTTGATATATCCAGTACTTTCCAGTTTCCCTTTGTAAAGCACAGTGAAGTCTACTGTAAAGAACCCCATGTTATCCACAGAGCTTGGAAGCATTCTTGATTATTGTAGGGTAACCAGAAATATTGAAGTTCTGGCCATCCCCTGGGGAAAGAGACTTTGTTTCTTTTATTTTGCAAAACTGTATTTTATATACCTTTAAATGATGGAACTATCAAAACTTCTCCTGTAAGTCAAAACCATGCAGTCTGTTCTTGATTATTCTTACCCATAAAATGTTTCCTTAGCATGGGCTATCAAACTCTAGAGGTTAACTACTGAACAAGGATAGAACCACTGCCTGGCAATCTGAAGCTGAGAAACTTACTTGGGATGGATTCAGGGCCCAGTCCAACTGCATTTCCAGTGACAGAGCCCATGTCTACTTTGAGAGTTGAGGTCTTCCTTCTATTGTATTATCTCTGGCTTAAGTGATACAATTGTAAGGGAAACCATCACTAGGAACAACACACCATCTTCATTCTTGAGATAACCAAAAGGTAATTATGTTTTGAAGTAGGTTTGGCAGTCTGGAATAGTGGTCAGAGGCATGGATTATAGAGTTAGGTTATTGGGTTTATATCAGGGTTTCCCATTTACTGGCTGTGATCTCAGGTGAGTACTTTAACTTCTCTGATTTGGTACTTATCCGTAAAACAAGGATAGTAAGAGTACTTACCTAATAGGGCTGATGCGGGGTTCAGTCTGCCTTCATCCAGGGTACTTTGTATGGGGCCATAGCAAATACTAAAAAACTGTAAGCTATGCCTTGTACTACTATTATTATTATTAGATGTCAACTAGACATTAAGTGAATGAAAAAGAATTAGGCAAGAAGAATTTTTTGACTGCCTGTCTTGGTTAAGAAAGATCAAGAAGAAAGGCTGAATTTGATCATCATGTAAGAAATACTAGTAGGCAGATTAAATGAAACATTGATTGTATTTTAGCAAAGTTACTGATACTGAATTGATTTTGTAATATTATCTAAGGCTTTCCTCTTGGCTAGTATCATCCCAGCTTTCCCAAACAGTTTTAGCTATTGTACTTACTTTGCTTCACAAGGCTATTTTGCTGCTCTAAAGTATGTGATTCACCAGACCAGCAAGCATTTTTCACTGTGTGGTATTCTTGTTTTGGAAAAGACCGAAGAAGATAAACATATGTTTAAATTCTAAGTGTAATTTTTTTCAAAGATAAATGAGATCCTAAAGTATTTAGTGATGCTGTCTTTCAGGATAGTGCTATTATATGCAAACTATTGAAACAAATATTTGCTTAATTAATTTGATTGTAAGTTTGTGCCTATTATATTTTCATTTGGTAGGCTTGAGTTTGAAGAAACTGAAGAACCTGATTTTACTGCATTATGTCAGAAATTAAAGATACCAGATCATGTCAGAGAAAGAGCTTGGTTAACTTGGGAGAAGGTTTCATCTGTGGATGGAGTCTTGGTAAGGATTGTCTTAAATTTTTTTGAAAACATTTTTCTAATTTTAAAAATAATTTTTAATCACTGTAGAAAATTTAGAAAATGGAAACTATAAAGCAAAGCTAGTAACAATTCTATTATCCAGAGGCAATTTACTTCTGATAACATTAAAAATTTTAAAAAACCCCAAAACTCTCCATGTAAGCCCCCCACCAAAGTATTTTAAAGCAAATTTTAGGTATCATATTTTATTCATAAATACTTCACTGTGCTATAAAGACTTTTTAAAAAACAAAAAATGCCTCATAAAATGATTTTATACCTCATAAAATAATTTTAAATAATTTTTTATATCTTATAAAATAATTTTTAATATCTCATAATACATAGTGTTCAAATTTCCTGATTGCCTTAGAATTAGGTATGTTAGAATTCAGGATCTTTGATAATATTTTGAAATATTTCTTCCATTTTTTCTTTGCATCTGTATGTGTATACCACCAGCAAATAATTATTGATGCTTTATATGTGCTGGGGAATATTTTAACCACTTTTCAAAGAACCCATTTGACAATCCATTAAGATGTGAAATATAAAATCTTTATTTTACATGTAAAATGTAAAACCTTCATTTTATAGATGAAGACACTGAAGTAGAGCTAGGTTAAGTAACTTACCAAGGACCCTGACTAATAAGATCTAAAGCATACTGTATATAACTACATGTATGATCCCGTACATGTAGTTATATGTAGTTACATGTAGTTACATATAGTTTTGTATCTTGTTTAAAAAAATTTTTTCTTAACATGAGCGTTTTCTGTTATTAAATATTATTTGATAACGTAGTTTCCAGTGGTAGTGTAATATTTTATTCATTATATGTATTTTAATTTGTTAACTCTTAACTGTTATATGACATTTTTTCCCCAACTTTGGAGCTGTAAAATAATGTGATTAAACATCCTTATTCGTAAGAGTGATGCCTGGCAGAAAGTAAGTCTTTGATAACTTGTTTAAATTCATGAATCAATCTCTGATTATTAGAATACATTCTTACAAGTTGAATTACTGAGTCAAAAGCTATGAACATGTATAAAACTCTTGGTAATTACTGCTAAATTGCACTCCAGACACTTTTAATGCGTTTACTTTCTCATCAGCATTGTAGTAGAGTACATGTATGTCTTTTTTTACTGATCAGATCAATGCAACAAAATATGCTTATGTACAGCCCGTAAAAATAACTATTTAAAACCATTAAAAAAAATCTCTGATGTCTTAGTCTATTTGGACTATTATAACAAGTACCATAAACTGGATAGCTTATAAACAATAGAAATTTATTTCTCATAGTTCTGGAGGCTGGGAAGTCCACGATAATGGTGCTGGCAGATTCTGTGTCTGGTGAGGGCCCACTTACTTGTTCATAGACAGTGCGTTGTCACTGGCCTCACTTGGCAGGGTGGGTGGGAGCTTTTACTGGCTTCTTTTATAAGGGCACCAATTCCATTCATGAGGGCTCTGCCCTCCTGACCTAATCACTCCTGAAGGCCTCATCCCCTAATAACATCACATTGGGTATTAGGTTTTCAGCATATGAATTTTGGGGGGACACAAGCATTCAGTCCATAGCATCTGGTAATAAAAAAAAAAGGAGAAAACAAATCTTACAGTTCCAAAGATCTGAACATATTCTAGAACTCCATACTAAAAAGGAATACTTGAAGTATCTTGGATGAATGATATTATTGGTATCATCCCAAAGCACCTAATATATATTTCCACTGATTTGGATACTTCAGGTACAAAGCTGTTTCTGTGCATGCAGTTAAAGAGTCCTTCACTTCTCTCTCTTCCATAAATACTAGGCTTTTAGTTTTCAGAAAGTTGAGAAGAGGTAGTTGTATAAAGAGTTTGGTGAGTATAGATAGTTTCCAACTTTTAAGCTGGTTGTGTTCCAAATCTCTTTGCAAGTACAATATGGTAGTTAGATTTCCAGGCTGGTTCACAGAAAACTTTTTTTTTTTTTTTTTTTTAACTGAACTGTAGCAGTTAATAGTTTTGGGCTTTGGACTTGAATATATATATATATATATATATATATATATATATATATATATATATATATATATATATATATATATATATACATAAAAATATATAAATAAATGTTCCTGCTTTTGTATCCTACCCTTTTCTCCTCCTGGCTTTGTCCCTACTTTCTATGGGAACTGGCACAGTTTAAAACTCATCTCCTGATGGAGCTCATGATGGGGACTAGGACATGTGAAATCATTCTTGGTTGTGTGCTGAGGAAGACAAGAAAGGAATTTCATGTTACCTTTGGGATTTGGGGTACCTTTTTGTTGGGTACGACTGGATGATGTTGTATTGTCCTGTTATAATTCACCAGACTTTCACATAGAAATATTATTTTAAGTGATAGTTAAGTTTTTGAGGGTTGACCTGATAATTTAACCTTCATTTATACAGTAATTTCTAAGGGAGAATATGAGCCAGTGTGTGCTGAGAAGCGAATGAATGACAAAATGAACCTGTTTCCTATGCAGCCGTTCTAGTTGCGATTGGCTATCTTCTTTGAAACAAGAAGAGGAGTGTGGTAACTTAGGGCACTTTTTGGCAACTGAAAATAGATAATGTTTATTGGAATAGAGGATGGGTTAAGAGCAAGGATTTGTCATCAGACTGGACTGACTCAAGTCTCAGATCTACCATTTACTGGCTCTGTGATCTCGAAAAGTTACCTAAAATCTCCAAGCCTCAGTTTTTTTATTTGTAAAGGGAACTAACAATGATTTTTGGAACTTGGAGTTATTTTGTGGATTAAATAAATTCATGCATATAAAGCACTTATTAGTGTAAATGAGTGCCTATATTAGGTCATGCAAGCGGAATTATTTGACTTAAGAACTACTGCAGAAAATCTTACATTAATATTTTTTTAGGAGAATTTAAGAATCAGTTAAAATGGTTGAAGTTTTAAACGGATGTATAGTGATTCTGATGCAGTATTTTTGCTAAAATCCACATTTTTAAGTTCTTCAGAGTAAAAAAAGTTGTTTATACATACATGAAAGCATATATTAATTCTTTTAAAGGAAAGGTTTGTGGTATTTTGTCTAGAAATTTCTCCTTGTATAAATGTTTAGTAAGTATGTAATAGGTGATTGCTGTCGTAAGATTAGATTGTGTTCGTGCTGCTTATAGCATATGAATAAAATAAGGAACTTTCCATCAAGAAATTGGCCAGGATTGCTTTTCATACTGTGACTTATGGTGAATCAGTTGTTGGAATTTTGGTTTTCTTTCTGTATCTTGAATGACAGTGTGGTAGAATAGAAAAGACCTTGGACCTCAGAGCAAAAAACTCTGTAGTTGTAATGTAGCTATATGATCTTAGGCAAATTGGTTAATTCTCCAGTCTTGGTTTGCTCATCTGTAAAGCAGAAATGATGTCTGAATGTCAGTTTCTTAGGGCTTTGCGTGTGTATGTGTGTGTGTGTATGTTTTTTGTGTGTATATATTCAAGGGCTTTGAAATATATTGCCCTTGATAGAGGCATTTTTATAGGTCATTATATTTAGAAAGATAACTGAAAAAAATAGTTTGGAATTGGAGTAATACTAGGCATTCCATTTAAGCTATACTGCAGAAATATGAAGGGGTTTCTTACTAACGTTAGAAAGCAGAATATCTATTTTAAAATTATGTGTAGTGAAAGGTCTCTGCCTGTAGTTTTCTAGTCGTTAGTAATATATGTACCCTTTCTGTCTGGCGTTGGTGCTGGTATCCTGATTGTATGTGGATGTTGCTGAGCCAAATGCACTTCAGAACATGTACGTGAACGTTATATTTGTATTACAGTTGTAGGATATTTGCAGCTTCTTTTATTTCTGTTTCCAATCCTCAGATTAATTTTTTTAAACATTTTATTATGGAGAATTGCAGGTATTTATAAAAGTAGATAGAGAAAATGGTATGAATTCTTATATACCTCTTAACCAGCTTCAACAGTTATCAGTCATAGCCAAACTCTATTTCTCCCTGACCCCAGATTATTTTGAAGTATCCCAGATATGATGTTTCATCTGTACATATTTCAGTATGTATGGGGAAAAAAATAAGAACTCTTAAAAAAATGACCACAGTTCATCACACCTGACAAAATTAATGAAAATTCCTTAATATCAAGTATCCAGTGTTCAAATTTTCTTGATTGTTTCATAAATTCTTTTTTTTTTTTTTTTCAGTATGTTCTAATGAGGATTTAAATAAGGTCCATACAGTATGATTGGTTGACTTGTGTCTTAAATCTCTTTTAATCTGTTGGTTTCATGTCTTCCTTCCCTCCCCCTTTTCCTTTCTTTACTTCTTTTTTTTTTTTCAATTTATTTGTTGAAGAAACTGGATTGTTTATCCTGTGGAGTTTCTTACTGTGTGTATTTTACAGGTTGTACCTCCTTCATTGTTTAACATATTTGCTAATTCTCTGTGTTTCCTAGAAATGGATCTAGAGGCCTGATCAGATCCTGGTTTGATATTTTCCAGAAGAAATACTTCAGAGATGTTGTTGTGTATGACTATTAGTAGACATATAATGTCTTGTTATCTCTCTCTCTTTTTTTTTTTTTTGATGTAAGCTATTATTGATGACCATTGACTAGATCCATTAGGGGCTGCTAAATGGTGAACTGATAATTTTATCATTCCGTATTCAGTTATTAGTTGTAATTCTTCTGTAAATGGAAACTTTCCTCCATCAATTATTCTTATTAAGTACATATCATTCAGGAAAGGTAGGATAAGTGCTTTATTCTTTGCTTTTATTGACTAGTTTTCAAGCTGATGAGTTTGTTTTGTAATATTCTGTAACGGTGACCGATGATTATAATCATCTTTTCAAGTATTATCTTGACAGTACCAATAGCCCAGTTTGACTGTACATAGACATTTAATAAGATCTTTACTCAGTGATAGTATGACATAGAGTTGACCCTTGAACAGTGTGCGGGTTAGGGGCGCCAACCCTCCACATAGTCAACAATCTGCATATGCAGTTCCTTCGTATACAAGGTTCCTCTGTTTCCGCAGTTTCACGTCTGAAGGTTCAGCCAACCTTAGGTCACGTAGTAGTATAGTATTTACTACTGAAAAAAAGTCTGCCTGTAAGTGGATGCACACAGTTCATAGCCATGTTCTTCAAGGGTCAGATGTATTTTGTAACATCAAGAATGAAATGGATGTGAGATCATATAGTATTTAATCTTTGGGACTGTCTTTTTTCATTCAGCATAATTCCCTGGAGATACAGTGATGTTATATATCAATATATTAGTTTGCTAAGGCTGCTGTAACAAAATACTACAGTGGCTTAGACAGCAGAAATGTATTTTCTCACAGTTTTGGAGGCTGGAAATCCAAGGTAAGATATGGGCAGGTTTGGTTTCTTCTGAGGCCTCCCTCCTTGGCTTGCAGATGGCTGCCTTCTCCTTATGTTATGGAATGGTTTTCCTGTGCGCATATCCCTGGCGCCTTTTTGTGTGTCAGGTTTCCTGTTCATGTAAGGATGCTAGTCAGATTTGGTTAAGCCCACACTTCTGTCCTCATTTTAACTTACTGTACCTCATTGAGACCCTGTCTCCGAATACAGTTACATTCTCAGGTACTTGGGGTTAGGGCTTCAACATAGGAATTTTGTGGGGGGAACACAATTCAGCCCATTGCAAATAGTTTGTTCGTTGTTTTTTTTTTTTGGTAGTATTCCATGGTATGGCTGGACCACAGTTTGTTTAGTCATTCACTTTTGAAAGATGGATGTGCTGTTTATAGGTTTTAGCTATTATGAATAAAGCTGCTATGAACATTTGTGTATAGGTTTTTGT
Source organism: Balaenoptera ricei (assembly GCF_028023285.1). Lineage (NCBI taxonomy): Eukaryota > Metazoa > Chordata > Mammalia > Artiodactyla > Balaenopteridae > Balaenoptera > Balaenoptera ricei. The sequence goes on along the minus strand of NC_082656.1, from coordinate 19,490,200 downwards.
GTGGACATCAGTTTTCCACTCTTTAAGTAAACACCAAGGAGTGTGATTGCTGGATCCTGTGGTAAGAGCCTATGGTAAGAGTATGTTTATTTTTGTAAGAAACATCCAGATTATATCCAGAGTGGCTGTATCATTAATGAAAGTTCTTATTGTTTCACATTCTTCCCAGCATTTGGTGGTGTCAGCGTTTTGAATTTTGGCCATTCTAATAGGTGTGCTCTCTCATTGTTTTAATTTGCAATTCTCTAATGGTATGTGATGCTGAACATCTTTACATATGCCTACTTGCCATCTGTACATCTTCTTTGGAGCGGTGTCTATACCTTGTGCCATTTTTTAAATATTTTGTTTATTTTCTCATTGTTTTAGGAGGAGTTTTAGGAGGAGTTTATGTATTTTGGGTAACAGTCCTTTTCAGATATATCTTTTGCCAATATTTTCTCCCATTCTGTGGCTTGACTTCTCATTCTCTTGACAGTATCTTTCACAGAGCAGAAATATTTAATTTTAATAAAGTCCAATTTATAAATTCTTTTCTGAATCATGCCTTTGGTTGGTATTGTATCTAAGTATCATTGCTATCATACTTCCTGACTTCAAACTATATTACAAAGCTACATTAATCAGAATGGAATGGGACTAGCATTCAAACAGACACATAGATCAATAGAAGAGAATAGAGAGCCCAGAAATAAACCCACACACATATATGGTCAATTAATTTGTGACAGAAGGAGCCAAGAATATACAATAGGGGTAAGACAGTGTCTTCAATAAAGGGTGCTGGGAAAATTGGACAGCAACATGCACAAAATGAAACTGGACCACTGTCTCACACCATAGACAAAAATGAACTTGAAGTGGATTAAAGACTTGAACATAAGAAACCGTAAACTCCTAGAAGAAAACATAGGTGGTAAGCTCCTTGACATCAGTCTCGGCGATGATTTTTTGAATTTGACACCAAAAGCAAGGGCAACAAAAGCAAAAATAAACAAGTAGGACTACATCAAAATAAAAAGCTTCTGTACAGGAAAGGAAACCATCAACAAAATGAAAAGGCAACCTACCAATTGGGAGAAAATATTTGCAAATCATATATCTGATAAGGGGTTAATATCCAAAAATACATAAAGAACAAACAATCCAGTTAAAAACTGGGCAGAGGAACAGAATAGACATATTTCCGTAGAAGACATATGGATGGCTTACAGGTACATGAAAAGGTGCTTAACATCTCTAATCATCGGGAAAATGCAAATCAAGCCACGATAAAATATCACTCACATCTGTTAGAATGGCTATTATCAAAAAGACAAGAAATAACAAGTGTTGGTGAGAATGTAGAGAAACGGGAACCCTAGTACACTGTTGGTAAGAATGTATATTGGTGCAGCCACTGTGAAAAACAGTACGGAGGGAGGAGAGAGAGATCAAGATGGAGTTAAAGGACACGGGCTCACCTTCACTCACTTGAACACATCAAAACCAGAACTACATATAGAGCGATGTTTGGTGAAATCGACCCGGGACTAGCAAGATGACTCTTCTACAACCAAGGCTGTAAAGGAAGAACCACACGAAGGCTGGTAGGAAGGGAGGAGAAGCAATCTGGTCGGGACCTGTACCCGCTAGTGGGGGACACAGAAGAGGAAGGGGATGTCACAGGCTTGGGAATTATCCATGGGGGAGTGAGGGATTTGAGCCACATATTAGGCACCCTAGCCCAAGGGTCCAACGCTTGGAAGATGACCCCCTTAACTGGTTTGAAAATCAGTGGGGCTTACTGGAGAGATATAAGAAACCAAGACACTGCTCTTGAAGAACATGCACAGACTTGCTTCATCCCAGTCACAGCACAGAGGCAGCAGATTGAAAACTTTCTGGGGCTCTGGCCGGCTTCTCAGGACCGCCCCAGTGTACTCCCCAGCCTGCACAGGGCTCGTGCTCCAGCGCCTCTTGCTCTGGTGCTGCACCCCACTAAGGCGCAGGCTGTTGATGAGAGTGCGCACACTTGGAGGGATCCAAGCCTGCTTGGACCCAGCCCCTGTCTCTGACCAGTGTGGAGGCAGCCATTGCCAGCATGTGTGTCAGTGTGTACACTCAGGAGGGAGCGAAACCAGATCCTGGGCGGAGAATGTTGTCACTCGAGTGAGGCTTCCTTGCACACACTCGAGAGGGAGCGAAACTAGCTCTAGGGTGGAGACTGCCATCGCAGGATTGTGTGTCCCTGCTCACACCTAGAAGGGAGCCAAACCAGGTCAGTAGCATGGTACCAGCCCCTCAAGCCCTGACCCAGCCTCTAACCAAGGCATGCGTACCAGAGGGTGGGGAGAGTGAAACCAGCACAGAAGTGCAGCCCCATGCCCTCGAGCCCTGGATGAGCCCCAAACCAAGACAGGGACTGCCACCCACCTAGCCGAAACCCGGTTCCCTCAGGACTCCTGTTCCAGCCCCTTGAGCCCCGCCCCACCTCTCACAGGGCGGTGACAGCCCTTGAGCAGAGAAGCCCCAGCTCTGACTGTAGCCACTCCAACTTCAGCCCTATCTCCTACCAAAGCGTTGGCTGCCAGCACACCCTGAGGGAAGATCCAGACTGTGCTCACTTCAGATCCAGCAGCGCTCCTACCGAAGCAGCTGGGCACACGCAGACTGCATAGAGACATTCCCACACGAGGACATGCCTTCGAGACTGGGAGAGGTAACTGCTTCACCTAATTTCATGGCGACAGAGAAAGTTAAACAAAATGAGAAGACAGGAATATGTTTCAAATGAAAGAGCAAGAAGAAAACCCTGGGGGGAAAAATACAGACTCTAATGAAACAGAGGTAAATACCCGATAAAGAATTCAAAGTGATAGTAGTAAGTATGCTAACGGAACTGGGGAAAAGAATAGATGAACACAGTGAGAATTTTAACAAGGAAATACAAAAAAAACCCAGTCAGAGCTGAAGAACACAATAACTGAAATGAAAAACACACTAGAGAGAATAAACAGAAGGTTAGGTGATACAGGAGAACGCATAAGGGATCTGAAAGATAGAATAACGGAAATCACCCAGTCAGAACAACAGAAAGAAAAACAAATTTTAAAAAATGAGAAGAATAGTTTAAGGAACCTTTGGGACAATATCAGGTGCACTAAAATTCACAATATAGGGGTCCCAGAAGGAGAAGAGAGAGAGAAAGGGGAAATGTAGAAAATGTATTTGTTGGAATTATGGCTGAAAACTTCCCAAACCTAGACAATGAAACAGATATCCAGGTGCAGGAAACACAGAGAGTCCCAAACAATATGAACCCAAGACGTATCATAATTAAAATGGCAAAAGTTAAAGAGAGAAAAGGCAGCAAGAGAAAAACAGTCACATACATTTCTGTTATGAGTAATTTGTGTCTTCTCTTTCACTCTCTTTTTGTAGTTAATCTGAGTATAGGCTTATTGATTTTATTGATCTTTTCAAAGTACCAGATTTTGGTTTCCTTGGTTTTTCTGTTGATTTTCTGTTTTCACTAATTCTTTTGTGTTTAGCTGGCTTTTTTATTGAAATGTTTAAATTCCTTTCTTATTTCCTTTTGTGTATATTCTTTCATTTATTTCATTTCATTCATTTCTCCCCACTTCCCTAGAGTTTGCTGTTTTTTTGGTTTTTTTTCATTTTTATTTGGTTTGGTTTTGATTGTTGTAGGCTATGTCTGTGCCAGGGATCAGCCTGAAGTATAAATTTAAGGTCTTCTCAGGTCTTTTCTGACTATGTGCCTTTCTTGGGTGTGCACTGTGACTTTCTAATTTCCTCCATGTATTCGGTTGCTTTTGAATGTCTTAATCCAATGTCTGGCTCCCAAAAGAGGAAAAGGAGAAAAAAATGAAGAGTAGGGGGAAGGTGCCAACTTTTTAAATCTCCTGGCAGTCACTTCAACTAGAGGGAGAGGTGCTTGCAACAATGGGGGAGGTGCAACAACAGTAGCCCCCACCTCTTTGCCTGCTCCTCCGTGATGAGCAGCGATAAGTGATCAGAGCACAGATCTGTGAAATTTGGAGGACTGGGTCCTTTCTGCCCACCCTGGCTCCTGCAGATTCTGTGCAGGCTGTTCCAGGAACATGTGCATAGTTGCCTGCCAGGTGGGTGACAGTTGGCCATGGGTACCTGTTACTGTGTTCAGAGCTGAAATTGACAGAAATTAACTATCATTTACCTTCTTTGCCTTCCCCTGGAAGTTGTAAGCCTTTAATAGACTCCAGAGTTCCAGAGTAGTTACATCAGACAGATTCTGCCAGTGCAACTGTTGTCTAGGTGGGGAGACAGATTTCTAGTGCTTCCTACTCTGCCATCTTCCCAGAATTCTCTCTTCATATGAATTTTAGGATCAATTTGTCAGTTTCTTTTAGAAAGACAGTTGAGATTTCAGTAGGGATTATACTGAATCTCTAGATTAATTTGGGGAGTATTACCATCTTAACAATATTATCTTCAGATGCATGAGCGTGAAATGTCTTTCCATTTATTTAGATATTCTTTAATTTTTCAACAGTATTTTTAGTTTTTAGAGTACAAGTCTTGCGATTAAAATATTATTCCTAAGTATTTTATTCTTACTGATTCTATTATAAATGGAATTCATTTTTGGTTTTTGGTTTATTCATTTCTGGTGTATAGAAATACAGTTGACTTTTGCATGTTGATTTTGTATGCTGCAAACTTGCTGAATTCATATTTTAATTCAAATAGTTTTTTAGTGTATTCCTTAGGATTTTCTGAATACAAGATCATATTGTCTGCAAATAGAGATAGTTTTACTTCTTCCTTTATAATCTGGCTGCCTTTTATTTCTTTTTCTTCCCTAATTGCCCTGGCTAGAAGCTTCAATACATTGTTGTCTTTTTCCTTATCTTAGGGGGAAGAACATTCAGTCTTTTACCATTACTTATGACGTGGGCTTTTTGTGGATGCCTTTGTCAGGTTGAGGATGTTCCCTTTTATTCCTGTTGTGTTGAGTGTTTTGTCAAATGATTTTTCTGCATCTGTTGAGATAATCATATTTTTTTTCTCCTTATTGATATAATGTATTATATTATTTTAAGATTTTAAACCAACATTGCATTTTTAGGATAAAGTGGGACTTATCCTAAAAATCCCACTTGGTCATAGTCTGTAATTCTTTTTATATATTTGTAAATTTGGTTTCCTCATATTTTGTTGAGGTTTTTTTTTTTTTTTTTTTTTTTTTTTTGGCTGTGTTGGGTCTTTGTTGCTATATGCGGGCTTTCTCTAGTTGTGGTGAGCGGGGGCTACTCTTCGTTGCAGTACACGGGCTTCTCATTGTTGTGGCTTCTCTTGTTGCGGAGCACAGACTCTAGGCGCACAGGCTTCGATAGTTGTGGCACATGGGCTCAGTAGTTGTGGCTTGCGAGTTCTAGAGCTCAGGCTCAGTAGTTGTGGTGCATGGGCTTAGTTGCTCCACGGCATGTGGGATCTTCCCAGGCCAGGGCATGAACCTGTGTCCCTGGCATTGGCAGGCAGATTCTTAATCACTGCACCACCAGGGAAGCCCTTTTTTGAAAATTTTTATGCATATGTTCATAAGAGATTTTGGTCTCTATTTTCTTTCCTTGTAATGTCTTTGTATGATTTTAGTGTCAGGGTAGTACTGACCTCTCACAGAAGGAGTTGGGAAATGTTTCCTCCTCTTCAGTTTTTATGGAGCAATTTGGTGAATTGATATTAATTTTACTTTAAATGTTTGGTAGAATTCACCAGTGAAACCATCTGAGCCTGGACTTTTCTCTGTGTAGAAGTTTTGAAATTACTAATCCAACCTCTTACCTTGTTAGAGGTCTTTTCAGATGTCAATTTCTTTTTGAGTTGGTTTTGGTCCACCTCTTTTGGAGTTGGTTTCTTTTTAGAAATTTGTCCATTTCATCTGTGTTATCTAATTTGTCAGCATGCAGTTGTTCATAGCATTCCTGTTAATTCTTTTTTTATTTCTGTAAGGTTGGTCTTAATGTCCTTATTTCATTCCTAATTTTAGCTAATTTGAGTCTTTCTTTTTTCTTGATCAATCTAACTAAAAGCTTCTCTATTTTGTTGGTTTTTTCAAAAAACCAGTCTTTGGTTTTATTGTTTTTTCTCTTCTATTCTCTAAAAAATTTAATCAAACCATTTCCTTACTATCCGTTTTACCATTTAATGTTTTAAACCTAATATATATGTTGGATAACATTATTAAAGTTCATCATGAACTTTCATCATGAACTACTCAGATATATCTAACATATAATTATATATAATTGTTATTATAATATATAATTTGACTTCCTACTTTTAAAATTGCTTTTCCTTCATGAAAGTTTTTACTGTTGGCCAGTATTGTTTACTGCAGTATATTTTCTTCTTTCTGAGGATCCATGGAAGGAATTTTACTCTCATCTCTGAATGAAGACTAGCTAGGCTTCTTCTGAGAAGCTATTTTATTTTATTTTGTTTTGTGGTCATTATGACTCTTATAACTGATTACTGTTTTGAATTCCACTTTTCAAGGCATAGTATGTAGTTTTTCAGATACTAACATCTTGTCATTTTTTCCCACCATTTCTATATTTCCCTTTCAGCATTTCAAAAATATATATATTCATATATAAACACACCCCCATATATATTCAAAACTCAAATATACTTGTTTTAAAAAATTTTATAGTAATAGAGTGAAAAGTGAATATCCATTGCTCTCTTTGTATTCCCACCTCTGTAGAAATAACCACTGATAAATTTTATGCTCATTCTATCCCTCCAACCCTTCCTCACTTCCCCTTTCACACCCACACACACAAAGGATTTTTATTTTACCTCACTGAGGTCTTATTATTTACTTACACTTTTTAGCCAATTTATTATCAGTGTGTTTGAAATAGGCAGTAGATTTAGATGGTTCAAGATTCAAAAGAAATAAAAATGTAAACACTGAGAAGTCTCTCTCATTCTTTCCCCTAAGCTGCCTGCTTCTCCTCCGTAGGCAGCTAATAAAAGTTTCTAGTTTTTGCATTTTTCTGCACCTTGCTTTTTTTATGTAGTGATGTATCTTGAAGAGCACCTCTCCCTCTATGTTTAGCTTAATCTTTTTAGTGGATGTATTTCCCATTGTATGGATGTGTAGTTTATTTATATATTCCCCTGTTAACAAACATTTAGTTTATTTTTGAACATTTGATACTACAAACTGCTGCAGTGAATAGCTTTTTATATACATTTAATGCACAAATGAGAGTACTGCTGTAGTGTAGATTCCTAGAGGTGAAACCACTGGGTCAGAAGACATTCACATTTTAAAAATTTAATAGATTATGTCTTTGCTCATAGAATAAAATCTTTGCTGATATCTCACTTTTCCGGTGAGGCCTAAGACTGTTTAATACTGTAATCTGCCCCTTCTTCTCCCTCAAATTCTCTATTCACTTTACCCTGCTTTTTTTTAAATTGAAGTATAGTTGTTTACAATGTTGTGTTGGTTTCTAGTGTACAGCAAAGTGATTCAGTTACGCACGTGTGTGTGCGTGTGTGTATTGTTACAAGATACTGAATATAGTTCCCTGTGCTATACAGTAGGACATTGTTGTTTACCTATTTTATAATTTTTTTTTTTTTGGCTTCATTGGGTCTTCGTTGCTGCGTGTGGGCTTTCTCTAGCTGTGGCCAGCAGGGGCTACTCTTCATTGCGGTGCTTCTCATTGAGGTGGCTTCTCTTGTTGCAGAGTTCTAGGTGCGTGGGCTTCAGTAGTTGTGGCACATGGGCTCAGTAATTGTGGCTCGTGGGTTCTAGAGCTCAGGCTCAGTAATTGTGGTGTACGGGCTTAGTTGCTCCGCGGCATGTGGGATCTTCCGAGACCAGGGATCGAACCTGTGTCCCCTGCATTGGCAGGTGGATTCATAACCACTGTGCCGCCAGGGAAGTCTACCTATTTTATAATTTTATATATAGTAGTGTGTATCTGTTAATCCCAAGCTCTTTCCCCTTTGGTAACCATAAGTTTGTTTTCTGTGTCTGTGAGTCTGTTTCTGTTTTGTCCATAAGTTCATTTGTATCATTTTTTAGATTCCACATGTAAGTGATATCATATGATACTTGCCTTTGTCTGTCTGACTTACTTCACTTAGTATGATAGTCTCTGGGTCCATCCATGTTGCTGCAAATGGCATTATTTCATTCTTTTTGATGGCTAAGTAATATTCAGTTGTGTATATATACCACATCTTCTTTATCCATTCATCTATCGATGGACACTTGGCTACTTCCATGTGTTGGCTATTGTAAATAGTGCTGCTATGAACATTGGGGTGCATGTATCTTTTCGAATTAGAGTTTTCTCCAGATTTATGCCCAGGAGTGCAATTTCAGGATCATACGGTAGCTCTATTTTTAGTTTTTTAAGGAACCTCCATACTGTTCTCCATAGTGTCTGCACCAATATACATTCCCACCAACAGTGTACGATACCCTGCTCTTTTTTCTCTCTTTCTTTTTTAATTTTATTAATTTTATTTATTTTTGGCTGCATTGGGTCTTTGTTGCTGTGCACGGGCTTTCTCTAGTTGCAGCGAGTGGGGGCTACTCTTCGTTGTGGTGCGCGGGCTTCTCATTGCGGTGGCTTCTCTTGTTGCAGAGCACAGGCTCTAGAGTGCAGGCTCAGTAGTTGTGGCGCATGGGCTTAGTTGCTGCGCGGCATGTGGGATCTTCCTGGACCAGGGCTCGAACCCGTATCTCCTGCATTGGCAAGTGGATTCTTAACCACTGCACCACCAGGGAAGGCTTCTTTTTCAAACATAGTATATAGTTTACTTACAGATACTGATTTTTGTTTATTATTGTTCTCTTCCCCCTAAAATGTCAGCTCCAGGAAACAGGAATGTTTATTTTGTTTACTGATGTATTCCTAGCAGTTATAATAGTGCTCAGTGCTTGGTAGGCATTTAGTAAATATTTGCTGAATAAATTAAATGAATTAGAGAATAAGGTACAAAATTATCCTTCCTAAAATGCCCAGTTTCTTTACCCACATATTTTGGATTTTGGGGTCTTATTTTATATAGTTTTCTAAGATTAAAAAAAATTCTTTCTAGTACATGTTAGGATATAAATGACTGAAAACAGCTATAATGTATTTCTTTTAAAAAACTACCCCCTCATCAATTCCCCGCAAACATAGGGACAAACTCTAAGTTTTATTCTCCATATTAGAAGTAGATACCAGAAGGATACGTCACATACTGTATAGCATCTTCTTTTCCAAAGGATTGGAATGACTGTGGAGATTGTTATAGGCTTCCAGGTTTGCTAGGATATCTTCAATCTCAATTTAATAGGACTATTTGTTTTTCTGTACTTTAAACATCTTTATGCCCTATATAAATATAATTTAGATAAAACAGATGTTTTGAAATAAATGATTGTAAATGATCAATCAGTGAATTAATTAATGTTTTCCTTATTATGTGCATTATAGTTTTAGAGGCCTGATATTCATAATTATTGATGTTCCGATTGGTAGTTATTTCTGTATTTCTGTCTATTACATGTTCAGCTATAAACAGATAGTCAAGTTTATATGAGACCTAGATATTTAGGAGAGCTTTGAAATGAATTATTTTATCAAAATTTCCTATTTCTCTTCCTGTTTTAATTTACCTCTTTTCAATATGTGCTCTGATTTTCTCATTCTACAAACTTTTTTTAAGGTAAGTTGAATCAGAATTATCAATATATTGCAGTCAGAAACCACCTAACTTTCCCCACCTTGGATCTGTTTTAAGAAGTTTACCAAACTTAGATTATTAATTAATAATTTTTCCTAGTTTTCTTCAAGGCATACAAAGCTGCCAGCCAGTGCTTTTTTATCAATGTAAAGGTAAATTGTGTTACCTTGCTGAATTGAATTCTAGCAAAAGTGAAGTATTTGCTACTTTAGTTACTGAGGCATTATTGAAAGTAAACATATGGGTTCTCTTACGTTTTTAAAAATTTCAGCACATTTGCCAAAGATTATCATTTTATGATTTGGAACCCTAGAAACTCCCAGAGCACAGGACTTGATGATCAATGATCCCTTTCATTTCCCTTCCAATTGAGATTCTTTCATTTTAACGCCAACTCATTTATTCATTAGTTATGTTTTTATTTTTTCAAGTATTATATGTGATACTGGTAGAAGGAGTTGACATGCAAACTTTGAAAGATACCTTTTATACATATAATTAAATCTGAGTTGTAGGAGTTGACTTCCTCAGTTTTTTTCATCTTTGTTTCTAAGAGTGGTAGACATCGGTTTCATTGATCTTTTACAGAAAAACCAATTAATTAGTCGTTGTTTTAATATGGCAGCAGTTTTCTCTCCTCTGTGGCTATATCTTCTTGGGTGGATCATCTTTTGGGCCTTCGACTCAATAAAGCAAGCAGAGAGCTTGACTAGAAACTAAATTCCAGGTCAGTTATATATCACATGTTTAGGAAATGAGGTCTGTAATATCATTTGTTTGTGTGAGTTAGTCCTGTTGATACTCACTAGGTTATCAATGTGTGATCAGGAGCTAAAGAAACTAGTAGAACCAATATTCTTACCTTATATTTTTTACTCATGATTCAGTTGCTGCTTGTTTCTCTGAGCATACTAGGAGGAAAAAAAAGTCAAAAAAGTCATTCTATCCTATATGGGGAGATGACTATTGCTACTGCTTTTTTAAAAAATGTGCATTTAACATCAGGTTAGTGCTGGACATTGTACTAGGTTTTTGGGGGTGTAGCGGTGTATTAGATATAATTATGTCTTCAAAATGCTTACAGACTAGTTGAGATACGGACAATTGAGCAAATAAGTAAACTGAACTTAAGTTTTACTTAAGTGCTTAAATAGGCCTATCCATTCAGTTCTGTAGGAGCTCTTAAAGGAGGGAGCCCCCGATACTCAGTTCTTGGGCAGAAGGCTAGATGAATCTCAGCTTGCCAGGTACATGTTTTTCTGGGAGTAGAGTCAGCTCTCTCCCCACAAAGGCATTGTGTAACTGGATGGCTAATTCAGTTGGTGTTCACCCTTGAATATGGTATCAAAAATATGATTGAGTACAAGGAAAGTTAGCTTTTGCATTCTTCTTCTTGACAGTGGTACTCTTGCCTTTTGCTTCTTCTGACCACATCAAAGAATTTCCTTAACACTAACTGCTGAGGGCTAATATTATGCAAGTGAGAGGGAGGATTTTCTGGCATATTAGCATATTATCCCTTTTGTTCCTACATATAACCTTGGTAAGGAGGAAATCCAGGAGTGGAAGATAAAGGCAGCTCTTATCCCCTCTACTTCTCTAATACATTTAACTTGTAACTTTATGGCTAATCACGCACTACAGTCTCATGAATCTAGTGTAAGGATGTATCCTTTTTGACCCTGAGATAAAGAGCATATTTCTTATGGCTTATTTCCATCTTGGTCATGGCTGATATTTTTAAAAGGGAAGATAAGAGAGAGTAGTGTTTTTAACTTTTAAAATTTCAGTTTGAATTCATGTTGGTTATGATAGCATGACTAGTAAGATAACCTACTTTTCAGATGTTTCCAAGATGATTTATGTTACCACTTGGTGGAGCTCTTTTATAAGTTAGTGCTTGTGATAAAGCAAGTACAAGTCATCACTAATTTGGGGTTGTCGATTGGGTGCTTCAGGTGAACTAAATTAAATGACAGCTTAAATAGGTAGCCTCTTAAGTGTTGATTGTAGATTTCGATTTAAACTATAGTATATGTAATTACAGTTTTAATATTTTAAAGATTTTTCTCAAGGATATTCCTAATTTTTCTCTCTCCTGCTTTATATAAATTTAATACTTTTAAATTGACTTACTTTCTCCCCATTTTATAGTTGTTAGGTAATTTAGAAAATGTATCTAGTGTTAATGAAGAAAATGAAAATCATTTGTAATCCTACCACCTAGAGATAATAGTTAACATTTTGATATATATTTGCCTTTCCTTCCTTTTAAAATTTTTTCACAAAATTGGAGTCAAAATATACACAGAATTTTGTATTCTGGTGTTTTTTTCTCTTAACATGTCTTTGGTATTTTCCCATGTCCTTATAATCTTTGAAATGTTTTAAGAGTTTTATGTTATTCCATGATATAGCTCTATCATAATTTTTTTAACTGTTTTATTTAAAGATATTTAAGCTTTTCCCACTAGTTTTACTCTTATAAATAATTCTTTCAACATATATTACACTAAATCTTGACTCAACACTCCAATTATTTTCATAGGATAAATTCTTAGAGATAAAACTGAACTCTTAAGGATCTTGATGCATATTTGCAAATTGTCCTTCAATTGACACTATTCTGAGGTTCAGTATTTTCAAAATATGTTTATTGGAAATTACCGTTTTTTCTTTTGCAAAATGCTTTTTCTTACCCTTTCCCCATTTTTTCTTCTTTTATTTATTTATTTATTGGTCATTCTTTTGGCTGAGTAAAAATTACTTTTCCTCTGTTTTAACAATTTTTAAGGTGCTGTTCTGAGCTCATTTTGTAATTCTCAACTAAATTTTCAAGAAAACAAATCAGTTACAGATTTTAGGTTGTAAATTGCCATTGGAAAATAGGGCCTGGATCTTGAGAGAGCAGTGAGGGCTGGAAAGCAGGATGAGATATGAGAAACATCTGTATGGAGGTGATGAGGGTGCTATAGAAGTGGATGAGATTGTGAAGGAAAAGAGAAGGTTCTGGGAAAAAGTCCTTGGAGTTAGGAAACACTGAAAAAGTTGGGAGAAATAAAGAGAATGAGGATGTTAAGAGTGTTTAAAAAGCTAAGGGAAAAAGTTTCATTACAGTGGTGTTAGATGTTGTATAGAGGTTTTGTGGATGAAACCAAAGAAAAAGCCATTCAGTTTAGAAAGAGAGCGGTCTTTGGAGAGTTAGAGACTAGCGTCAGTAGAATAGTGCTTATGTAGTAGATATGTTCAGTGGATGCAGTAGGTGTGACTGTGAGAGTGTACATGATGAGTATGTGTGTGAATAGTGAGAATAGTGAGAGGTTTAGATGTGTGGTTAGGCCAGTACCTTGTTAAAGTCCAGGGATAGGTTTTTTTTTTTTTTTTTTTAAGGTGGTGCAAGCTTATCTAAAGGGAAATAAGTGTTTAGAAAGAACTGTTAGAGAAATTACAAGACAGAGGGAAGAATTAATAAACTAGGTCTTGAAGGAGATGAGAGGCAGTGTGATCCAAAGTGGGAGGTATGGAGGGATTAGACATATTAATTTGAGAGTGGAGGAGAATGTCCATTTGTCAAAGTCAGAAGAGGAAGTTGAAGATGCAGAGACATTTGGAGGAAGACTGAAATTTATAGTATTTAGAAATTATTGATGTGGAGAAAAATGTTGAGGCTTTTGGTATTGTGATTCTCTACCCTTCTCAGTAAAATAGAAATGAAGAGTACAGAATAGTAAAATAGTTAAGAGTACAGGCTCTTAGTAGGGTGATGAGATTAAGGATTTCAGTAGTGAAAATGTTAGGAACATCGATGTAGAAATGTAATTAAGGAAATATTCTTAAATAAATGGAACAATACTAAATTGAGTGTTAAGAAACTTGGGTTTTAGGTCTGTGGTATCGACTGGCTGTGTTGAGCAAGTCTCAACACTCTAGCCTTTAATTTCTTAATCTGCACAATGAGAAGTAAATCAGATGTCCTTTACGGATTTAAAAATCTTGAATCAAACTGAACTAAAAAAGAATAAAACATAGCTACAGTAATCAAGACATTGTAGTACTAGTAAAAAGAAAGACAAGTAGGTCAGTGGAACAGAACAGAGAATCCAGAAATAGAATTCACACATATATAGTCAGTCTTTGCACACAGAGGTGCTAAGGTAATTCAGTGGAAGAAGGATATTCCTCTCAACAAACGATGCTGGAGCAATTGGACGTCCTTATGCAAAAAATGAACTTTAATCCATATCTTGCACCATTTATAAAAATTAATTCAAATGAATCGTAGATCTAAACTTGTAGAAGATGACATAGGAGAAAATCCTCGTGACCTTGGGTTAAGCAAAGATTTCATAGATAGTACCACCAAAAGCATGGTCTATAAAGCAAAGTAATAAATTGAGCTCCATCAAAATTAAAAACTTATGCTCTTTGACATACACTATTTAAGAAAATGAAAAGCCACAGATTGGGTGAAAATTTTTGCAAAACACATATCTGTTAAGCGATTTGAATCCAGAATGTATAGCTAATTCTTACAACTTAATAAGACAAACAACTGAATAGAAAATTGGCAAAATATTTGAAAAGACCCTTTACCAAAGAAGAGACATGGATGTTAAGTAAGATTTGAAAAAATACTCAGTGTCATTAGTCCTTGGGAAAAGGTACCATTACATCCCTACTAGGATGGCTAAAAAACAGGCAAGAACAGACAAACAAAAACTAAGTGCTAGTAAGGATGCAAAGCAACTGGAACTCTCATTTGTTGCTGGTGGGAATGCAAAATGGTACAGCCACGTTGGAAAACAGTTTATAGTTTCTTATAAACTTAAACTTGTATTTAATATAGAACTTAGCATTCCTCAACTAGATATTCACCCAAGAAAAATGAAAACATACATCCACTTAAAGATCTGTAGTTGGATATTTAAGGCTAGGGTTAGTAGCCTTATTCATAGCAGTGTATTCAGCTGTTGGAATAGATAAATAAATTGTGGCATATTTATACAATGGAGTGCTACTCAGCAATTAAAAGGAATAAATACTAATATTATAGATACAACAATATGTATGAGTTCTCAGAAGCATTATGCTAAGTGAAAGAAGCCAGACAAAAAAGGCTACAGACTGTATAATTCCATTTGTATGATATTCTGGAAAAGGAATTGAAATCAGGTCAGTGGTTTCCAGGGGCTGGAGGTCAATAAACATGATTTCTTACACACACACACACACACAGACACACACATACACACACACACAACTCCAGCATTCCTTAGCATTCCCAGGAATGGATGTTTTTGGTGTGGGGAAGGTTGGATTATGGATAGTATTGAGACAGATATGATATAGAGGAATGAGTGCTAGATTCACTGATAATAGTGCTGCTGCTGATAGCTGTGATTCAATGAGTATAATGCCGGGCACCATGCTGATTACTTAAGTGCATTGGTAGCTGTGATTCAATGAGTATAATGCTGGGCACCATGCTGATTACTTAAGTGCATCCTCAGAGACTTCCCTGGCATTCCAGTGGTTAAGAATTTGCACTTCCACTGCAGAAGGCACAGTTTTGACCCCTGGTTGGGGAACTAAGATCCTGCATGCCGCCATGTGAGGCCAAAAAAATAAATAAATAAAAATAAAAAGCATCCTCACTGTTAATTTTCATAGTGACTCTGATTAGATATTATTATCATCCCTATTTTAGTAGAAACTGAGATCTAATTGGATTTAAGCAAGTTGCTCACAGTTATACCACTAGAGTATTCAAACTCTTGAATGTTTGACACCAAAATCCATGTTCTTAACATAAATGAAAGTATAAGTCCCAGGGAGACAGGGAATTTTTTTTGTTTGTTTCTGTTTTCATCACTGTATCCCCAAAGTCATAAAACCATGGCAGCTGCATAATGAGTACTTCTTTTTTTTTTCTTTTTTTTTTAATGAGTATTTCTTTAAAAATTATTAGAGATATCAAATTTTGGAAGATACAAAAAAACAAACTGAAAGAGGCAAAGAAAACTATATGAAGATATATGATTTTTAAATGATTGCAAATATGGTGGTTAGACTGATGTTTTCCATTTAGGCATTTATCATATCAGATGACTTTGTGTTAAATTATGTTATTTGTGTTCCAGTATAATCTACTATTTTAAAAAGTGAACAAAATGATGATAAAGTAGGATTTTGTAGTTGATTCTAATCTTCATGGCTTTGTAAATTTTTTCCCTCTGGCAAATTTTGGTGACATCCAGATATAAGATCAGACCAAGTGGATGTTATAGGTTACAACTAAAATGCAAGTCCTTTCCATATCTATCTCTGTCTCTCTCTATAATTCTATATCTAGAATCTTAAATACTTTAATCTAGAAATTCTTCTAGGACTCTCTTAATTGGAAACTGATTATTTTCTTAACATAGATTAACAAAAATATTTGTGCATGAATCATTTGGTTTTATAACATTGATCTCGTCTGTAATATGGTTCCCTCTAAAGAACTAAATCAAATATAGGTGATTAAAATACTTAATATTCTCAAGTTTAGAAGGAACATTTATTTTTCTTCCATAGATAACTGTGTATGAAGAAGAAAGAACACTTTATCTATATATATAGTTAATTGGGATGCAGCTAGAACATCAACAATATCAACAACAAAAACAACAAGATTTATAAATCATCTGAAATAAAGGTCACACATTTTGCTTATAGGAAAGTTCCTCAGGTCCTTAAAAATCAGAACCTATGTATACAACATTTTATTTAGGCATTTTATCATTTCAGATGAGCTTGTGTTGAATCGTGTTTGCTATGTCCTAATAAAATTTGCTATGTAAAAAAAATGAATAAAACACATACTCACTTTTAACAAGCTTAATACTTCATTTCCCAACTTTAAAAGAGTAAAAAAAAAGATTGGAGTTGCTGAAAGAAGACACATTGAGAGAAGTTAGGTTCAACAGATGCCTGAGAGCAAAGAAGCAAACCAAAATCATAAGAATTAAACATAAAAATTAAAAAATCATGGTAGTTTGGAAGTTGTTTATTATAGAGACAAACAACCTTTTACATCTTAGTAGTTCCTGAAAAATTGACCATAGTAATGTAAATACTTATAAGTGTATATACGTATATGAGTTTATGTTCATTCATTTTATTAAAACATACTTAATAGTCATTATAAGAGTCAAGCAACATATACTTTGTTGTTCAGTTTCAGAAATAGTAAGTATGAAGTATAGTTTCAACGTCAGATTTATTGAAGTATAATTTATATACACTAAATCAACCAGTTTTAAGTGAACAGTTCAGTAGGTTTTGACAAATTGTTATTTAACCATTGAGACCTAAAAATTTTTTATTACTCCAGAAAGTTCTCTCATTCTCTTTTGTCATCATTCCCCAACACCTCCACTCCTGTCCCCAGGCAGCCACTGATCTACTTTCTGACATTAAAGATTAGTTTTGCCTTTTCTAGAATTTTGTAGCAATCAAAGGGTACACAGCATGTACCCTTCTGTATTTGGCTTTTTTTCCTCTGCGTAATAACTGAGATTTATCTATGTTGTATGTATTTATACTTTTCCTTTTTATTGTTAAATAACATTCCATTGAATGGATATACCACAGTTTATCTTTTCACCTGTTTTTGGATATTGGAGTCCATTTTATGGAGTCTAAAATCTTTCAACTTGGCTTTGATGATATTGGATTACTGAAAAATGAAAATATTTACTTCAGAGAACTGACTGGCCCCTAGATTTTTTATAGAAAGTTGTAATTTAACTTTTTGACCTTTCTAGTAATTTTTTTGCCTTACAGTATAAAATTTAGTTACTAATTTTGTAACTAATTTGTTTGTTACTAGTGTAGAATTAAATGCTCTCAAGTATGTGACCTCATAAAGATTTAGTAACTAATTTTGTTATGCTGAATAAGAAAAAAGTTGCATATAATACAGTTTTAACACAGTATCCAGTGTGTGAATGATTTAATGAAATATTTGAACCTTTTTGTTTTGTTTTGTTTTGTCTTGTTTTGTTTCCAGGAAGGTTATGTTCAAAAGAAAAAGGAACTATGGGGAATCTGTATCTTTATTGCAGCAGTTGACCTAGATGAGATGCCGTTCACTTTCACTGAGCTGCAGAAAAACATTGAAACCAGGTAAAATTTCTTATATTAATATAGGCCTCTGCCATCAAAGAAAACTATTTCTGGACTATCGTTTTAATAGACTTTAGGGAATTAGTGGGAAATGCTAAAATTAAATAAAACGTAGAAAACTTAGGTCAACTAGTGAACTCCTGTTCTCTGTTGGAGCCCTTAATGAAGGTGTATTTATGCCACACTTTCTTAAAAATGTAGCAGTTTGTGTCCTGGGAAAATTTCCATTGTGTCTCTCACTATCTGTAAACGTTCTTAATTATAGCTGTTGATAAAGTGGACAAAAAAAGCAAAGATATATGAAGTAGACTTACTATATATTAAAACCTTTGTGAAAGTAGTGTGAGTCTATCTTAAAGGAATTTAGTTGATTTATTAAAGTTTAAGATTATTTAATATAATAGATATTATAATTATATATGTTTTGAGACTGTATGTTCAGTTGCGTATCTATTATAATACTTGTCCCTGTAATTACTTAATTAACGTCTGTGTTGAGTTTCTAAGCCTAATAAGAGGAGTTTACTGTTTCCAACAAGTCAAGAGAAGCCTGGGAATTCCAGTCATTTCTTTTGCAGTATATTTATGAAATGTAACAGTAAATAATTTTACCAAAAAGATAGTAGTATATGTTTTTTCTTGGATAAAGCCATATAGAGTTAGACATAATTGGTGTTTTGTGTAAATGAGATAAATTAAATTGTTGCATGTTTTAGTAACTTTTTCTTATTACCTCTAAATAAAATGTGGAAACAAAGGCCTTGTATGTTCATATTTAACTTATTGAATTAGAATTGGTTTACCTCTCAGAGATTTCACAGTTTAACTTTATTAGCTAAAATTACTAAATCAAAATAGTTTTTATATAGCTGAAAAATAATCTAAATATAGAGATAAAATTTTACGTTGATTTATTCATTTATTCAGCATATGTTTTCGTGACCTCTGAGGATTAGAAAGAGAATGAATGTTTGGGTTAAGATAAACTGGGTTTATTTTACAAGGTATATGACTTGGAGCAGATTGCTTATCCTTATTAAGTCTCGGGTTCCTTTCCTTTCCTGTGAAATAAAAGTTATTAACTACTTGATAGAATTATGAGAATTAAATAACTTATAATGAGCAGAGAAGTAAATAGTTCTTGAGTCAATGCCTGTAACACCATAGGTGCTGATGAGGTCTTGATCTCTTTTTTTCTGTAGATTCCTCCTATTACCTGCCCCCCCCCCAAACAAAAAGGGGGAAGGAAACAAAACTTATCAACTGCTAGGCACTATGTTACTCTACTAGGTTCTAATGATATAAAGGTGAGATATAGTGTCTGACCTCAAGAAACTCATCCAGTTTAAATTAAACAGATGACTGCAATACAGTGTTATATAGCTATCCATAGACTGCTAAATAAATATGACAGAGAAAGTCTATTACATCCTTTATCTATAAGGTGAAAGAATTTTCCTGGAAAAGATTTTCCTAAACTTTTTCTCTGAGTATTCATAGAGCAACTCTAATTTATAAAATGGGCATATCATAAATAATATCACTACAATAATTATAGTAATGTATTTGGTACAACTTTTTCTTGGGGCATCTCTGAGCATTCTGATAACTATTCAGGAATGTTATCTAAACCACTGCTTCTTAAAAGTACTCTGGTGAAGGGCTAGTTTCTTTTCTTCCCAGTATGTCATAGACTGATGTTTTAAAAATAAGTAATATAAATTAATTACTAGAAAAATGAAACAAAAATCATACTAAACACAGGACTAAATTTTTTATTATTGGATTCAGCAGGCATTAAAATTAGTGTCAAATTGCCATAAAAGTTTTTAAGTGTTTACCCTCAATTTCTGTACTTAATCGTGGACTGGTAAACAGTTTATGGACCATTATCAATCCATGGAGCACTGCTCCTAATATGTAGTTATCGACAGATCTGTGTGTTTTAATTATGGCTTTTTATGCCTGTCTGCCTGCCTTCCTCTCACCTTCCTGCCTTCACTTCTTTCCTTCAGAGGAAGACTACAGAAGGAATAGAGACTCACTTAAGTTACCCCTAGAAAAAGAAGGCTTTTTAGTAACAATTCACAGTTTTCATGGTGCTCCATGGATAGGTATTGCCATATATCTCAAAACTGGAAGTGAGAGTGGTTCCTGAATAAATGCCGTTCTAAGTTTGATTTCTTTTTCTCAGCAGGTTAGCTCCATTCTTTTTCTTTTTTTAAAGGATCGATTTTTATTTATCTATTTATTTTTGGTTGCGTTGTCTTCGTTGCTGCGTGTGGGCTTTCTCTAGTTGCATCGAGCAGGGGCTACTCTTCATTGCAGTGTGCGGGCTTCTCATTGCTGTGGCTTCTCTTGTTGTGGAGCACGGTCTCTAGATGCGCGGGCTTCAGTAATTGTGGCGTGTGGGCTTGGTTGCTCCGTGGCGTGTGGGATCTTCCTGGACCGAGGCTTGAACCCATGTCCCCTGTGTTGGCAGGTGGATTCTTAAACCACTGCGCCGCCAGGGAAGTCCCCATTCTTTTTCTTTTCTAAGCAGCATCATGATTATCTACTCTGTATCATTTCTATTCCTCCTTTATTTGCTTTCCCACAAAGCTTGTCATGGCTGCCCCAATCCCTTCTATATCAGTGGAACTTTTCATAACCTTCTTTTGTGTTCTGTGCCCTCTGCTGATTAGCTGAGGCTTTTATTTTTCCAGTTCCCAAGATAAATGTCTGAGTGGTACAGCCCTCTTTTTGGAATGAAACCTGTAACTCACTGGTTGCTAGACAGCCTATGGATGGGTCTAGTGACCACCCTGTAGTTCAGTTAGCTGCTTTGGTATAACTCCTTAGACAAACTTGATTAGAAGTGAGTATGTGAGGTGCAGTTGATGATTGCTATCTGTAGCGCCCTATTTTTCAGAAGTCAAAAATGTATGTATTGATATTTCAAATAGGTTAATTTTTATAGAAAACAATAAACAATGATTTAAAGTTATTATTTAAATAACTTAAAATGTTTAATCAGTTTCCCTTTTCCCTTCCCCAACAATTCAGTCCTAAAACCGCTGGTGGGCTGAAGAAAGTAGGTGTGTGCATCTGTGGTGGGGAGCACTGTGGTGCCCAGAGAAGGATGCCAGAGCCAAAGTGGGATGAGGAGGTCATCCACGAGGGGCCTGGGGCTTCTTGACATGGGCTGCTTGCTGTGCAATGTCAGAGACCAAGCAGGGTGTGCGGGCAGCTGGTATAGGGAGTCATGGCACATGTGAGGTAAGGGCAGTCTGGGGTGAGGAGTCAGAGCCCTACTAGGGTGAGGACGGTATCCATGTGGAGGGGGGAGGGCAGTCTAGGATGGAGGGAGTCAGTCTGAGCAGGAGAGGAGGGTGCCCATGTGGAGGAGTGGGTAGCTTGGTACTTATATAGGGGGATTGATTAAATGAGTAAATTAAAGATAAGTGGGTCCCAGGTTTCTCACTGTCAAAGAAGAGTTATAAATATGGAAAGGGAAACACTGGAAGGAACCCTGTAGTTTTTGTGTTGGAATTGGATAAATGGATGTGAACTTGTGATTTTAAAACATATAGATAGATACAGAAATAAATATATGTATATGTCTGTTATAACCCTTATTTTTTTTCTGTGTTCTTGATGATAAGTAGATGTAGGCATAGGTGTATAGATATAGTGGTATAGGTTGAAGACTAGTTGATTTTTTTCCTCTTTAAATTCTAGTAAAATGCAAAAACTAAGTTCCTTCCAAAGGATATATAATAGTGATTTGGTGTAGAGCTAACAAGTGTTTTGAATTGAAATGACTATGCTTTGAAAATGAAACAAAATGTATTTTTAAAGTTATGGATTCACTTTTTTCTATTCTTTCCTTTGTAGTGTCTATAAATTTTTTGACTTACTAAAAGAAATCGATACCAGTACCAAAGTTGATAATGTTATGTCAAGACTGTTGAAGAAGTATAATGTGTTGTGTGCACTCTACAGCAAATTAGAAAGGTAAAGTACAAATTTTATTAGGGTTACACCCTGCTTTTTCATATCAGTGTTCATGATTAGCTTCCATCTGGGAACTGTTACATTCTTAGTAAAGTTATTAAGTATTACACCTTAGATTTGTCCCCTTAATATTCTTAACTTTCTTATTTGTCCAATCATATTCATTCTGAATGTTTCTTCCAAAATTACTTGTTTTACTCATGGTTCTCATTTTTTTTTTTAACAAACTTAAAGCTAGTTTCCACTTTAGCCTTCTCTGCCAGAAGACTTGTAGCTCTGAATGGAAGGGTGACCTAAATTTAAAATTCTTCCTAATGGTGATACTATGTTTAGAAAAAGAAAGCATGTTGGCACTGGAAGGTGTATGTGACCTATACTACTGAGCTATGACTTGTATTCTCCATGGTGGTTTAGAAGAGGTAGTTTCTTTGTGGAATATCCTTTAAGAAACTTCAGGCTATCAGCTGTTTTATTCCACATAAATTAAGAAACTACAACAAGCATTAATGAAGTGACTGTTAGTACCCGCTATGTGTTAGATGCTAGGGATGTAAAATCATATGATACTATGATCATCAATTAGCTTATAGTAAATAAATAAATTCTATCTTTTAATAAAAATAAGTGCAATAATCATTTAATGTGCTATTGTAGAGGATTATTTGTAAGAAGTAGAAATTATGTAGTGGGCAAAATACTGTGTATGTTTAAAGGTAAGAATAATTTTGGGGTGAAAAAACTATAGAAGAAGGCAATGTCTGAGTAGGGTTTAAAGGATAGATAGAAACTCAGCAAGCAAAATATGTGGAGACTGGGACTGAGTATCCTAGGCAGAGTGATAAGCATGTGTGCAAAGCCAGAGCAGTACTGTAAAGTATTTTGATATTGCTAATGGCTAAAAGGTAGGAGGGAATTAGACTGATAGTGAGCTTGGACTTTACCCAGCAGGAGATGGAGAGTCATTGATTTTAAGCTAGGGAGTGACATAGTCAGATTTGGCCTTTAAAAGGTCACTCAGGCCTTTGCAAAAGGGATTTGGAATTTTCATTGACTAGTTATATGAGATAATTTAGTGTATATTGGCCTTGAAGTAGATCAATAGGATTTCTTCTATCTTATATGTACCTTCTTTTGAAGAGCAGTTGGGAAGATTAACTGTGATACTAAAGCCTATTTATTTCAGGGTAGACTATATGTGTATATATGGCAATGTGCTGTAGTGATTATGATAACTTTTAAAAAGCTAAACAGATCTAGATATTAATAATAATTTTGTCATTCATTGACTGTGTGAGCTAGGGAAACATACTTAACGTCTTTAAACCTCAATTTCAATCTGTAAAATATAGCTAATAATGCTCTCCTTGCAGAGTAATTGTAAGATAATGTTACTGGTTAGCTCACTTCCAAGCACATACTAACTGCTAAATAAACAGTAGCTTTTAAAGCTATTATTAACTACATTAATGCTGTCACATAGAAATATAAAAATGCAAGCCATATATATATATTTATTTATTTATTTATTATTTTTGGCTCTGTTGGGTCTTCGTTGCTGCACATGGACTTTCTCTAGTTGCAGCGAGCGGCGGCTACTCTTAGTTGTGGTGCGCGCGCTTCTCATTGCGGTGGCTTCTCTTGTTGCGGAGCATGGGCTCTAGGCACGTGGGCTTCAGTAGTTGTGGCTCGCGGGCTCTAGAGCACAGGCTCAGTAGTTGCGGCGCACGGGCTTAGTTGCTCCGCGGCATGTGGGGTCTTCCCAGACCAGGGCTCGAACCTGTGTCCCCTGCATTGGCAGGCAGATTCTTAACCACTGCGCCACCAGGGAAGCCCAAGCCATATATTTTAAATATTCTAGTAGTTGCGTGACAAGTAAAAAGAAACAAGTGAAATTAATTTTAACATTTTATTTAACTCATATATCCCAAAATATCAAATTTCAACACATAAATTTGTATACAGATGTTCATGGCAGCATTATTTATAATAGCCAAAAAGTGGAAACACCCTGAATGTCCATCAGCTGATGAATGGATAAACAAAATGTGATCTATCCATATGGTAGAATATTGTTCAGCCATAAAAGGGAATAGAGTTCTGCTACATGTTACAATATGGATGAACCTTGAAAACATTAAGCTAAGTGAAAGATACCAGACACAAAATGCCACATATTTCATTATATGATATGTCCAGAACAGGCATATCCATGAGATGGAAGATAGGTTAGTGATTGCTAGGGAATGGGAAGTGAAGGGAATGAGGCGTATCTGTTAAAAGATGTGGGGTTTCTTTTTGGGGTGATGGAAATTTTAGATAACGGTGATGATTACATAACAAAGTGAATATACTAAAAACTACTGAATTTATACACTTTAAAATGATGAATTTTATGTTAGGTAAATTATATTTCAACAGGAAAACATGAAACCAATAGAGAAGTTTTACATTCTTTTTCTCATACTAAGTATTTTTTTTAATACTTTGGTGTGTAATTTACATTTACAGCATAACTTCATTTGTACTAGCCAAAAACATTTCAGGTGTTCAGTAGCCATAGGAGCTTGTGGTTAATGTATTAGACAGCATAGATTTATATTGCATGTCATTATCTTTACTGTATGATAACATTCTATTCTGAGTTACATTAAATTACAAAATGATATAAAACAATGCATCTGACATTAAACATATTTTCTATAATTATAAAAATTCCCTCTTGATTACCATCTGCTTTTTTTTTTTATATAAGATAGTAGTTTTCTCTATGTAAATTTTTGATCTACATATTTTTTGTGACTGGCTTCTTTCGCTTAGCATGTTTTCATGGTTCATCCATGTTGTAGCATGTTTCAATACTTCATTACTATTTATTATGGAATAATATTTCATTGTATGGCTATACCACATTTTATTTATCCATTCATCTACTTATAGTCATTTGGGTTGTGTCTTTTAAAGTAGTTGACAGTATAAAGGAGAGCAAGTGTATATTTATAGAGTTTGTTATATTAACTTTATTATATATCATTTCATCTCCTCTTCATTTGTTTCCATGGATTTGATTTATCATCTTGTGTCATGTGTTTACTCCAATACAGCTTTGATCCTACCCACCTCTTTGTGCTGCTGTTGTCAAACACATTACATTTCATATGTTAGAGGCCCAAGAATACAATATATACATATTGTGTTATGCAGTTGTATTTTATATCAATTAGGAGAAGAAATATGTAATTATACCATCTTTCATAATAACATAATTACCTTTACCAGTGCTCTTTGTTTATTCATGTGGATGTGAATTACTGTCTTGGGTCATTTGTTTTCAGCCTGAACTTCTTTTACTATTTTTTTATAAGATGAGTTTGCACATTCTCTGTTTTTGTTTGAGACTATCTATTTCACCATCACTTGTGAAAGGTAGTTTTGTTGTATATATGAGTCTTAGTTGACATTTTTTTTCTTTCTTTGAGTATGTAATCCCCACTGCCTTCTGATCTTCATTGCTTCTGTTGAGAAGTCACCTGTTAATGTTATTGGGTTCCCTTGTATATGATGGATCATTTTTCTCTTGCTGCTTTCAGGATTTTCTCTTTGTCTTTCAACATTTATCCTATGATATATCTAGGTGTGAATCTCTTTGCATTTATTCAACTTGGAGTTTGTTCTGTTTCTTGGATGTGTAGACTTGGGAGTTTTCAGCCATTATTTACAAAAATTTTTTTTTCTCTCTCTCCCCATTCTTTTCTGGTACTCCCATTACACATATATTGGTGTATCTTTTGGTGTCCAAAAAATACACCAATATATTTTTTGGTGAGCCTCTTCTGTGAGCCTCTTCATTTTTCTTCTTCTTTTATCTCTTTGTTCTGCAAACCACATAGTCTCTTTTGATCTGTCTTCAAGTTTAGTGCTTCTTTTTTTCTGCCAGCTCAGATCTACTTTTGAGTCCCTCTAGTCAATTTTTTATTTTGGTTACTATACTTTTCAACTCAAATTGCCATTTGGTTCTTTTAAAGTAATTTCTGTCTTTTTATTGATAATCCTCTGTTGGTTGAGACATTGTCAGCATACCTTTTTTTCTTCTTTAAGCATGATTTCCGTTAGTTCTGTGAACATATTTATAATAGCTGTTTCAAAGTCTTTGTTAAGTCTGACACTTTGGTTCTCTTAAATACAATTTCTGTTCTCTGCTTTTTTCCCTATGTAGAGGTCACACTTTCCTGCTTCTTTGCATATTTCATATTTATTTTTGAAAACCGGACATTTTTGATAACACTGTAGTAACTCTGGGAGCTGATTCTTTTCTCTCGTGGGGCTTGCTGCTGTTGTTTTGTCTTTGTTATTTGTTTAGTGGCTTAGCTGTACTATCTCAATGAAGTCTTTTTCTCCCACAGTGTGTAGCCTCTGATCTTGCTCCTTAGTGTAGCCTTGGACAGGTACATAGTCACTCTGAGCTGACAGTGGTTTTAGCTGGGTTCTCTTTGACTATCTTTTCCCTGTTCTTAAGCTAACTGCCTCTGTTGATATCACACCTAGTTGCTACCTCTCACTAATTGCCGACTGATTGCTTTATTGTTTTTTTTTTTATAAATGTATTTATTTATTTTTGGCTGCCTTGGGTCTTCGTGGCTGCATGCGGGCTTTTCTCTAGTTGCGGCGAGTGGGGTCTACTCTTCGCTGCGGTGCCTAGGCTTCTCATTGCAGTGGCTTCTCTTGTTGCGGAGCACAGGCTCTAGGTGCGCGGGCTTCCGTAGTCGTGGCTCGCGGGCTCTAGAGCACAGGCTCCGTAGTGGTGGCGCACAGGCTTAGTTGCTCTGTGGCATGTGGGATCTAACAGGACCAGGGCTCAAACCCATGTCACCTGCATTGGCAGGTGGATTCTTAACCACTGTACCACCAGGGAAGTCCTGCTTTATTGTTTTTGACAATGCTCTGGGTCACAAATTGCTTTACAGTCTAATCCGATTAAATTTGGCTCCCTCTGCAGGAGTAGTATTTGAGGCTAGCCTTGAGGCTTATTTTGATACTAGGAGAGCTATTCTTAGCTGTTTCTTTCCCTGGTTCTCTCCTAGATGATCTAGGATTTAGCTTTTTTTTTTTTTTTTTTTTTAATTAATTAATTTATTTATTTATTTTTGGCTGTGTTGGGTCTTAGTTTCTGTGTGAGGGCTTTCTCTAGTTGCGGCGAGTGGGGGCCACTCTTCATCGTGGTGCGCGGGCCTCTCACTATCGCGGCCTCTCTTGTTGCGGAGCACAGGCTCCAGACGCGCAGGCTCAGTAGTTGTGGCGCATGGGCCTAGTTGCTCCGCAGCATGTGGGATCTTCCCAGACCAGGGCTCGTACTTGCTTCCACCAAAGTCTGTATTGCTTTCAACAGTTCTCTTATTCTTGAACATCCCCGCACTCCATTCCAAATGAATTCCCTTGGGGAGAGCTCAAGGCTGTATGTTCTTAGGGCCTGCCTCTCCCCTAGGCACCACTTCTGTGCCACTGCTTGGGAGGTCAGGATGAGGACAGTGGTCTCTTTTCTTGGAGTGATATCTCTGTTTTAAGAGTAGGGCACTGAGAAGAGGCGATAGCCCCTGGTCTTCCCAGATTGCCTTTCTTGGCTGGAACCTCTGTCCTATGAGCTGCTCAGCAAGAGAAGTCAGTATTTTTGATGTGCTCTGTGCCTGGAGTAAAACTTTACCCTGTGAGTGGGGGCTAAGCGGAGGACAGGAGCCCCAGACCTCTCAGCTCCTCTTGCTTGGGATAGACTTTCTGCAACACAGATCTGGGGGCGATGAGAAATGCTGGTAGCCTACTCTTCCCAGAGAGATAGTTCTAGGCTGGGAGCTGGAGAGAGAAGAGCCCTGTGTCTTGGCTAC
The DNA here is from genome assembly GCF_028023285.1 of Balaenoptera ricei. NCBI lineage: Eukaryota > Metazoa > Chordata > Mammalia > Artiodactyla > Balaenopteridae > Balaenoptera > Balaenoptera ricei. The sequence continues at coordinate 19,462,415 of NC_082656.1, read as the reverse complement.
ACCTGCCAGGGGTAGAGCTTTGTTATGCTGAGTTGGAGAGGAGGAGGAAATGAGTTTTGCTTTGAATTCTACAGACTGTCATTGTTCTTACCAAGATTTAGTAGATTTTCTTGAAGAAATATTTCCTTTTTTTGTTGTTGTATGCCCTTAGGAAAATTTCCAGAGACTTTAAATGGTTTTTTAAAAATAGTTTTACCAATTGTAGTTATTATATTAGGAAACAGGTCTGCAGAGAACCTTACTCCACCATTCCAGAAGTCATTGTCCTAAATAGGTAGGTTTTATACAGTAAGTCCCCTACATATGAATGAGTTCCATTCCGAGGGCACATTCGTAAGTCCAATTTGTTCGTGAAGTCCAGCAAAGTTAACCTAGGTACCCAACTAACACAACTGGCTACATAGTACTGTACTGTAGAAGGTTTATAATACTTTTCACACAAATAATACATAAAAAATAAACACAAAAAAATAAAGAAAACATTTTTAATCTTACAGTACAGTACCTTGAAAAGTACAGTAGTACCAGCTACGTCACTGCTACTTTTACGCTTGCTTCCAGACATCCTGGCCTTGAAGTAAAGATACTGTACTACTGTACTCTATACAGTACTGTACAGTAAAGTACACAAAGCACAACCACTTGTAGAGGATGCACACAGGTGACAGTGTACGCCAGACACGTGAACTAACTTACACGATTGGACATGTGAACGCACGTTCACATCTTTGAATGTTTGCAACTTGAAGGTTCGTGTATAGGGGACTTACTGTAGTACTTTTCAGTTGTGTTATTTCAGTGACACTTTTAGTTAAATAAGCTTTTATGACCTGATCTGAGATTCTAACCAGATCAAGATTCAATTACAGAATGTATTCCAAGTTAGAAATGCACATATCGAATCCAGTCTTTTTGTAATTAGATATTACAGTGATGTGTGAAATGTCATAAATTGGAAACATCTACTTTAACTTTGTTTTATAATGCTGTACTTGAGAAAAAATTTATCCTTCTTAAAATAAGATGAATAAAGCATGATAAAACTGATTTCTAAATTATGAAAAAAATTTAAAAGTAAGTTTTAAAAAAAGCCATAATGTTAACATAATTATTTCTTCCTTTCAGGACCTGTGAACTTATATATTTGTCACAACCCAGCAGTTCGTAAGTACCTCAGAGCATGTTAGTTTTCACTTTTGGGGTTTTTTTTTTTTTTTAGAGATTTTTGTGGAATAATCCCAAACACGTTGATAGTTTCAGGGTTAGTTTGATTGACTGTTCTATGCTACTTCATAAATTAAGGTCATAGATTTAAGCCCTATACGGCTTATTTATCTTTTCACAAAGAAAGTGGTATGAAATACGTGCCTTTTACTACAAGGGAGAACTAATAAGGTTGAAGTTAATTCAGAGCAACATTTTACCAGCTCTGTAAAATGAATTTGCCAATTCATTGACAAAATCTTTTTTCAGAGTATGTTATAGGCATTTTATTAACTAAGACTCAAGAGCATAACTTTTGAGTAAGAATAAACATGAACGTCTATATTAAAATTTCCAAATAGTCTTTTTAAATGTATGATACATGTTCCAACAGTATACCATTGTAAGAGCTCTAGAGTTTTTCTTCGGAAACAGAACAAGTAGTATGTGAGATTTTCTGCCCCATTGAAGTAATAATGCTGTAGATGATTGATACAAAGGGAAATTGTGTATTAATGACTCTATTAATTAACTCTATTAATTCCACTTGTTAATTCCAACAAGTGAATAACTTAATGTTTATGAAGGCATAGTGTTAATTTGGTAGAGTCACCCAAACCTCTGTTTTTCTGCTTACAGAAAATTGATTTTAATTAGAAAAGAGAGCAGAAAAGCATTAATTGGAAACCATGTATGTCATATTATACCACTTTCTGTGCATATTTTTAGATTACAGTAGAAGATATTCAATATTTTCTTTAAAAAATGTATACTACTCTGGGAAAATATAAATAACATGGTGAAAACACTAACTGAATTGAGACAAATTGAATTCATGTGTAAATTGTGCATTTAAGATGGACTGTATTCTATTATGCGATCAACTCTGGTCTATAATTGTAAAAAATGAAAAAAAAAGGTGTAGTTGGAAAACAGTGTGAGTTTTTTTTTTCTTCTTTCTATTTGTTTACTAGGATATCTACGGAAATAAATTCTATGTTGGCGCTAAAAGTTTCTTGGCTCACATTTTTACTAGCTAAAGGTAAAGTCATTATGTTTGTTACATACTAATGTTTCAAATGTAATAATTGATAATTCGTTCGAGTAAGCTCAAAATTTTAATTCTATTTAATATTGTTCCTCCTTCCCCCTAGTTCTTTGTGTGACTTTTTAACTGTTTGCAAGTTCTTGTAATTCTGATACTGGAGGCAAGCTTGAAAATGTCTCATTTCATTTCTTTTTCTAATATTTTTCATTCTTTCCTATTTTTAAGAATAATGTTGCTGTTTTTATAAAAGTGATATATATTCATGATAAAGAATGCAAATAATACAGCAAAGCAGAAAGAAAAATGTAGAAAAATTACCCAAAACCCACCTAGAAATAATCATTAAAATTATGTGGTTGTATGCACAGAAATGTATCTGGAATAACATTCTGATTAAAAAAGGTGGGTGGATGAGTGCACTCACAAACATATATATAAGTTTCTAAAAATAATATCATATTATTGTGCTATGTTTAAAATATAAAAATTAATTTTACTCAAATTTTATAGAAGAAAATAAGAGAAATGGAAGGAATTGCTTAAATTTATATGTTTTGTCACTTAATCAGTATTATTTCTTAAAATATTACTCTAAGATTATGAAAACATTAAGAGGTTAGAATCTTTATTTAACTTTGTGTTTTGAGTTAAAGCAATATATATTACTCTGCTCTGAAGAAAAAGAATTCTCACTCTTCCTGTCACCTCCCTATTCCCTACTTTCAGATTTGCTTATTTTTTGTTATCATTACATTACCAAAGATTATAATATTTACATTCTGTTCTGTAATTATAATTATCACAGTTGTTTTGTCTCATTTATGTATTTAAAACGGATTCTAAGCTTATTGTCACTCCTGTATCATAGCTTCTCCATTTCTGAGTTCTTTATTTTGGTCTATCCTTAGCTGACTAGATTTTACCGTGACGGAGTTTTTCAAAAAAGCCTTTTTGGCGCTATGTTTTCTATGTTTGACATGTTTATGAACCATGTCCGTAGTCTTTAGACTTGAAGGACAACTTGGTTGAGTATTCTGTTCTTGTATCGTGTTTTTTTTTCCTCAGGACACTATTTTCTGGAATTGAACATTGCTGTTGGGAAATCTGAGACTAGCTTAATTTCCACCCCCCCTCATTTTCTTCCTTGAATATTTGAAGAATTCCTTTTTTAAAAATTTGAGATTTAATACATTAACCAGAAAGTTTCTGTACCTTCAGTATTGGGATTATTAGTGGTTTAGCAGTCAGATACCAATAAGATAGAAAATGAATCAAATTAAACTTCTCTTTTAAAAATACTGCACAACATAGAGCCATAAGCAAATATGTCATAGCTATATGATTTGTATATTTTGTGTAGCTACACTGTTTTTTTCTTAGGTGTTTATTATATGCATTAATTTCCTTATATACAGCTCTTTATAATAAATATACAGCTCTTTAGTTGTATATTTATTATATAAACTTTTAGGATTTTGTGCTAAATAATTGCTTTATAGATGACTTTATAATTATGTACTATTTTTATTATTTCTTAATGGCTTTGGTTATTTCTTAATATTTTGGAGTGGGTTGAAATTGAAAATATATGAGGTTTCATAAATAAATAGAACTGAAGACTAACGTGTATCATTCTTCAAAATGATTTTCAGAGGTAATAAATTTTATAACTCTTACCAAACCTGGAAGTGAGTTTAAAGAAGGAAAAATCAAAATAAATTTAGACATAGGGACTGAATTATTATAATAATACCTAAATGTAAAATTCTCATGGTAGACTTATACTTCATTTATAATTTTTTTAGTAAATTTATTTATTTTATTTATTTATTTTTGGCTGCATTGGGTCTTTGTTGTGTGGGCTTTCTCTAGTTGCAGTGAGCGAGGACTACTTTTCGTTGCGGTGCGCTGGCTTCTCATTGCAGTGGCTTCTCTTGTTGTGAAGCACAGGCTCTAGGCACATGGGCTTCAGTAGTTGTGGCAGGCAGGCTCAGTAGTTGTGGCTCACGGGCTCTAGAGCACAGGCTCTGTAGTTGTGGTGCATGGGCTTAGTTGCTCCACGGCATATGGGATCTTCCCAGACCAGGGCTCGAACCCGTGTCCCCTGCATTGGCAGGCGAATTCTTAACCACTGTGCCACCAGGAAGTCCCCATTTATAATTTTATAACTTTATATATTTTTATATATTGCAAATCTGACTGAATTACTGCAAAAAAAAAAAAAGATCTTTAACATGCTTCTAGTGATTGTTGCATAAATGAGTATATGGATACAGCCATACCCACAATTTTCCCTGACTTAAAGACCTCAATCTCTACCTTAAGATGTGGACCTTCTTTGTTTTCAGGGCAAGTTTTACAAATGGAAGATGATCTGGTGATCTCATTTCAGTTAATGCTGTGTGTCCTTGACTATTTTATCAAACTCTCACCTCCTGCATTACTCAAAGAACCATATAGTAAGTATTTTAAGTAATTTATGCACCTCCTACTTCATCGTTCAACAGTTGTTTATGGACTTACACTAGATCCAAAACATGGTTCTAGAGCCAAGGGAATAATAAAAAAGAAATCAGACATGGATTCTGCCCTTGAGTAGTATAAGATATAGAAGGAGAGATAAGTAAGCAAGTAATTAGAGTATATGGTTGAAAATAGTCTGGGCCAAAATATAGCAAATACTATGGGAGTTGAGGAGATGAGAGAGTTTTCCAAGCTGGGAAAGACCAAGGAAGACCATAAAAAAGTGGTGGCATTTGAACTGAGTGTTGAAGGAGTAGTTAGGGTTTGAGTGTTGTGGTAAGTTGGGAGACTGCACTCCCAGTAAAGAGAAAATCAAGAGGCGAGGCATAGATATGAATGAGACTGCACAGGGAAGAGTAGCCCGTTCTATAGGAATGGATTAACTAAATTTTTATTATTGGAAGCTGTAATGATTATGTGACTGATTTTTTTTTTTTTTGCGTATGAACTGTAATTGATCCACTTCAGTGGGTGATGAGATGGGAGGTGTATTTAAATAATAGCTATTGCTGAAATAATTAGATAGCATTAAGCAAAGACAAGTATATTCCTCTTAGAATGGAATTGCTCCCTTTGGTGGCATGTAGAGTAGGATTTAAAATCACTTAATACACTATAGAGAAATGTAAACTTAACTAAGGCTTAGCTGATTCCTTGCTCCTAAAATGTTGACAGTATTAGTAATACTAAAAATAATAGGGGAAAGATCAAAACATGGAAGTCTCAAAGTGTTGAAGTGGCTGAAAAGCTGAAGCCTAATTAATCTTCGTGAACAATAACTTCCTGGAAAAATGAAACAGAATTTTGAAAAGATGTTGAACATGGCTTGACAGAAAAGGCAGGTCATTTAGCAGAAACCACATGCAAAACAGAGGGGAAAAAATAGAAAACAATATATTTTAAAAATTTCTGAATCTTTAAAAATTTCCTTTATATGCCTTTTCCTCACTTTTTAAAAATGTTATAACTTTAATAAGTTGATATATAACTTTAGGTTGACAGCCTTTGTTCTTTTGGATAATTCAAATGTACATTTAATTCTGTAAGTGCCATGTTAAAGAGAAAGCAGGATAAGATGTTGAATTAACTGGCTATGGTAAACTTGTAATTAGCTTTTTATTATGAAGAATTTCAGTGAGCATAAGAGAAGAAAGTCATATAATAAGCCTCCATGTACTTATCACCTGCCCTCAATGCATAACTTATGGTCAACCCATAGTCCTATCTGCTGCTTAATTCTACCAGCTATATTATTTTGAAGCACACTTTTGCATACCATTTCATCCCTATAAATTTCAGTATGTATCTCTGAAAGATAAAGTCTTTTAAAAAAGCATAATGACAGTACCATTCTCACACCTAAAAATCAATTAATAGTGATTCTTTAATTCCACCAAATATCTAGTAAGTGTCCATATTTTCAATTGTTTTATAAAAGTAATTAAAAAAAATTTTACATGTTGACTAAATCAGAATCTAAATAAGATCTCTACTTTGTGATTGGTTGGTATGCTTTTAAAACTTAAAAAGTTCTTCCTCCATCTATCTTTCTCTCTTTTTCTTGTAATTTATTTATTAAATAATCAGGTGGTCTTGTTCTGTTGAGTTTTCCATGGTTTAATTTTTAGTGATTGCATCCTATGGTATAGTCTTAACATGTTCCTCTATCCTGTCAGTTTCTTGTAAGTTGTTTGTTGGGCCTAGAGGCAGTTAATACTTTTTATACTTAGTCATCTGTAATCTCTTTAATAGCTGAATTCACATTCAGTTTGAATTGAAAATGCTCAAAATAATCCAGGGAATTTTTTTTTTAATTACAATTTAGTGTCACATGAGTATATTTGTACGCTTAATTTTTTAAAAGCATCGTAATTTATTTGCTAAAACTTTAAAAAATTTATTTTTTATCCTGTATTTACAAATTGAATCCATAAATACATGCTTATTATTTTTAAGACTCTTTTAAGATAGAAAACTTTTTTTCCCCTTGCAGACTAGTAGGATACACTTAATATTAGTTTATAAGTTGGCTATTTCCCTTGCATTTTTCATATTTGTCTGTGGGGTTTTAAATTTCTTTTTTGGGCTAGTTTGGGGCAGAAGAGAATAGGGATGGCAACAACTATTACCAGTATATAATTTACAGTAGATATTTAATAAATAGATTAAACTGTTAGCTTTTTAATGAAGCCTAATAATAAAAGTAGCAGAATGTTACCAAGATTATTTCTGACCTTCCGAGTTATAATTAGAATACTTCATTATTTTATACAGTGGAATGTGCAATTGTTCTTATCTAATTTACCATTTTTACAGAAACAGCTGTAATACCTATTAATGGTTCGCCTCGAACACCAAGGCGAGGTCAGAACAGGAGTGCACGGATAGCAAAACAACTAGAAAATGATACAAGAATTATTGAAGTTCTCTGTAAAGAACATGAATGTAATATAGATGAGGTAATTTAACTTCATGATTTCTTTAAAATAGTTAAAGTAGATTTAGATGTAAGTTCTTCCTAACAGTATATAATTCTTTTATGATGAGCTTGCTTTTTGTAATTAGTGCCAACTCTTTTGCAGTAGCAAAATATTTATAAAAAGTTTAATTTTCATATTCAGTTACTTTGATTTTAAAGAGAATAGCTCCCTCACTCTGGAATCATTGAAATGTACATGATTAAGGCAATAGTTTTCAAATGTATTTGTTCTTTGATTCCTCCGTGGTTACTGATACTCCTAATGTTTTCAAGTATCCTGCTCAGAAAACCCTAGTGTTTTGGTTTAGTGCTAAGTGATACCAACATTAAATTTCTGTTTAGCCTTCTATAGTTACTCTTTTTCTAAATATCACACCAGATGTTAATGACTGGTAGAGGATACATGAACACCCAGGAATTGCTTATCTTGTTAATAAAATCTGGAATGTTAGAATTGGAAGGACTCTTACAAGTAATGTACTTGGCCTCCTTTTACTAATGAATAAACAAGCTTCTAGAGACTGATAGCTGATTACTAACAGAGTCTATGCTTTGGACCATCTGCTACCAGTGCTTCTTTCACTGTGCCGTGCTCTTTCTCTCATAGACTGTTATATTGTCCACAATTCACTACCACTAGATAGCTATGTGAAATGTTGCATCTTTGAAATTGCTCTGTCAACTCTGGGAAGGAATTGGGGGTATGATCTCAAAATCTAGTTTAAGAAGTGTTGGAATGATTTATCAAGATATCTGGGTTTTAGCACTGTGGCTTTTGTTAATTTTAACAAATATATAGATATAGACATATAGCTGTATCAACTTTACACATGTAATATATTTACTTTTCTAGAATAACAAATTATCTTTGCTAATAAGCTGACAAATGTAGTTGAAATATTTTTTTTTACTCCAGTCTGTTGCTTAGTCCCTCAAGATAATGAATAGGAATAAATGCAGTTTTCTAATTCCTGGTTGTTAATTCTCTGTATTTTAGAACTACTTATAAAATTGCATTTCAAAAATCAGGAATAAATCATGTTTTTCCTTTTTATTTTAAATAATTCTTCTATAATTTAGAATATAATAACGATTTGTAAAGTGTAGGTGATTAATAGCTTTGGGGGTAATTCATATTAATTTGACACTTGATTATTTACCTGTAGCATTTATAGTTATATAACTATTGGTTAGTTACATTTATGGTTATATAATTATTGGTTAGTCACACTAATTGGTTAAATAGAACTACCCACCTTATAATTATTCCAGTTCAGTGGGAATTAATTAGAAAACAATACTAATATGTATTACAGAAGCTTAATTCTTAAAGCATTTTTGTGAAGTAGAAGATAGGAACTTATTAATAGGAAGATATTAAATTATTCTACCTTAATAAATGTGGACTGCAAATTGGAAAAGGAAGTTAAGTGAAGAAAAGTAAGTTATTTAAAATTCCATAACACTTTGCCAGTGTAAACTAGTTAGGGGTATAACTCCAGGTTTTCCAAGGACGGTCTTTATTATCCATGTTAAATGTAGGGTTTTTTGTGTGAAACTGCATAATGACCAAAACATTTTCACTCGGTTTTGAATAGAATTGTTGGGTATTTGTATGTGAAATCATCTTCTTATAAAAGCAGGTCATTTTCCTAAATTTACGCTAAAATAATTGACTCGATATTCCCTAAGCTAGGTAATGTGTGTGAAGTGGCCCAAAAATATGCTTTGGGGAGAAATCAGAGGCAGTGTAGAGAAGTTAAAAGAGTCTTGGCTTTGATGCTAGACAGATTGGGTTTCACTTCCAGCTCTGCCACTTCCTAGCTGTGTAACTTTGGTGAAGTCGCTTAATATTTTTGAGCCTCCCATGTTTTCACCATTTGTTAAATGTGGCATACTGAAGTTGGTTCCGATGGATTTTCTTCTTATAAATCCCATTTCATTAACAATTCCCCCCTGCACCTCCATTTTAGGACCTGAAATCTGCCTCACATATATTAAAAAGTGAATAATTGAATTAATTATAAATAAGCATCACACTGGGTTGAATGTAACTCATTGATCAAAATGTCAGTTAACACTTTCATTCTGTTGTTAATAGTGACAGAGATTGTTCTTTTTTTTAATTTTAATGGTCATGTAACTTTATCTTTTTCAGGTGAAAAATGTTTATTTCAAAAATTTTATACCTTTTATGAATTCTCTTGGAATTGTAGCTTCTAATGGACTTCCAGAGGTAATCTGAAAGAAAACGTAATAAAAAATTAATGTGTTTCGGGACTTTAGCGAGGGAGGAATAGTTGCCTAAATTTCTTAAGATCACTTTACTGTATATTAAATATTTTTTACTCAAGGAAAGAATCTAAGTAGAATTGTGGTGAATCAACTTTATATAGTAAGAAAAAACCCCTTTTGAACCCATTTATGCTCAAATGTATAAATAAGCAGCATTTAAAAATTTGCACTAGAAGTTGATTTGTACTAAAATTTTTCAAAAATCAGAATGTAGGCTTTTGAACTTCTAAATACCATTAAATATTTAAATAAAAGTAAATATCTATAATCAAATTTGATTCTAATTTGCTTTGCTATGCTTCTTTAAGCGTAGGAGCCATGATTAGTGCCATCAACATTATTGGCATTACTGTACTTGGAGCAATTCTTTTGAGGCTTTTTTTTTTGGCCGCAACGCGTGGCTTTCAGGATCTTAGTTCCTCCGCCAGGATGGAGCCCAGGCCCCGGCAGTGAAAGCCAAGTCCTAACCACTGGACTGCCAGGGAATTCACTCTTTGGAGTATTTTTAAAAAGCTACTTAATTGGATGTAGCTTTGGTTGAAATGACTGTGATTATGTGGTAGAAACGTTTTACCTTAGTGGTGTGCCATCCATCCATCTGTTTCTTTTCACATTTTTCCTCATATGTCTTGCTCTTCAGTGAGAACAGAACAACTGAGAACTTTATGTGGTAATGTGTGGAGAAAAGAATGCTTAAATAAATGATGAAGAACAAGTACTCATTGAAGAAGCAGCGTTTCAGACACACCTAGTATCAGTCACCAAGACCAAAAGACATGAAATCAGAGAGCTAGATTGCTGATTTTATGGCCTGAGTTGGTAGCTAGTCTTCCTTGAATTAACTAACTTATTCATTCAACAGTTATTTAGTGAGTGCTTAATATATGCCAGGCATTGTGCTAGATATCATCAATGCAGAGATTTAACTCACAGTCATTGTCATTAAGGTGCTGGTGGAAGAGACGGACACAGAAGTAGAACGTTAACAGGAGTCTACAAGAGTCTAATAGATGTGTACTCAGGGTGTTGTGATATCTCAGAGGAGGGCTACCTAATCCAAAGTGGGCCAGATAGGTTTTGCGGAAAATTCTTTGGAGGTGATGTGATTTCTGAGCTGAGTAAGGTTTATGAGAAGTGGCATTTCCAGGGGTTGGAAATTATAGGTTTAAAGGCACAGTGATATGTGATAGTATGGTCTGTTCTGTAGAGTGAGTGGTAAGACATGGTACTAAAGAAACAAGAAGGGGCCAAAAGTTGTATTTCTGAGTTCTGTTACCAACTTATATACCAAAAAATATGCTGTTTACAACTCTAAAGAATCTTGGACATTCATAATTTTTTTCCCTCTGAAAGGATTACAGGGTTATTATTAGAAAATTCAAGATAAACTTTACGTTATATAGCACTAATAGCTGCCAGTCAATAAATGATTGATAATTAGTACCTCACTGACATAGGGCTGGAATGACGATTAAGCCTAATCAAACATGAATGGCTGTTCGGCCTAAAAAACTTATGCAAACAAGCAAAAAGTTTACATTTAACTGGATTTTTTCCTACCACTCATTTTAGAATGCAATTTTAACTCTCTCAGGTTGGAAACACTCTGGCTTTAAAAGTCACAGGAGAAGGCTGCTAAATGGTTTTCTGTTGGGCATTGGTTTTTATATTATGATTAGAAAATTATGAATCAGAACTGATAAAAGAATTATAGATTGTAGCATTTGGAAAAGTGTCTAAGATTGGAAATAAATTGTGCAAGTATGTTAATTGGGCTAATTAATTGAGCTTATACTCTTGCCCAAGATACGTAACTGAAGGGAGTCAGAGTGAACCAAAGGATTTAGAAAAGATAGGCAGAATACATAATAAAGGTCTGTTACAGTGTTTGAAAAATTATTTTATATTGATAAGTGTAGTAGAAGATTAAAAGTGAGTGATGTATAGGATGGAGGATCTCAGCAATTAAGTGGTTATAATAATGTCTTTTCATCTTACAGTTCCATCTCAGTATTGTTTTGTAGCATGGGTGATCCTTGTCTAGATAAAATGTGAGATATGTGCATAAAATAGGTTTAAAATTGAGTTGAAAAAAATTTGCAATTTTCTTTACTTCACTTTTAGATATGCCTTATTTATATTCCATGTGAAGTCTGTATAGTGTAAAATTAAGTGTATATTTTTACCAAGATTCTTTAATTAAATCTGTATTTCTGTGTACTGAGAGGTAATGACATGAAAAGGATAATCATCAATATTTTTTGCCTTTGAGGTGGAAAGTCTCTCTAAACAATATGAAGAAATTTACCTTAAAAACAAAGATATAGATGCAAGATTATTTCTGGATCATGATAAAACTCTTCAGGCTGATCCTACAGACAGGTATTATACATGATATATTATTATTTGTTGATATGCTGGTTCATTTTTTAAAAAGTTAATATAAAATTGTATTCTCTTGAATTGTCATATAGAATCCTAAAGTAGGGATGGTTGACGGTAACTACAGGCGCCTGTGAGATATTGTGTGTTCCGTTCCAGGCCATTGCAATAAAGCAAATCACGCAAACTTTTTGGTTTCCCAGTGCGTGTAAAAGTTATGTTTACACTGTACTATAGTCTGTTAAGTGTGCAATAGCATTATATCCCAAAAACAGTGTACATACCTTAATTTAGAACTACATTATTTCTAAAAAATGATAACCATCATATGACAATGCAGAGTTTACAAACCTTCAATATGTAATAAAACACAGTATCTGTGAAGCACAGTAAAGCAAAGTGCAGTAAAATGAGACACGCCTGTAAAAAATTTTTGAATGATTGTAAGTGTGGTTAATTTTAAGTCTTTAGCATGAAATCTTTTAATATTAACTAAAAAAATATGTATATATATAAAATTTGGAAGTTAAACACAAAATGTTTCAGATTTTATTTAAGTCAAAGTAAAGTTTTTGGAAGGCGTAATGTTTGAAAAACTTGAGTTTTGATATTTTTTGATACTGAACAATCTTGCTATTAATATCATCAACATCTAACATTCCAGAGAAAACAAACATCTAACTTGCACTTTCAAAAAAATTCTTAGTGATTGGTACACCATTTGTTGTAAACCTAGTGGAAAGAAACCCAACTTAAAAATTATGATGAAAAAAATAAAATTTTATTTATTTAAACAGCTTCTGGATCATCTATTTCCTATCACTTCTGTTATTTACTTAACCATTTTGTATGATGTTATGAGTCAACAGAAGGTACTTTACTGCTTTTTTGACTCATAAATCACAAATTGTAAGTTTTCAGTCTGAATGACTTTGCTTATCATTATTTAGTTTTGAAATGCAGAGAACACCACGAAAAAGTAACCCTGATGAAGAGGTAAATGTGATTCTTCCACAGACTCCAGTTCGGTATGAATTTTCATACTTTTGATTTTCATTATAATTATTTATTCAGTACTTTATAGTGCTTCGGGTTTATTCATTTGTTTCATTATATATTTGTATATATACATGCAGCAAATATATAGAGTGCTCTTTGTATGCCAGACTTGTTACTAGTTGCTGAGGATATGATTATTAGACGTAGTTCTGTCTGTCCTTAAGGTATATAACCTAGAATGAGAATGTGTTCCATTTCAGTATATAAAAAAGAGGAAAAAAAAAGTATCACCATTTGCTCTGTATATAACCTAGAAAGATTGGAGCCGTTTTTTAGTGTCCTTTTCCTCACTTGCTCCCCACACCTAATCTGTTTTCAAGTCTTGTGGAGTCTGCCTCCTGAGTATGTGAGTTCATCTGCTGTTCCCCATTCCTACTCTTCCCACCCTTGTCCAAGATATCTCTGTCCTTCTCTTGGATTTTTTGCAGTAGCCTACTAACTGATCTTGCTGTTTCTACTCTCATGACTATCCCTCTCTCCCTATCACCAAATATATTCTCCAGAGAGCCCCCAGAATAATATTCTAGAAATGTAAATCAGATCATGTTCACCCTGCTGTTAAGTTTGTGATTGCTTCCTACTGCAATTGCAATACAGTGCAAATTCCTTAACAGTGCCTACAATACCTTATATGATCTAGCTTCTTTTACCTCTCCAACCTCGTCTTGTTTTCCAGCTCATTATGTACTAGCCAGTTTTCTGAACTCTCCAAAATCTTCTTTTGTACTCAGTGACCTTCACATTTGCTTTTGTTTCTTCTTGAAACTCTTCCTTCTTTTCTATGAATTGCCAACTACTACCCTTCTTTTAGGTTCAGCACAAATACTACTTTTTTGAAGACTTATTTCTCTGTGAAGTATTTTCCTTTATTATTCTTTCTCACAGCATCCTGTTCTATTCCTTCAAAGTATGTATCACAGTTTGTAATTATAAATTCATCTGTGTGTTTGCTTGTTTTTGTCAATACCCACAATAGCCTTTAAGTCCATACCACATGGACCATGACTTTCTTGTTCACCATTTAATCATTAGGACCTAGGACAATACTTGGTACATAGTAAAACAATCAGTAATTTTTTCAAATGGCTACATAGACACATAAAAATACATTTTTCTTTAAATATAGTAAGAGACGTAGGACAAGTTAATGAGATGGCACAGAAGGGACTTTATGAAGTGATATTTGAACTGAATTTTGAAACATGTAAGTTTGTGTCACAGGAGACTGGCAGCATGTGCAAAGGCATGGAAGTATGAAACAACATGATGCATCTGGGGAACTATAAGCAGCTCTGTATTGATGGACTAAATGGGAAGATGAAATGGCAGGAGAGGAGGGTGGGTACTAGATCATGAAAGGCCTTATATTCCATACTCAGAAGTTTGGACTTTAGCTTGTGCAGGATATGGCCTGTTGCTATACCTGGGTGTTAAGCAGGGCTAGGATGAAACCAGACTTGATTTCTGAAAGTTTACATGGTAGTAGTTTGTGAAGAGATGGACTGAGGAGGGCGTGGTGAGAAATAGAGAGACCTGTCAGTCTGTCACAGTGGTTAGGCAAATTAGGATAACCTGAGGAGTGTTTTTTTTTTTTTCGAAGTACATATGCCTAGACCCGGCTGCCATAGACATAGTCAAAAATCTCAAAATGCTCTATTGCAGTAATTCAGTTGAGAGATGCTGAAGATCTGAACCAAGAGATAGGCAGTTGGAATGAAAGAGCAAGAACAGGTTTGATAAATAGTTGATGAATTCATATTTAGAATATTATTCTTAAGGCATTTATGGGATATGAAGAAGATAATGTAGTAAGTAGTAGGATATAAGGATCTTATAGATTTGGGAATCATCAGGGAGAGTTAAAATCAGAAAAACAGGGTTGGGGGGGTGGTGTGATGAATTGGGAGATTGGGATTGACATGTATACACTGATGTGTATAAAATGGATGACTAATAAGAACCTGTAGTATAAAAAAATAAATAAAATAAAACTAAAAAAAAAAGAACCAGAAAAACAGATGAGGTTGCCTGAAGTGACGGTGCATAATAGCAATAACGGTTGGCTAAGGGCTGAACCCTAAAGAATGCTAGCATTTAAGGACGAGATAGAAGTTAGATTAAAGAGAATGAGAGGTGTGATTGGGGAGGCCAGAGAATGAAGCCAAAGAAGCCAAGGGAGGAAGGGAGTTTCAGAAGAGAGCAAGTGTTTAAGAGTGTCAAATACCTCAAGAAAATCAAGTATCAGAACAAATAAAAAAGATCTTTTGGTTTTAGCAGTTGGTCACTTAATGGCTTTAGTCATTGTGGCTTAAGTAGATAAGTACATGTACACGTCATAGAAGCAATATATTTAAAAGTTGAAGGAGTGTAGATATCAGTTTAGAGAGGCTTGACTGAGAACACTGAACATGTTTTATTAAATAATATTTAAAAACCCTTTGGCTATAAACATTCTACAGTTTTTTGCATCATTAAACAGTGCCTACAGAGTAGCAATGAACTGCTACTCCAAAATTGGAACATTAATATTTACTGTATACCATACACAGACACGTGCACACACACACACACACACACAATTATATAATTAAAGAGATCTTAAGAGATTGACCTACTTTTATGTTTTAGTGATGATGACTTCTAAAATTATGTATGCTTTCATCTTGAAGGTCTCTGTAAAGGACAGTCACTTGGTTCTCTACTTGAGTTACTGAATATCTTACCGTCTTTATTTGAAAATATTTAATATTTAATTGTAATAATGTTTTCTTAAAATATTACCATTTTGATGCCAGTTTATGTTTTATCCTTAAAATAATGTCATTACTTTCATCAATTGTTTTGTTGATATTTAGTTCTATTAGTAAATAAGCATATCAGTTCTTTAATTATAAACTTACTGATGATGGACATATGCTTTCTTAAAGATTTAAGTAAAATGTAATTCCTCATAAATAGCAGTACACTAAGGCTTTTATAAAATCTTATTTCAGAGAACCTCTTAAACAGGAGACAGTGAGATTGAAGATACGTGTAACTTATGAAATAGATACTTATCATTTTTTCTTTTTACTCCTTCATTGCTTAACACTTCTTCCTATTTTTTCTAGGACTGTCATGAATACTATCCAGCAATTAATGATGATCTTAAATTCAGCAAGTGATCAACCGTCAGAAAATCTGATTTCCTATTTTAATGTAAGCCATATATGAAACATTATTTATTATGATATCTTGGCAAATAAATTTGAAATTAGAAGTTAAAATACTGAGTGTTTTTTTAAACACCCATTTCCCAACCAACATGTAGTTGTCTATTATCTTATTTCTTGCTTTTTTTAACTCTCCAAATTAGATATTATTAGTAGTATTGTTTGTTTGTTTTACATTTTTATTTATTTATATTTATTTTTGGCTGTGTTTGGTCTTCGTTTCTGTGTGAGGGCTTTCTCTAGTTGCGGCAAGCGGGGGCCACTCTTCATCGCGGTGCGCGGGCCTCTCACTGCCGCGGCCTCTCTTGTTGCAGAGCACAAGCTCCAGACGCGCAGGCTCAGTAGTTGTGGCTCACAGGCCTAGTTGCTCCGCGGCATGTGGAATCTTCCCAGACCAGGGCTCGAACCCGTGTCCCCTGCATTGGCAGGCAGATTCTCAACCGCTGCGCCACCAGGGAAGCCCCAGTAGTATTGTTTTATTTAGACAGTGTTATTTTTAGATTTTCTCATATTTACTTTTTGTGTTGCTCACCATTCTTTTTTACAACTTAGACCTCACTTTCATAATTATTTTCTTCTTTCTTCAGATACATCTTTTAATCATTCCTTTAGTGGGGGTTAGTTTGGGATGAACTTAACAAGCTTTTTGTTTTGTTTTGTTTTGTTTTGTTTTTTGTCTTAAAATATCTTTACTCTTGGACTTCCCTGGTGGTCCAGTGGTAAAGACTCCGCTCTCCCAATGCAGGGGGCACAGGTTCGATCCCTGATCAGGGAACTAAGTAAGATCTCACATGCCACAACTAAGACCCGGCACAGCCAAATAAATAAATAAATAAATTACATGCATACATACATATATAAATATTTTTTAAAAAATATCTTTACTCTTATTTTTTGTAAGGTAGTTTACCTGGATCTTCAATTCTAGGCTGACTTTTACTTTATCTTAGTAGTTTGAAGATATTACTTCACTATTTCCTGGCTCTCGTTGCTACTAAGATGTTTTCTGTCAGTCCATCTGTTGTTCCTTTATAGTTAATCTATCTTTTCTCTCTGGCTCTTTTAAGATATTTTCTTTGAATGTGACATTAGACAGGATTTGACATTTGCCATATCTCTACAGTCTTTTTTATTTAGCCCACTTTCATTTACATTTCTTGAGTGGCCCTGTGTGCATTGCAGTTTGCAACTCCTGATGGACCCTGAGTTTGATATCTGAAGGACCCCTGCTAGCCTCCCTCCCCTCAAAAAAGGGAGAGAGGAAGAGAGAGAATGAAAACTAGTGTCTATATTCCTTGTTTGCTCCTTTACTCCTTTAAAATCAAGTGAGGCTTGGGAGCCACTGACATGCTCATCTGTGGCAGTTGGATGAGGCTAGGAGACTTACTAAAATTTGGCTTATCCGGTAAGTGCTTTGTGTGGTTAACATTCCATTTAATATCATAAGCTGCCTGTGGTTTTGTCATATTCTTTGTTGTCTTCTTGTTTATATTTCCACCCCCCCAAGAATTAACAGAGTATTTTCTGTCATCATATTCATAATTGTGTTGGCTCAAAACTGCTTTTGTTTGTCCAATTTGCATAAAGTTGCTTTTATTTGTGGGTTATCTGTAGCACAAGAATATTTCCCAAACATAGCTACCCAGTTACTTAGAACTTTTAGAAGGGATAATGGTAGAAGTAAAAAGAATGATAATCTCTCTCTTCTTAAATATTGTTTTTAATATTTCCTCCAACATTTGGAGTAGGTAGGAAGTCTTTTTAATTTTAAACTACTTCAGCTGGGCAGAAAATTCTGCCTCAAAGACATTTTCCAGAGCTCAGTTTAAAGCTTAACATTAAATGACGCACAACAGTTTAACTGCAAAGTTTTATGCACACTACAAATGGCCTATCTCAGAGTGGGCATATCTTGAAGACCATTAAGTTTTTCTTTGAATTTGCTTCTTTATTAGT
Source organism: Balaenoptera ricei (assembly GCF_028023285.1). Taxonomy (NCBI): domain Eukaryota; kingdom Metazoa; phylum Chordata; class Mammalia; order Artiodactyla; family Balaenopteridae; genus Balaenoptera; species Balaenoptera ricei. Next base: position 19,444,258 of record NC_082656.1, on the reverse strand, counting down.
TCAGGTGTCTTCATTTTAAAAATTAATGCCATCTTTTCTTCTGTGTGTAAGTAAAATCTTAGAAGCTATAGACATTTTTTTCTTCCAGTTTTATTGAGATATGCTTGATGTACAGCTCTGTATAAGTTTAAGGTATACAGCATAATGGGTTGACCTACATACATCATGAAATTATCATCACAATAAGTTTAGTGAACATCCGTTATCTCATTTGGATACAAAGTAAAAGAAATAGAAAAAAAATTTTTTTCCTTGTGAAGAGAACTCGCAGGATTTACTCTCAACAACTTTCATGTATAACATACAGCAGTGTTAATTATATTAATCATGTTGTACATTACATCCCTAGTACTTATTTACCTTATAAATGGAAGTTTGTACCTTTTGACTGCCTTCATTCAGTTCCCCCATCCCCTACCCCATCCCCGCCTCTAGAACTACAAATTTGATCTTTGTTCTATGAGTTTGTTTGTTTCTTTTTGAAGTATAATTGACCTACAACACTGGGTTAGTTTCTGGTGCACAGTATAGTGATTCCATATTTCTGTACATCTCAAAATGATCACCACGGTAAGTCTAGTTACCATTTATCTCTGTACAGGGATATTATATAATTATTGACTGTATTCCCTATACTGTACATTTCATAGCTGTGACTCATTTATTTTGTAACTAGAAGTTGGTACCCCTTAATCTCTCTCATCTGTTTCTCTCTTTCCCCACATCCCTCCCTTCTGGCAACCACCTGTTTGTTCTCTATCTCTATGACTCTGTTTCTATTTTGTTGTGTTTGTTCATTTGTTTTTTTTTTTTTAGATTTCACATATAAGTGAAATCATACAGTATTTGCTTTCTTTGTCTGATCTACTTCACTTAGCATAATACTCTCTGGGTCCATTCTTGTTGTCACAAATGGCAAAATTTGTTTTTTCTTTATGGCCAAATAATATTCCATTGTGTATATATACCACATCTTTATCTATTCATCTATCAGTGGGCACCTAGGTTGCTTCTATTCTTGGCTATTGTAAATAATGCTACAATGAACATAGGGGTGCATATCTTTTCAAATTAAGTGTTTTCATTTTCTTTGGATAAATACCCAGAAGTGGAATTGCTGGATTGTATGGTAGTTCTGGTTTTAATTTTTTGATGAGCCTTCAAACTGTTTTCCACAGTGGCTGCACCAATTTACATTCCCACCAACAGCACACGAGGGTTCCCTTTTCTCCACACCCTCGCCAACACTTGTTATTTGTTCTCTTTTTGATAATAGCCATTAGACAGACGTGAGGTGATACCTCATTATGGTTTTGATTTGCATTTCTCTGATGATTAGTGATGTTGAGCATCTCATGTGACTGCTGGCCATCTGTATGTCTTCTTTGGAAAGATGTGTATTCAGTTCTTCTGCCCATTTTTTTAATCAGCTAGTTGTTTTTTTGGTGTTGAGTTGTATGAGTTCTTTGTATGTTTGGATATTAACCCTTTATCAGATATATCGTTTGCAAATATCTTCTCCTATCCAGTAGGTGGCCTTTTCTTTTTGTTGATAGTTTCCTTCACTGTGCAGAAGCATTTTGGTTTGAAATAGTCCCACTTGTTTATTTTGCTTTTGCTGCCTTTTCTTCTGGAGTCAATTCCAAAATACCATCTCCAAGACTAATGACAAGGAGCTTACCACCCATGTTTTCTCCTAAGAGTTTCATGGTTTCAGGTCTTATGTTCAAGTCTTTAATCCATTTTGAGTTAATTTTTGTGTGTGGTGTAAGACAGTGGTATAATTTCATTTTTTTGAAACTGGCTTTCCAGTTTTACCAACACATTTATTGAAGAGACTGTCCTTTTCTTACTGTATATTCTTGGCTCTTTTGTGGTAAATTAATTGATCACGTACATGGGTTTATTTTTGGGCTGTCTATTCTGTTCCATTGATCTCTGTTTTTATATCAGTAACACACTGTTTTGATTACTGTAGCTTTTTGATTACTGTAGCTTGTAGTTTGATGCCTCCAGCTTTGTTCTTCTTTCTCAGGATTGCTTTGGCTATCTGGGGTCTTTTGTGGTTCTGCACACAGTATTGAATTGTTTGTTCTATTTCTGTGTAAATACCTTGGAATTTTGACAAGAAGTTTATTGAATTTGTATATTGCTTTGGGTAGTATGGGCATTTTAACAATATTAATTCTTCCACTCCATGAGCATGCAATAGCTTTGCATTTATGTGTGTCTTTTAACGTTTCTTTCATTCGGGTCTTAAGTTTTCATTGTACAGAACTTTCACCTTCTTGGTTAGGTTTATTCCTAGATTTATTTTGGATACAACTGTACATGCGATTGTTTTCTTAATTTCTCTTTCGGATAGTTTGTTATTAGTGTATAGAAATACAACTGATTTCTGTATGTTGATTTTGTATCCCGCAACTTTACTGATTTTTTTTATTAGTTCTAACAGTTTTTTTGTGGAGTCTCTAAGGTTTTCTATATATAATATCATGTCATCTGAAAATAATGATAGTTTTACCTCCTTTCCAATTTGGATACCTTTTATTTCTTTTTCTTACCTAACTGCTCTAAGACTTCCAGTACTATGTGGAATAAAAGTGGCAAGAGTGGGCATCCTTGTGTTGTTCTTGACCTTAGAGGAAAAGCTTTCAGCTTTTCACTGTTGAGTATGATGTTAGCTGTGGGCTTGTCATGTATGGCCTTTATTATGTTGAGGTACATTCCCTCCATACTCACTTTGTTAAGAGTCTTTATCATAAATCGATGTTGAATTTTGTCAAATGCTTTTTCTGCATCTACTGAGATGATCACATAATTTTAATCTTTTATTTTGTTAATATGGCATATCATTGATTGATTTGCAGATATGGAACCATCACTGGGATAAATCCCACTAGATCATGGTATAAGATCCTTTTAATGTATTCTTGAATTTGGTTTGCTGATATTTTGTTAAGGATTTTTGCATTTGTATTCAGGAGGGAAATTGGCCTATAATTTACTTTCCTTGTGGTGTCCTTGTTTTGGTATCAGGATAATGCTGGCCTCATAAAATGAGTTTGGGAGTGTTCCCTCATCTTCTGTTTTTTGGAATAGTTTGAGAAGGATTGGTAGTAATTCTTCTTTGAATGTTTGGTAGAATTCACCAGTGAAACCATCTGGTCCTGGGCTTCTGTTTATTGGGAGGTTTTTGATTACCTATTCATTCTTCTTACTAGTAATTAGTCTTTTCAGATTTTCTATTCCTTATGATTCAACCTTGGAAGGTTGTATGTTTCTAGGAATTTATCCATTTCTTCAAGGTTGTCCAGTTTGTTGGCATTCAATTGTTCATAGTAGTCTCTTATGATCATTTGTATTTCTGTGGTATCAATTGTAATATCTGTGAGGCTGTTTTTGATGGATAATGGAAAGGGCTAACAAATCTGTTCTTCTCTAACTTGCCAGCAGAAAATTTAGATAATAGAGTTTTTTAGTTGTACTCTAGTATTTTTTGGTCACTGTTATCCCAGAATGGAATCCTTTATGTTCCTCATATTTTCAGTAGTTGTATTTACCTAGTTTATTGTGGAAGTGTTTCCACAGTATAAACAATTGAGAGTGATAAGTCATGTACTATAGAACAGAAAATGTTAATTCTCTGATTAAACAGTATTCTCAATGTTAATTTATGTTTTTCCTTCTTAAAGAATTGCACAGTGAATCCAAAGGAAAGTATCCTGAAAAGAGTGAAGGATATTGGGTGCATCTTTAAAGAGAAATTTGCTAAAGCTGTGGGACAGGGATGTATGGAAATTGGATCACAGGTAACTTGAGTTCATTTTGATTAGTGCCACTATATAGTAAATAATTTCTAATGCAACATCTGTCCCAATTGTATAAATGCTGTAATAGTATCTGTCCAATAGTATAAAATATTGGCAGATACCATATCCCAGCTGCTTGTGTATGCTGCTACTTATGGAAAGCTTTATGGGACAGCTCCCCTCACTTCATTACAGAAACCAAAAGTAAACATGCAGAAAATTTTAGAAGAATTGTAGAAAATTTAAAAAATACAGTAAGAAAAAAATCAAAATCTTGCTAACATTAAGTTTTTGGTGTATATTCTTTAACTTTTACATATATGAATATTCATGTATGCATATACTTATACAAATGGAATCATATTATACATGCCATTTATCAGTGATATTATTAAATGATGTTGTTTTTACTATTGCTATTATTATTCCAGAAAATCTAAAACTAATATTTGGTAAGCCAGTGGGCTCTGGATCAGAGCCCTGGGTTTATATCTGGCTCTATCATATATGAGCTGTCATCTAACTTCTCTTGAGATTCAGGTTTCTATATTTGCTCTGCTTTGCTCTGTGGCATTAATGAGGTAATATATAAAATATATTTGAAAACTGTAATCTACTATACACATTTATTTTGGTGTAGTGAGGTTATATTTTGATTCCATCTGTGTTTTAAACCATTATATTTAAAAGTTCTTTTTGGTTATATATGAAATTTGTACTCATAATTTGGAATGAAGGATTTGGGGGTGTGTGTGTGTGTGTGTGTGTTTATTTATCTATAATTTGACTGTTCTTTGGACTAATGAAAACTAGTTATTTGATAACTTTTTGCTTATAAGATCAGGTAGGTCTGATTTTTGCCTTTGACCAGTTTTATGGAAAGAGACTATTCTCTTAATCCTGGAGAGCTATCTTGAAAATATGTGTTCTAGGTCACAAGAAGTATTACATTAGTATGTAAAATGGTTAAAATAGTACCAGGTACGTAATATATTCTTAGTACACGTATATCTGTTGAATGATGTAGACTGAAGTGGAATGATAGAAAACCAAATACTGGACCCCTCCTCTTGAAAATTTATCAGGAATGTTAAAACCGTCATTTTATACTTAAATCTTGAGTTTTAGACAAGCAAGCTTTTGTGATCTCTTGGTAGCCATATTCCTAAGAAGGGTCAGGAATGTGTCTCAAGAGAAAACTTTTAAAAAATTAGTAATTGTTATGGTTTTTTAAAATAGTGGGATCTAATTTTTTTTCTTTCTTTGTAGCGATACAAACTTGGAGTCCGATTGTATTACCGAGTAATGGAATCCATGCTTAAATCAGTAAGTTAAAAAGAACATAATAGAAAAAAAATTTAATGCTGACACAAGGCTTCAGTTAATTTTTTTTTAATCTGTTTTAGGAAGAAGAACGATTATCCATTCAAAATTTTAGGTAAATTTTTGTTTTAGTAAAACAATCTCTTCTTTTTTCAAAAGGAAATGTTACAAAATCATTCTTTTTTTTCCTTTAGCAAACTCCTGAATGACAACATCTTTCATATGTCTTTGCTGGCATGCGCTCTTGAGGTTGTAATGGCTACATATAGCAGTAAGTTGAATTTTAGTAAATAAACATTTCAGTTCAATTTAAAGTTAAAAAAAACTTACCTAATGTGTGGTATGGGTTTTTGTGGTGGGGGGAATGGAGAAGTTAAGGAGTTAAGGAGAAGAAATGCATATTTTAGATCAGTGTATACTGAAGAATGTAATTGGTTACCGTAATGTGGTCACCATAAAGTGGTTTTATTAACCTGAATTATTTCATGTCATCTTGGGAATAGTTTCACTAGACCCCTATTCTGGGCTATCCTGAATCCAGGAAATGTACCTATTGAAACCCCTTCAAAGACTTATGAGACTGTAAAATGCCTGAGGAGTACTATTGAGCGGCTTCCACTGATACGGAAGCACTGCTACATATATATTCTGTGGTTATGAGACTAAAGGTTGGAGCTAGAATCCACCAGATAAACAGAACAGAGGCCACCAATAGTGGTTTTCTTTAAAATATAATTTTAAACATGTATTATTTTGCAAATAATGTTGCAAATGTCAAAAAAAAGTTTTGTTTGCAAAAAACAAAAGAAGAAAATTAATCTAAGGATACAAATATATAATAAAAGAGAAACTTAAATTAGTAAACAAATATGGACAACTGTGAATCCTGATTTATAACCAAGAAATACATAATTAAAACATATTTTCTAACCAATCAAATTATCAAAATCTTAAAGAATCACTTCCTCTCTTAATCAAGGATTAATGAGACAGCTAACATGGATATGCTAATGCATTGCTGGTTAGATGTTAAACGTGTCCCGGATACAAGTTTAGGGTGTTTAAACCTTTGAAAATTTGATATAAGCTGTGAGCCTTCTATCCAGGAAAGACATATATGCACATACACTCAAACTTTGGAAGCCTATTTCCTTGGAGTCTGTGGACCCCAGAATAAAAAATTCTGTTCTAAATAAAAATTTTTGTTTAGACTTTCTACTGTGTTTTAATTTTTTGTTTGATAAAACCTTCAAACCGAAAAATACGTCATTCAAGGCTTAACATTTCATACCTAAGTTATGTTTTTCTTTCATTTTTAGGAAGTACATCTCAGAATCTGGATACTGGAACAGATTTGTCCTTCCCTTGGATTCTGAATGTACTTAATTTAAAAGCTTTTGATTTTTACAAAGTGATTGAAAGTTTTATCAAAGCAGAAGCCAACTTGACCAGAGAAATGATTAAACATTTAGAACGATGTGAACATCGAATCATGGAATCCCTTGCATGGCTCTCAGTAAGTAACTAGCTAAAATAGTTAAAGATACTCATATGCATATGGATAACAGTTATCTGTTAGTGAGAGGTATTTGTTAACATTTACCTCAAGAACAAATATGCAATTTAATGAATAATGATGTTTCAGTGTATAGCCCAAGAAGTAAGTGGAATATTAGAATGGAGTTTTCTTTGAGCTCCCCAGACTGTCTGATATAGGGATTTATTTATGAATAGCTTTTCTTAAAGCTTGGCACTTCAAAACAAAGCAGAATTCTTTAAAGTATCTGGGAACTTTATTTAAAATAGAGGTGTCATATATGAAAATTTAAATGTCTGCTGTTAAAATTTCAACAAAATGATGAAAAAAATTGAGATTATGTTATTGAGATGATTTAAAAATACAGATTTTTAGTTCAATTTAACCTGTTTTTTTTTGTCCCATTGTTAAAGGTAATCCAAAAATCTACACAACTATAGTTATTGTTTATAACATTATAAGAGCACAAATAGACTACCTACAGAATAGGTAGTAGTCTATTTATAGCATAGGTAGTCTATAGGTAGTCTATTTATAGCATATAAGCTATTGATAAGGCTTTATTTTAGTAAAGGTGACATTTCCTATGTAGTAATAGTAAAATATTTATATGAAGTTCTTCTGTTATGCTCTTTAAATCTTCATAGTTGGGTAATACTTTGTTAATCATCAGGTTTGTAGATTAATATAGAGTTGGTTTCTTCTGAAACTGTTGCATGCTAAGCATATATCTTTTCATTTTTATCAGTATATAGAAATGGCAATAGAAAAATTAAGACTTTAGTTATATTAGAATCCTAATCTGTACATGTAAACCAAGTTTTACTTTTTTGATATTTTAAAAATGTAATGGCTAAGAGTAACTTGTTTCTTAGTGCTTTTCTTGTATTGCTGTATAGACAGAGTGGATAGAAAAGGAGAGAAGTATGGGAAGTTGATAGAAAGACATTGTATTGCTAAGATTGAATTGGGTAACACCTTTATACAGGAGCTTCCACTGTAGAAGAAAAGGAGTGGTTAGGAGAAAACTCTCAGAATCCGGGGGTTAAATGAAAGTAGCAAAAATAAATAAGTAGATCAATAAATGAAACAAGCAGATAGAGTACTTTTCAGAGGCTGTTGTGCCCTCTCTTCCTGGAAATTGAAATCAAGACATCACTGTATCATCTGAAACTGACTATTCTCATTTCTTTTAGAGAACTACTTTTATTTCCATCAGTACACATCTGCTGTATGCCTTGCATTGAGATAGACATTGTGAGAATATAGAAAAGACATGGGCTCTGAAAATTGTGGAGGAAATAGTAGAAATGTATGGTTTAACAACTGCTTGTGCTCAAGCCTGTTTAGTTCAGTTACTGGTGTTCTAGGATTCAAAACAATATTCCTTTATTTTTGAGAATTTTTGGAGAAAAAGTGACATGCACAAAGTCTGGAAAAGGGTATAATTTTTTAATAATAGGATGATGTGGAAGTCATAATAAGCGTCTGAATTTAAATTCTAAGTGTGGTATTTCTAGGAGATGATTTTTAATGTTTGGATTTTTAAAAAATCAACACATACTACTGTTTTAATTATAAAGAATGGAGTGGTAGTGGGTAACTGTGAAGATAAGTCATCCTACACAAACACAATATGTGAATTTTTCCTGTAAGAATAATTGACATTTTAGAGAAGAGACATACTATAGATCTATTTGAGCTTTCACAGGCTTTAGGATTTTTTTCTTTATTGAAGTATAACATATATACAGAAAAGTATATATCACAAGTTTTAGTTCAAAGGATTTTTTACAAATTAAATATACCCACATTACCAACATATACAATAGATCAAGAATCAGAGCAATTGAACACACCCATGATATCAAAATCCAGATCAAGAATCAGAGTAAACTTTCATGGTTTTTTGATTCTGTATTATAATAAGAGTCTCTCATTAAACTGTAGTGATTTATAAGAACATATTCAGTGTTGTTTACCTAGGGAAACATCAAGTGATATATTACTTACTTTTACCTGTTGATAATTTAATGAAAGAAAGAACATCATTGTATTTTTAATGGTTGCATGGGAAAAGGGTTCATTATCTTTATTTCACAATCTTGAGAAATAATAAATCAAGAACAGAATAACTTTAAGAAGGAATAAGCACACTTCTGTTTCTTTTGACCCCAGAGAGATTAACAGGCAATATATGAATGTAAAATGCTAAACAATCTATTGAAAAACCTAGTGAAATCTTGTTCTCTGGAAATTTGGAGGATTAGAGGTGGTTTAAAATAAACCATACCTAAGCGTTAGATTGAATGACTTCCAGATGTTTAGACCTCTTAAACCTGCTAAGCAGTTTATAATGCCAGCAGATGATGAGGTGAGATTTGGATATTTTACTTTCAGTATATTCAAACTGTATCCGATCTTTTCAGTAAAATCTTTGTAAACCGAAGTAGACCAGGTACTTTATTCTCTAAATGGTCTTTTTTTGTGGGCGACTGTGGACTTTTCCTGTTGATCTCCCCACATCTCTTGCTGCCTTAATACTATTTCTCTCACAGCCACCAGAGAAATTTTTTCATAAATGCAGAACAAATCTCATTATGCTAATTCCTCAAATAAAAACCTTTTGTAGGGGACCTATGCATCTGGTAATATTAAAGATAGAATCCTGAGGAGCTTCAACATTTAAGGGATAGACAGAAAAGAGAAGCCTATAAAAGAGATTGAGGAATCTGATATTCCTCCTCAGAGACAGGAGGAGTATCAGAAGTGGTGTCATACTCTCTCTCTCAGAGAGAGGGTACTAAAAGGTCTGAGTGAGTGCTTGCTGTTTCAGATACTGCAGGAGCAGTCAGTAAGAACTGAAGAGTGTTCATTAGTTTCCGCAACAAGGAAGCCACTGGTGAAGGTAGCGAGGACTGTTACAAGCGGTGGTGGGGGCAGGAGTAGATTGCAGTGGAATTTGGATGAGATGTGAGTGAGAGATAAAGTGGAGACAGTCATTATAGATAGCTTTCATCAGTCTTGTCTGAGAAGGGAAGTAAACGTATAGCTGGAGGTATGTGAGGTGGAGGGAAGATTAGTTTTTAAGATGGGAAAGGAAGGATTAAATGTTGACAGAAAAGAGCCATTAGAAGTGTTATCTATTGCTGGATGACACATTAGTGGCCTAAAACAATCATTTTATTTTGCTCATGATTCTGTGGGTCAGGGATTTGGGAAGAGCTTGACTGGGCAGTTCATCCCTGACCATGTCGTATCAGCTGGTGTCTGAGGCGGGATCCACTTCCAAGATGCTTCTTAACTCGCAAGTCTGGAACCTTGCTGCTTCTTGGTATGTGCTCACCTCTCCCTTCCTTTCTTTCTTTTTCCCTCCTCATCTCATCCTTCTGGGCTTCTCATATGAGAAACTATGCATCTTATAGCATTTTGGTTTTAGAGTAGTTGTGCTTCTTACACAGCAGCTCTTTATCACTGGTTTTAGGCAATTTGATTATGGTGTGCCTTGGTTTAGTTTTCTTCATGTTTCTCTTGTTTGGAGTTCTGCTTCGAAAGGTGAGCTTGTAGGTTTCATCAAATCTGGACATTTGGGGCCATTATTTTCTTAAAATGTTTTTGTTGACTCCTCCCACCCCTTCCCTCAGGGATTCCAGTCACACATGTATTAGGTCACTTGAAGTTGTCCCACAGCTCACATCATGATGCTCTGTCCTTCTTTTTTTTTTTTTTTTTTTTGGTTCCAGATGTTTTTGTTTCTGTTTCGTTTGAAATAGTTTCTATAGCTATGTCTTCAAGTTCATTCATTTTTTTCTGCTAAAATGTCTAATTTGCTATTAATTCCATCTACTATATTTTTAATCTTAGGTACTATATTTTTCATCTCTAGAAGTTTGGCTTGAATCCTTTTCTAAATCTTCCATATCTCTCTTTAACATGTTTGTGCTTTCCTTTACCTTCTTAAACATATGGAATATAGTTACAATAATTGTTTTAAAGTTCCCGTTTACTAATTCTAACATCTGTGTCTTTTTAGGACTGTTTCTGTTAACTGATACTTCTCCTTTTAAGGGTCATGTTTTTCTGGGTTTTTTTTTTTTTTTTTGCCTGCTTGATGACTTCTTATTGGACACCAGACATTGTAAATTTTACCTTACTGGGTCCTGGATATTTTTATATTCCTTTCACTATTCTCGAGCTGTGTTTTGGGACTCAGTTTAGTTACTTGGAAACAGTTTGATCCTTTAAAGGCTTTTTTGTTGTTTATAGACAAAGCCAGGGCAGTCTTTAATCTATGACTAATTTTTCCCCACTGTTGAGGCAGTCCCCTTCTGAGTACTCTACCTGATGTCCCATATAATACAAGGTTTTTCCACCCTGGCTGGTGGAAATCAAAACTCTTCTTGGCCCTATGTCAACTCCTGGAATGGTTCTTTTTCTGGCTTTGGGTAGTTTTCATGCACTGATCAGTACTAGGGTGAAAACTTGAGAGTACCCCTCTGCAGACTCCTGGAGCTCTCTCTTTGCAGCTCTCTCCTTTCTGTGTAACTCTCTGCTCTGCTATTCTGTCCTGCTAATTTTAGCTGCCTTAGCATTCTTGAATTCTCAACTCTGTTTTCTCCAACCAGGCAGACCACTGGGATCTCTTTCAGTTTCTCCTCCCTGTGTTGTAGCCTGAGAACTGTCTCCAGGCAAAGGTGGGGCTTACCATTTGCTTTCTTTCTCTCAGAGATTACTGTCCTATACTGTTTGTTGTTCATTGTCTGAAAACTATTATTTCATTTATGTTGTTCGATTTTGTAGTTGAGACAAATCTGGTCTCTGTTCCTTCATCACAGCTGAAAGAGTTATGTATAGTATTTAGTGATTGATAAAGTATTTTTAAATATGTATACTTAAAGAATATTTAGGGTATCATTTCTATTTTCCTGTATTGAATGCATCATATCTTCTGAATAATATTGTTTCAGAGTGGTACTTACTATATGGAAAGCATAGAAATACTAGTAATTAACTGTTGTATTTAATTTTAGTAAGTCACAAGAAAACTGAGCCTCCTTTAAATGTTGTCAAATATAGCTGACTCATTAAATTGGATTTTGTCATACTGTTTTTTTTGTAGTCACTAAACATTAGCAGGTTTCTTCATTCAGTTGCACAAATGTTTGGCCAGAGTACTTTTACCAAAGAAAAGATTAAAACTCTTTCCATTTTATTATTCTTCCAAAATTTAAATGAAGGCCAGTTTTACATGTCAGTACAGTTGTAATGAATAGCTTGTATTTTTAGAGTCCTGATTTGATGACAAACTTGTAAACAAATTTTTAAGCTTCTTTGGTATTCTTTGAAATGTCAGACTTGACAGGAAATGAACACAAAAGGGAGAAAAGCCTGTGGCTCTGAAAAAGCCAGAAAGGATATCTGTTGTATATTTGGATGGTAGATCATTAACCTCTGGTGCACTTTGCACAATGGTTTTAGTATTTACCATTAGACATTATTTTTTTCAAAAGTTATATTTTACTGAGAACTATGTCTCAGGAAGGTGAATGAAATGTAAGATAATGATTAAGCCATATTTAACAGTTTTTAAAAATATGGGTAAGGATGGTGAAGTAATATGATACCATATACTATATTTATATAGCAGCCATGCTACTATAATGAAAAATGTTTTATGTTGGGTTTTTAAAAGCGCCTCATGAGTTATTTTTTTTAAAAATCCATATATTTATCTCTTTGCCAGCAAGAGAACATTTATTTTGAAAAAGTCTGATTCTTTCTGAAAATATCACTAAGGCTTTAACCTTTCTCACTCTGACCCAACATGTTCCTAATTTCTTGCCCTTAATTCCCATAACTAACTAGTAGCTTCTCAAGTGATTTAGGAGATTTGACTTTACCTTTCAAAACTGAAATTATTTTATTTTGTTCTAAATACAACTTTGCTTCCCAATATCTATATTTTTATATTACTTTTCAAGTCATCCAGGCTTGAATACTGAGCATTTTTTCCTTCTTTTTCTCTATAGTTAGATATAGTCTTGTAATGAAAAAAACAGAAACCAAAACCCAAAAAACTTTACCATGTCTTTTATATTTATTTCATTACTATGTTAAAGATCTATTTTCGTTTACATTTCCCTAGATCAGATCATCACGTTCTTACATTTAACATATTATTATAGACTCCTGCTTGGTCTCCCAGCTTAGGCACTACCCTCTATTTTATACTTTGGTGCTAAGTTAATATTCCTAAATGCTTATTCATGCCATACTCCTGTTCAGGAACCTACAGTAGCTCTGCATTCCCATGTAGAAAAATGTAGCCTCTTTACTCTGGTTGTGATAATCTGGCCCTGCCTTACCTTGCTAGCCTTCCACTATTCCTCAGACACTTACTGTGTGCAGAGAGTTCTTTCATCTCTTGAGCAAACCACATTTATCTAGTGAGAGTGAGTATGGCCTAATGTGGGATGTGGAATCAGAAGACCTGGCATTAGGGCCTAGCTCTTTCATGTACAAGTTAATGTCTTTGTCTTAGTTTGTTGCTTTGTAAATTGAGACAGACCAAAAGATTTGAATATTTCTAGCTCAAATATTTTATAAGTCTACAAAACTGTTTAAGTGTTGAGAATTATTTGCCACTACTGAAGGTGGATCCATATTCTTTTAGATTGCTTCACAATTTATAACATTTTGAAGAAATATTTTTCAAAAAAAGGTAACACAGAGGTCTCATTTCCGTATTCTCCTTTAGCTCAGTTTTTTTCAATTCTCTTTGGGCCATACCTGATATTTGTACATCAGATATTTTAAAGGAATTATACTTTCTCCTGTGAGGTATCTAAGGACATGGAAAATAGCCCCTATCCTTAAAGAGGCTTGGAACTTAGTAGAAAAGTAACTCACTGTAATATACTGTGAAGTAAGATAAACCATGAGGGTCAAAGGAGGAAGTGATCAATCATATGTGGATGGGAAAAGACTTAACAACAGCTGTGGAAATGTGGACACAAGCAGGAAAGCCTAGCATGAGGTACACTGGGGGAGAATTCTGGCCCAGCATTGGCAATGGTAGATGAGTACTGGTTTAAGACTAGTAATTTAGTCTTAAAAGTTAGAGTTTTTAGCCTTGTGAAAAGTGGAGAGCTAGCTCTCTTGATAAATGAGATATTATACAAAAGTGAATGTACCAGATAATTTTATGTGCTAGTTGAAAGTAAAATGTATGTGTATGTGTGTGTGTGTAGACACACACAACTTTTTTGAGGGAAATAATCTTGAAATAGAATACATGCTTTCGTCTTGGAAAGAGCATATTTAAAGTAATTTTACGTTTTCTTTTTGAGCCAGGGACATCATTATAAACATTAATATATTATTCATGGGCTAGACTCCTCATTTGCCTATGGAAAATACTGTGCTCTTTACCTAGTGTTTTAGTTTTTTCTGCCTTTCCCCTCCCTTTCCTTGTGAATTATTCTGTATTTCTCACTATTTCAAGTTCTACCAGACCATGATGCCTGTTGCCTCTAACTTGCTCTCCTAAGCTAATTAAATCAATATGCACTATTGTCGATGCCCTTTGTCCTTTTGGATTTTTGGCACAATGATATTGATAAAGTCCTTTTCTTACTTCCAGGCTGAGGGTTATTTTCTTAGTAGTAGTTTTCAAACTTTAATATCCATGGAGATCTTACTAAAATATACTTTCTTATCAAGCGGTTCTAGGGCGGGGCTTGCAGTTCAGCATTTCTCACAGGCCCCCAGATGGTTCTGACGTTGCTAACCCACGGGCCACTCTTTAGAAGAGCCAGATTCTAGATGACCTTACATTACTGGGCTTTAAAATGAAATACTCTGTTGGTTCTTTACACTAAATCCACAAGGTAGGTGTAGCCATGAATCTAATTTCCCGTATGAGGAAAGAGAAACACAGAATATTTGTGTCCCACCTGGCAGCTAATTAGCAATGGATGGAAGGCAGCTAATACTCCTTGACCGGTTGCAATGTGCTGTGCACCAAAAGTATTTGTCTAATTTAATTCTCATAATAATCTGTGACATCACTAATACTATTTTCATTTTACAAAAGTGGAAACAGGCTCAGGAAGGTTAAGCAATTTGTCTAAGGTCACACACTTGGCATTTGAACCCAGATTGGTTAGATTCCAAATTCCACGTTGGTCGAGTAAAGTACCCCTCTCATTGTACCACATTTTTTCTGTTTATTCATTCACACTGTTTTTATTACCACTATAACATGTAGTCAAGCATATGAGACAGTATAAAATTTTATTCTAAGTGAAAATATGTATAATACATTTTTTATCTTGAGTAACAAGGTGAGTGTTTTGCCCTAGAGCTAGTCAGTAATAGGAAGGGGGGAAGGTACTACCCTTTGTTGACCAGCTCCTTTGTGTAGTGCACTCTCACTGTTGATCTACTGGATCCCTCAGGAAGAAAAGATTAGAAGACTTTACAAAAAGAGCAAACTATATTTTAAAAGGAGTTACTGCTGTGTCTATATGTTCGTTTAGGTAACTCTTAGAATGAGATTTTAATATAATAATATAAGTATTTTTAGAATCCATGATAGTTTAGGGTTGATAAAATTAGATATTTGAATCAACCTTCAAGGAGATTTAAGGGAAGGGTGAGAATGAGGTAAAATGCAAAACCAGGTCCCTTTTCATAGACTGAAATTTTAAAACTGAGTTTTTTCTGAGTTTTTAATGAAAGATTCCAGGTATGCCTAAAGTCTTCTATAAGAATGAAAAAATGTAAAGCCCAAGAAGGGAAAATAAAGGAAGACAATATCTTAGAAATAAAATTTTTAATAGTGACCTTGTGTTCTCCAGTGAAGTAGTCTAGAGAGAAATAAAAAAATATAGATATGCAGAAAAAGTACAAAAATAAGGATAGTAACTTACTTAGTTCATATGAGTAATTATCCACTAAAATGTGAATAGATGGTTGCTTTATAAAGCTCTAAGCTCAATTTAATAAAATAACTCTCTTTCTTCTTCATAATTAAGCCATTGAAGAATCAATGAGGCATTAAATGGTTTTTTATGTTGTTCCTCATATGTTAAAAAACAACAAACAGAAAACCCAAAGAAACTGAGATAGATAACTGTTATAAATTATTGCATGTCTTCTCCTGTATTGAATGTTTACGTGAGCCTGCGTTCTTGATCCAGGTCTGTTTATGGTTTTAAGCATAAAATCGTTTCCATATCTAAACCTTTGCTCAAGTGCCATCTTGTCTTGAACCCTGTGTTTGACCCCTCAGTCTATTCTTTTCTCTATGTACTTGTCTCCTTTTTTCTTTAGAACACTCTGACACACATGAGAAATTGCTAGAGTTCACTGTGGAGGACACAGTGAAGTATTCATGACTTGTCTGTTCATGTCTCCCTTCCCCCTCCCCCATTGTCCATACTATACATTCTCCTTGTTCATGAATTGGCACAAGGGACTAAAGAAATTCAGGGATATAAAAAAAAAAATCTCAAATTCAGAAATGTCCCTTAGGTAGCTCATAGAAACTTGCTTTAGAAAGCAGTGCTTGTAAAAAGCTCATCACTAGCTTACGTCTTTGGAATCTTTCCTGATCATCATACAGAGCTGCATCAAAATGACCCTCACTTATGCACATTACATTTCAGTGTAGAAGTCATAATAACATTTTTGCATGTATGCTGATATAGGCACTATTAAAAGTGCTGAAATGTGTTAACTCATTTATTTCGCACAACTCTGTGAAGGAGATCACCACTTCATAGATGAAAAAACTGAGGTACAGAGAAATTGAGACTGTTTCCCTTACCCACAAAACTAAGTTGATAGCAGAGCTAGAATTTTAACTCAGACTATCTGGTTCCAGAGACTGTGCTCGTAACCTCTATGCTGCCTCACGGTGTGTATTAGTTTACTGCTGGGTATATGCACTATCGTGATTAGTTTCTTTATTCATGTTTTATCTGTGTTTGTGTCACTGTGCAGTAGCAGAAGGAGTCTGGGCTTTGGCGTCACTGTATCTCATTTAATCTTCACAGAAGATAAACATTGCTGTTCCTGTTTTACAGATAGTAAAAGCTGAGGTTCATTCAAAGATGCCAGGTAACTTGCTTTGGTGTGATTCTGAGCAAGTTATACCTCTGTATCTCAGATTTTCTCATCTGTAAAATGGGCATGATAATACTTATCAGAGTTGTTGTGAGGAATAAATGGACATTTATGAGAATGGTACATTTTAGAAACATCGCAATTAATTGTTAGTTTCCTTCAGTTTATTGTCTTTACTATACAGTGATTTCCTAAGAACAGAGAACTGAGAACACAGTTAAACAGTATTGGATCTGTTTATCCCGGCTTACTACAAGTATGTAGAACTCTTCTCTTCTCCCGAGGCACCTCCCCCTCCCTCACTGCCTTCTCAAAATGGAGTAAGTTCAGGGAGAAAGAGGTGTAACTGAATTCCAGCATTGTTAAATGTGGGCAGTGTTCTCTGTTATACTGCAGTTGGAATTTGTTATGGTGCTTTAGTTATGAATCAAGTCAGTAATTACCCTGAGGGCGGTGTTCATTATTCAAGTACAGACAAGAAGGGAGATAGCAGTTGTAGAAGAATAGCTTGGAAATATCCTCTGTACTTAACCTGTGGAAATGGAAGCACTTGTACTCTTGGTCAGAGAGTATCTTGTACAAGGTCATGATGTTAGAAAATTACCTGAATATAGTCTGAGAATTTTCAGTCTCTAAACTGGTATCATATCATATCCTGACTGTAATAGTGAGGAAGGACTCTGGAATCTAGATGTGCAAGAAACAAAAAGTAGAAGTATCTTATGAGATCTCGATTCTATTTAATGTCTTTTCTGAATTCCTCCAGCCAAATCAGAGGCTGTTATTAATGGTGAGTTTAGTAAAATTTTAGAACCACTGTAGGGCAATTGTTCTTAAACCATCTAAGTTCAGTTACCTTTAATTATAAAATAGATCCAACTTTTTGGCATTTATCTTTTCCAGATATTTAGGTCATGTTTTTAAAACTAAACTGTCACAACCTAGTCTGTTTTAAAATGCATGTGAGTGACCTTTGCATTTGTGGTTTTATTAATTTACATATTGGTTCTTAGTATTTTCTGTTATTGTCAGAAATACCCAAATATCAAAAGTATTTTTGGTGTCTTCCTGTACGTGCTAAATTTAGAACATGATTTAAAAAAACTTAGAATAGGAAACAGCTGTATTTGTGTCTCACTCTTTCAAAAAAACTTTTTATTGTTCTTGCTCAGTTTCATTGTTTCTTGCCTCCATTAAATTATAACAGATAATTTCTCTTAGATTTTGATTATACTCTTTAAGAATTCTCAAAGGCTAACATTTGTCTTTTAGATTTTGATTATACTCTAAGAATTCTCAGAGACTAACGTAAGTCTATCTTGCTATCTTTTGTTTCATTTCCTTTTTGGAATTTAATATCTGGTCATTTTTATCCTCATTAATAAAGTAATAAAAAGTATTATTTTTATTACTATCTGGTCATTATACTTACCCTTTCCATGTTTTAAGATAATTTAATAGTCTAAAAGTTTTATTTATAGATTAAGTAATGCTAGTTTTTATAACTTAAGTTTTACCATTTTGATTTTTTTCTCTTAAACATTAAAATGAGAGAGGTAAAGTAAAATGACTTATCTTTTACTAATACATGAGTAATAAACAAAAATGAACATAGGATTCCCTAATCCAGTACTGAACTCCTGAAAATATAAACTTGTTCTTGAAAATATAAGCTTTTGCATTATCTTTGTAATAGGCATACTGGACACTTTTAATACTGTGTACTTTTAGACCAGGACCTAACTCACGTATTCAAACAGGGTTGTCTGAACATAAACCTTTTCACAGTTCAGTTTCAAATGAAGAATGAATAGCCTGAGTAGATGGAGATGGGTAAAAGTTACCATAATAATGCAAAAATGATATCCCTGATCTTTTTAATTATTTCTCTAGGAACAACTCTGTAATGTCTTGTAGACAAACTATTTATACATGGCCTTTTTTATTTTTTAGCACATGTCCATATTTTTTCCTTCTCTTAAGTAGCTAAGATTATATTATGTGTGTTTCAGTCTAAAGAAGTCTCATGAGACCACAACACAAAGTATAACAATTTTTCCACAACAATTTTGAAATCAGTTATTTTGGCCATCAGCAAAAATTACATATGTGACATATAAACCAAAAGATGTAATTTTTTTTTTTAATTTTTATTTATTATTTATTTTTGGCTGTGTTGGGTCTTCGTTTCTGTGAGAGGGCTTTCTCTAGTTGCGGCAAGCGGGGGCCACTCTTCATCGCGGTGCGCGGGACTCTCACTATCGCCGCCCCTCTTGTTGCGGAGCACAGGCTCCAGACGCGCAGGCTCAGTAGTTGTGGCTCATGGGCCTAGTTGCTCCGTGGCATGTGGGATCTTCCCAGACCAGGGCTCGAACCCGTGTCTCTTGCATTGGCAGGCAGATTCTCAACCACTGCGCCACCAGGGAAGCCCAAAAGGTGTAATTTTTTTAGTTCTATGTTTTAAGTAATATTCATTTTTATTTAAATAAATAGCTGCTTCTGTTTTCATCAAGTACTATACATAAAATCCTTTTTCCTGAAAAGCCTAAATTTTAGTCCAGTGTAAATATTTTAAACTCATGTAATTAAATACATTTCTTTATTTTAAAATAAAGAATTATAATAAAATGATTCATAGATTTTTATGCCCTATTAAAATATGAGCTAACAATTAGTAATTGATTAAACAGTTGGAAAATTATCATTTTTTAAAGAAAATTAAATTGAAGATTATATCGTTCATAATACAAGGATTTGTTTTGTTTTGATGAAAAAGCCCTTTGCATGTTATTTATTAGCAACAATGAAAGGGTTTAAGTAGTATAACTTTTTCTTGTGTAACTATGACTGTGTAATTGCTTTTAAAAACAAGACTATCTCTGGTTTAAAATAGCAAAATGACCACACATTTTTACCTCCTTTCTCCCCCAAAACCCTACAGAAGTGACAGAAAAGGGAAAAAAACCACATGGCAGTGAATTCCAGCAGTACCAAGACTATGAAGTGGGAAGTTTAGGGGTTAATTCAGTTTTGAGGATAAAAAGTAAGAGGTGTCTGTTTGATGGATACAACGAAGTAGAGAAAACTACTGAATACAGTAGGCGAAGACTCCCACAGTGGAAGTGGGATTCTTAGCCTCTAAGTTCAAAGTATTGATAGAAGGTACAGAGAGTGTGGCAGTAATCAGGAGAGTTTTTCTAAAGTGCTGTCTGCCACTGGCTCTCAAACTTTTTGCATGTATCAAAAGGCTGGAGGGCTTGTTAAAAGACAGATTGCAGGTTCCTGGGCCTAACCTCAAAGGTTCTAGGATAGGGTCCAAGAATTTGTATTTCTAACATGTTTCCAGGTGATGCTAATGCTGGTCTAGCCACCACATTTTGAGAACCACTGGTCCATGAAACATCTGGACCAATCCCCCACCTCAGGCCATGCCGGCTTATAAGGATCAGGAAAATGAACCGCCTCCCTCTGTACTAGTGAATTAGAAAAAGATGCCCCTCTGGACGCAACCACCCCTGGCTTGCTATGCAGAGTTTACAGTGAAGCCCCGTGCTTTCGTGTAGTGCACAAATTATATAGATGCATGCCTGGTCCTATCCCAGCTTCCGTGTACACATACAGGGCTGTGGTCTCCTGCTGGTGCCTGCAAGAGAAGCAGAGCAGAAATTTTGGTGAATCCAGACTTCTACAATAGACCTGAAGAAAAAAAAAGAAATAGAAAGGTGATTCTGCCTAAAAGGAAAATACGTAAAACTACCGTGCTGCTAGGGTATAGTCCCCTTATTTTGGTATTTTGGGGTACCTCAGTTCAGTATCTATCTATTCATCTCTAAAAGAAAGACCAGAGAAAATGGAGGACACAAAATAATAATTTTTTAAAAGTTAATGGAAGAGGGACTTCCCTGGTGGCGCAGTGGTTAAGAACCTGCCTGCCAGTGCAGGGGACACGGGTTCGAGCCCTGGACCGGGAAGATCCCACATGCCACGGAGCAACTAAGCCCGTGCACCACAACTGAGCCTGTGCTCTAGAGCCCGTGAGCCACAACTACCGAGCCCACATGCTGCAACTACTGAAGCCCGCCTGCCTAGAGCCCGTGCTCCACAGCGAAAGAAGCCACTGCAGTGAGAAGCCCGCGCACCGCAACAAAGAGTAGCCCATGCTCGCCTGAACTAGAGAAAACCTGCGTGCGGCAACGAAGACCCAACGCAGCCAAAAAAAAAAAAAGAAAATTAATGGAAAAAAAGTTTCTAAGCCAGTCAGAGATGGGAGGCATCCGATGGAAAGGGCTCATAGTACCAAGCAGGATGAATAAATATGGATACATCTTGGTGAGAATTCAGAATTCCATAGGCAATGAGAAAATTATAAAAAGCTTCTAGAGAGAAGAAGTAAATTATTTACAGTAGAATAAGATCCAGATCAGCATTGCAGCTCTTATCAGGAATACTGGATGTTTGATAACCTAGAATTCTGTAGCTGACCTACACGTCAAATGTGAGGGTAAAGTGAAACAGTTTTCAGACATGCAAGGACTTAGAAAGTTCATCTCTTAACCATCCATTTTAAAATAAAATTACTAGAGAATATGCTTGAGCAAATTAAAAAAAAAAAAAAAAGAAATCCTAGAAGGGAGAAATCATGAGACCTAAGAAAGAGTGAATCTGTCACAAGAGTGCAGAGAGGAAAAAACTGGAAAAATCCTAGGATGCAGCAGGCCTACAAAATAGTGATTCCAAAAGAGAAGTCAGATAATTCCATGAAAAATGTCTTCAAGACATAGTTTCTTTTTTTTTTTTGGTTTTTGTTTTAAAATTTTTTATTTATTATTTATTTATTATTTTTATTTTTGGCTGTGTTGGGTCTTCGTTTCTGTGTGAGGGCTTTCTCCAGTTGCGGCGAGTGGGGGCCACTCTTCATCGCGGTGCGTGGGCCTCTAACTATCGCGGCCTCTCTTGTTGCGGAGCACAGGCTCCAGACGCTCAGGCTCAGTAGTTGTGGCTCACGGGCCTAGTTGCTCCGCGGCATGTGGGATCTTCCCAGACCAGGGCTCGAACTCGCGTCCCCTGCATTGGCAGGCAGATTCCCAACCACTGCGCCACCAGGGAAGCCCGACATAGTTTCTTTTAACAACTGTATAACCTCATTTAAATGGTGGGGATTCAACAGATACAGTTTAAGATTCATAAATCGAGTAATAAGAGTTACGGTGATAACTGCAGGAGTTGAATTCTTGTATCAGAGTACTATTGACAAAGGAAAATTTGCCTTTTTTTTTTTGGGTTTTTGAAGAATTGAATGAACTATAGGTTTGGTGAAATAAAAGTTTCTTTGCATTTTTGTGTGTGGGTACGTATGCGACATTTATTAGAACGACATTGATAAATACAGAGTAGGTACTGTGTAGGTAAATATTGGTTATTAAAAATGAATCTTCAGTCTGGCAGGCAAGTAACATCTAATTTGTTCTTAACTCTAAGCCCCTTCCTTTCAATCTCTGATCCCTCTATTTTAATCTTATGTTATGTGCTATGGAAAATACAAAGTACAAAACATAATCCCTTTCCTCAAGGAGCTTGAGGTGTCTAGTTAGGAAAATAAGACATAGCCCATGTAAAAAGATAGCTAACAAAGGCAGTAAGAAAAAAAGATACCAAATAAGTGATAAAGACAATAAAAAAATCTTCATTATCAAAGGTTTTCTTTAGGAGTTGAACTGGGCCTTGTAGGATGGAAAGGGTTTCATCAGAGAAGGGGGCAGACTGGGGTGGGGGAGGAACGAGTACTGTGTCATGTGTCTAAATATCTAGAGTCAAGAAAGTGAGAGTTATAAATACAGGACAAGTAGGGGACCAACCTGCAGTGGAAGAAGCATGTTTGGAAGACAGAAACCAGAAAATTGAGTAGGTCAGGGCCATATTTTGGACAATCTTGTACTTTAAAGCTGAATTTTTCCTCTCAGTCAATGGAGAATCTGACACCTTTTAAAATTGGACAGTAAGTGAACAGCATAAAGTGGTGATTTAATAGGTGAATCTGGTTGATCTGTCCTGGATGGGTTGAGGGAAGAAACTAGAAAGCAGGCTGAGTGAGGGAGTAACCGCAGTAGTCCCAGTGTTACATGGGAACAGTGGTGATAGTGGTTATTAAAAGGAAGGAATGGATGGACGTCTTAACTAACTAGAATGAGAAACAGTATGTGAGGCATGGCATGGACCTTACATGTTATCTAGTCCAAACCTCTTAGATGAGATGAAGGGGTCAACATAGTTATACTAGTTTGTAGCAAAGCCCTGACTAGAACTCCAGTCCATCTTTTAATAGAACTTTAAGGTTTATTCATTCAGCAGTGAATTGCAGAGACCTGTTATGTGCCAGGCACTAATAGAGAAGGAGTTCTAGGTATTTTCTCTTTCTCTCCCATCTGTGTTATCTTTAGTTTTCTGACTGTAGCACAGGAGGTGGCACACACAGCCCACAGGCCAGCCACTCGACTTTGCACGTACAGTCTTATTGGAGCGCAGCCATGCTCGCTCATTTCTGTTGTCTGTGGCTGCTCTTGCACTGTGATGCAGAGACGAGAAGTTGCAGCAGGATTGTGTAGCCTGCAGGCCTAAAATATTTACGTGTAACCCTTGAAGAAAAGGTTTTCTGATTCCTGATGTATAACATTAACATGCTTCCCCAAATCTTACACATAGATAAGTGTCATAACCTTCCATATCTCTTCTACACTGTTTCCCATCCCGTTCCTTATTTTTTTTTTTTTTTTTTTGGTTTCTTGTGTTTCTTTTTGTAAAACAAGCAGATATATGTATGCTTTCTTATTTTGCCTTTTTCTTACAAAAAAGGTAGCATACTATATGTACTCTTTTACACTTTACTTTTTTCATTTAACAACACTTTCTGGAAATTACTCCTCCATATCAGTTCATAGAGCTCTTTTTAATTCCTTATTAAAGCTGCATAGTACTACATTGTGTACATGTGCAGTAATTTATTCAACCAATTTTCTATGCTTGGACATCTAGGGAGTTTCCAATGTTTTGCAGTTTCAAATAGTGCTGCACCTTGTACATATGTATTTTTATATTATTGAAAGTGTGTCTTCAGGGTAAATACCTAGAAGTGGAAATGCTGGGTCAAAGGGTAAGTGTGTGTGTGTGCGTGTGTATGTTAGGTATTGCCAGATTCCCATCCATTAGAGTTGTACCATTTTGTTTCCCACCAGCAGTGTATGAATGTATCAGTTTCTCCACAGGGCTGCTCACTTAATTTTGCCAAGTAACAACATTAAAATATTCTTCCCATCCGTCATCTCCATCGTTTCAAAAAGAAAGTCCATTTTAATAAGGGGGAAAGGATATAATCAAAATAAAGGATAAGAGGATCTCTTTAAATTTCAATTGAATAAATATAGCTCTTATTGTGATTGTTCTTCTCTTTTTGCTGAAGACAAATGCATCTCTACCTTATAATCAGAGGGATGGGATTTTTTGAAATGCAAATGTAATCATGTCTCTCCTTCTACTTGAAATTCTTCAGGGCTTCCCACATCTCCTCAGATCTTAACATGGCTATATCATGGCCTATGTAAGATCTCAGCCCTAGATCTTCAGTCACTTTGGATTTGGTTTAATCCTTTCAATGTACCACGTTCTCTCCAGCAGGGCCTTTGCATGTGCTACTCCCCTTACCACCATTAAAGGAATAGACAAGTCAGAAAAACCAGATTCTTACCTGGCTCTACCTTAACTTGTATGTGACCTTATGAAGTTACTTAGCCTTTTAGTTCTTCAGTTTCTTCTACCTAAGGTGAAGTAGTTGTATCAGATGACCTCCAGACTCTTTCAGTTTTAAATTATGAATTTACCAGAATTCATTTTGATAGGAAGATAATGGAACTCAGCACATTCACCCTATGGCTAATAACTATAACTTTGCTGTAAAAACACATATTTGTTTCTCATTCTTTTTTTTTTTTTGTAGGTATTCCTATTTTTATTTAGGTAAAATTGGTATATAATATTATATAAATTTCACATGTACAGCATTGTAATTTGACAGCTGGATACACTACAAAAAGATCATCACCAAAAATCTAGTGACCATTGATCACCATACAGTAAATCCCCTTCACCCAATTCACCCACCCCTTAGCCCTTTCTCTCTAGTAATCACCAATCTGTTCTCTGTATCTATAAGTCTGTTTTTGTTTTGTTTGTTCATTTGTTTTGTTTTCTTAGATTCCACATGAGTAAAATCATTTGGTATTTATCTTTCTCCATCTGACTTATTTCACTTAGCATAATATCTCCTAGATCCATCCATGTTGTCGCAAATGGCAAGACTTTTTTTTTTATGGCTGAGTACCATTTATTCAAACAAATATATAACAAATTCTTTATCCATTAATCCACTGATGGGCTTTTAGGTGGTTTCCATATCTTGGCTATTGTAAATAATGGTACAGTGACCATAGGGGTGTATGTATCTTTTCAAACGAGTGTTTTTGTATTCTTCAGATAAATACTCACAAGGGGAACAGCTAGATCATATAGTAGTTCTATTCTTAATTTTTTGAGGAATCTCCGTACTGTTTTCCATAGTTGCTAAACCAATTTACATTTCCACCAGCACTGTAGGAGGGTTCCCTTTTCTTCACATCCTCGTTAGCACAGTTTGAGAATAGTCATTCTGACAGGTGTGAAGTGATATTGTGGTTTTGATTTGCATTTCCCTAATAATTAATGATGTTGAACATCTTTTCATGTTCCTGTTGGCCATAAATATTTATTTAACTTTAATTATTTTCAAAAGGTATCTGATTGGTTGAATCTATATGAGTAAAAGCAAGTTTTGAGTTTGAAAACTGATTATTAAATTCATGAATTATCTCTACTTCTGTGGTCCTGTATCTTGAATTCTGTTTTAGCCACTGCTTCTAGCACTGGTAATATTGTACCCTTTTAAGGAGTTACTGGAATAAATCTTTTTTTTTTTTTTTAATAAATTTGTTTATTTATTTATTTATTTTTGTCTGTCTTGGGTCTTTGTTGCTGCCCACAGGCTTTCTCTAGTTGTGGTGAGTAGGGGCTACTCTTCGTTGCGGTGCGTGGGCTTCTCATTGCAGTGGCTTCTCATTGCAGAGCACGGACTCTAGGCGCATGGGCTTCAGTAGTTGTGGCTCATGGTCTCAGTAGTTGTTTCTCGCGGGCTCTAGAGCGCAGGCTCAGTAGTTGTGGTGCACAGGCTTAGTTGCTCCGGGGCATGTGGGATCTTCCTGGGTCAGGGCTCGAACCCGTGTCCCCTGCATTGGCAGATGGATTCTTAACCACTGCGCCACCAGGGAAATCCCTGGAATAAATCTCTTTGAGAGATGGAGGAAGGGGAAAGACTTGCTAAAAAAGTTTGCCTGGAGTTAATTTCATACTCTTTAATTATCCCTGTCTGTTGCCCTGTTTAATTGATATTCTTTGTACTTTTATAAAATTGACTGTCAAAAAATGGGTAGCAGACATCAAGAAAAAAAGATGAAGAAAGAGATAAAATAGAAATTTGAGAATTAGTGATTTTTAGGACAGTGTATATGTTGATCTCTGGAAAATGCTGCTGTTTAAGAAATATTGTGGATCATTAAATAATCTGGTTGATTTAAATATATTCTGTGTCCTTAAATTTGTCCATTTGTTCTTTTTAATTTGGAATTTATTTCTTAGAAGTCATGTTATAAATGGATGATGTGGTTTTCAGGATAGCTCAAAAGAGCTTTTTAAAAACAATTTCCCTTAGGATTACCTTAAGATTCATCCACTAGGAAGCACTATTTATAAAATCTTATATATAAAAGTTCATTCACAACTAAGAGCACCCAGGTCACATCTTCCCTCATTTGTGACATCTGCAGTTGGATTTGGCATGCAGGCATTAAAAAGTTTGGGTGTTGGGAGATAGTTAAGATTCTGCAAGGCGATAGTAACTTAATACATTGACAAAAGACCAGGTACCTCATTCATCAGAGGTCCAAAATTGCAGTTGCTTCAGATTCTTGCTAGCTGCATACCAGTCATAAATTAAATGTTTCTCAGTTGGGTATATGAAATTTGCTGATGTTCAATTTTCTATTTTATGTTCCTCAAATGAGTGACTGATTCTTTAAATACCAATTCTATAATTAAGATTTATACCTCAAATTTACTTTCGGTATTTCAAATGTAGAATATGAAGACAAAACTCCTTGATAAAGTAGAGTCTTAAGTTCCTTTTAATGTATGGATATAATACATATATTTTCATACATTGTTTTGGTAAACTAGCTACTTGGTTGATATTTTCTTAGAAAAGATCATTTCTAAGTTCAGAACCAATCATTAGGATGCTGGAAAGCTGTTTTCCACACCTCGAAACTTTTTCCGTCTTACTTCTTTTCCTTTGAGGGAAGTTAATATGGAAAGGAAGATTAGATAAATCATCTACTCTTTTATAAAGATGTTAAAAACAGTGGGCACAGTGTCTGCAGGGGGGAGGGGGGTTGTATTGTCACTCTAAGGAAACAAAAAGTGAATTCTCAGAGTTCCATAAATACAGGTTTTCTGGGGAAAGGGGAAAGAGAAAACCTTCTAAATGTATAATTTACTTTAAAGTGCAGTGCTAACAGAGGAAAATAACATTAGTACCCTTTCTGTCCCTGTAGTTAAGATTTACCCAGGATTTAAAGTTCTGGATGAGAAAACTAATATTTATCTGTTATGTATTACTTTGTGAAGAATCTTATAAAACTTTTGACTCATCTTCCTGTTGACAAGCGGGCAACAAAAATTTCTCCAGTGAGCACAGTAATAACAACTATCTGATGACTATTTTGCTTGTATTTTAAAAATAGCATCCATGCTTTGAGATCTTGCTTACAGATATTTAAGCCGAGGAAAGTTCTGAGAAATCTGTTACAAACTCACTGCCCCTTTCTTCCATATCGTTAAGTTGTTAGTTGCTTTCCAACTCAAAAATATATGTTTAGAGTGCTTAATGTATTTGTTTTTTCTGAAGAATATCAAATAAAGGCACTTCAGCATCAATTGAAGAAAACATGTTTACAACATATATACTTCTCTTGGGATATAAAGAACTATGCTTAATTTCGTCACTAGTTTTTTTTTTTTTTTTTAAGGATTTATTTTGCTTTAGGTTTATCTAAAGGAAGTTATAGCTCTCTAAAGAAAATTCCCCACTGTTATTTTTTTGAAAACAGGTTTGCTTATTTAGCTTACTTACTTACTATAATTTATTTGAAGTCATTGCAGCTCAAATCCAGAGAACAGCAAAAATCAAATTTAAATCTTTAAAACAAAGAGTGTTTGTCCAAAGTTGTATTCAGGACTTGAAAGATTGAAAATGTAAAAATCAGATATGTTGAATGCTAAATTTAATTATGTCTTTCTTCTCAAGTAAAAAGAATATTTTTTTAGCTAACTTTGGAAAACTGCTTGAATTTGGAAAAAATGTGTTGGAAAATGAAAAAGTTTCAGTGTAATTGGCGCTTTATATCTAAATTATAGCTCAAAGCAATACCTTTTTTATGTTTAGTGAAGTGAAAATGTAATTGTACTTAGTTATTTGGCCCTGCAGTTTTGCTTCTTTTTATGGAAGGAACTATGTCCTTACTTCATAGATTATTTTGACATACAGTAACATTTTGCCTACTTGAAATAATATATTCAGCTATTCAGTGGCTTCAGTGGTCAAAAGATATATATTGATCACTTTCTAAGTGCCAAGTATTACAGCTCACTATCTAGGTTGCTTCTCTGATCTAAAATACTTAAAATACAAGTTATTTATTGTGACATAAATATACCTTTACAGTGTACCTGTAATAGTTTTTTTTTTTTAATTTACTTAGCAAAATAACATTTTGTTAGTTTCCTCCTTCTCAGTTTTTGTGGCATATATCATTTTTAAATTGGCTGCTGTTAAATGCAGAAAATGGATCAAAAGAGTAATTTTAAAACATACTATACTGTGTGGATAGCATCTGCTTTTTACGAATTGCATACAAAGACAAAATCCTAAATATTATCTCTAAGTGTGACTGCTTGAGAGCCTCAAATAGTGTCAGTATGTCATTCTACAGGACACTTACATTCTTTACTGTTTTTTGAAAAATACTGTAAAAACGCTTATTGAATATTTCAAATTACTCTTTCTCATTTATGTTGTTATAGTTTAAGAAACATGATTAGTAGATTCAATTCAGATTGAAATCAAAATTAGATATATACTGAATAAAAGTATTAAACACTTAAATGAAACTTTTAATATTTGTTAATTATCCAGTATAAAATTACTAAGACATTCAAAGACCATACAGATGGTCACCACATGACTTACATCATAGTTACTTTTAG
Source organism: Balaenoptera ricei (assembly GCF_028023285.1). Lineage (NCBI taxonomy): Eukaryota > Metazoa > Chordata > Mammalia > Artiodactyla > Balaenopteridae > Balaenoptera > Balaenoptera ricei. The sequence goes on along the minus strand of NC_082656.1, from coordinate 19,415,053 downwards.
AGTTTGAACAACTTTAGGGATTTTTTTTTTTTTTTTTAATGAAGAGGAAGGTATAAGTCAAAATGGCTCAGAAACATAAAATGGAGTATATACAAGAGTAGAATACATTTTAATGCTTAACACATCGAATACATTTTTTTAAAACTAAAAACTTTAAAATGTCCACATGTTTATTTTCTTTCAGAGGTGGAGAAATAGTTGTCCAAGAAAACACTTTTCACAGTTGAAGGAACTTGGAGGTTCTGTCCCAGTGAAGTCCCGGTGGTTTTATTTAAGGCAGCTTATATTGTAGATTCGTTGTCAAATATCTTATTTTTTAAGGTCTGTAGGTTATGTTGAATAAAGTTCTCTGTGCCTTGAACTTCAGAGAATCTGGAGTCGCTTCTCCTGGTAGACCAGTTTTTCATTTTTATTGAATTCTGAATCGTGTCTGACGTGAAGTAGTAAACTATAGGGTCAAAGCAACAGTTTAAAACAGCAATGCAGAGAGTGATTGGGTACATGGTCCTTACCGCTGTTGCTGCTGAGCAATTAACAAACGTCTGTGTTCTCATAAGAGAATATAAAATAAGGTTGATGTTGTAAGGCACGAAACAGAAACAGAATATGACCAAATGTACAAAAATCATTCTTAAAACCTTAGTTTTGTTTATTTTGCTTCTACTTAATGTAAGAGGTTTATTTAAAGTTCTTAGCACCATACTAGAACAAGTTACGTTTAAAATTAGAGGAATAAAAAATCCCACTATTTCGATGAAAATTACAATCCTTGAGAGATATGTTTTCCATGTGGCTTCTGGGAAATTTTCAAAGCAGGCTTCTGAGGTATTGTTACCCTGAGAGTGGGTAGACTGAAAAAAAACTGCTGGTGCACTTCCTCCCATCACAGTTAACCATACAGCAATGCAAACGATTTTTGCATTTCGTTTGGTTCTTAGAGTCTTTGACTTAAACGGGTAGACGATTGCCAGAAATCGGTCGGCACTAATACAGGTTAAGAACAGAATGCTTCCGTACATGTTGGTATAAAACAGCATCACTGAAATTTTACAAAGTAAATCTCCAAATGGCCAATTCCGTGTTGCAAAGTAAAATATCCTGAAGGGTAAAGTAAAAACGAAAAGCAAGTCTGACATTGCCAAGTTAATCATATATGTTGTTGTTTCATTTCGCACTTTGAGAGTGCAGATGAAAATGTATATGGCAACACAGTTGGATATTAACCCAAGCACAAACACCATACTAAACATGCACCCGTACAAAGTGTACTTAAAGGAGTCATCATAGACGCAGTGGGAGCTGTTATTGCTTACCATTATAAAGGCACGTCCAGTTTACAGTGTTGAAGTCCTTTGGTCAGCTGCAGTCTCCTTTGGTATTCAGATTGTGACCCCTTTATAACCTCCAATGTATTTGCAAATCCTTTGGATCTTTGCGTGATTTTATAGATATTTCTTTTTCCTCCAAAAGAGACATGAAATTTGTTGCTGTAAAGTTTCCACTTGGTTCTTCAATAAGAAAATATTTTCATTTTCAAATCTCCAGAAAATCCGTGATTCCAGGGCTATGTTTAAAAAACGCAGTCAGTGAAGCCAACCCATTGGATTATAAATTTTAAATAAAAGCTGTGTTCTGAGATGGAAGAAAACTACTCGTCTGGTAAACTTCTGTTTCAGTTGTTAAGATGAATATTCCAAAATGAAAGTTTCTTTATGCTCCAGAATGTTTAAGCTAAAGTTAGCAATCTTATTTTGCTTTTCAACGCAAAGTTTCAGAGACTTAAACATTCCCAGTTCGGTCTCGTTTACTTCTTGCTCCTTCTAAATGAAGTTTTCCTCTTCCGTATTCCTGCAGTGGATCCCAGATGGTGGTAAGCAGAGGAGTCTTTCAAAGGTTCCGAAATAAATTCCTAAGCGTGTTAGCTCTTGCTGAATCGAGGCCTTTTCCTCGGTTACCAGCTGTATTGTGAGATGGGCTTTCTCTGAAGAGAAAAAGAAAGCCGTGCTAGATTTGTAATATGACATCACAGGAAGAAGAGGCTGGACTTGGACAAAGAAAGGTTTCAGCCCAGTTTGTTTGCAGTTCCTTTAATCTGATAACGTGTCTGCTGGGAATACACCTAGGAGGCTTGCAAGGGGCCACTGACTGTTTAGCTGAGCAGTCTGCCCATTACCTCTTTTTATGCAGAAATGCCTCTGGAATGTTGGCCACCTCTCAGGGAGTTTTCTTTCTTTTCTTTTTTTTTTTTTTTCTTTTTATTCTTTCTTTCTTTTTGGTAGTAGTAATTGAGAGAGGACAAAAATCAGTATGTGATTGCTTTTGTGTTTGGGATATGACTTTTTTTTGGAACTAAAATATGTATGTGTATTTATAAACTGAAATTGTTAGTGATATCTTAATATGACATTTAAAAAATCTGTTTACTGACTGTAAAAGAGAGAAATTGAATCTTTAGTTATAAAAAGGATTTCAGTTGAGAGACCAAGTTTTGCCACTCTTGGCTTCTGTTTTCCATAATTGCTCCTCAAGATTTAATTTAATTCCCATCATTGTGAGTGGCTCCAATCCTGGATCTCTTTACTTTTTGATAAACAATTTTCTCACATTCTTACCTCTTTCCTATAAAATTAAATTAATATTTTATAGCACTTCCAATTTTTTAAATCACTTCCACCAAAGAATAAATTTTATTTTATTTTTTTATAAATTTATTTATTTATTTATTTTTGGCTGCGTTGGGTCTTCATTGCTGTGCGCAGGCTTTCTCTAGTTGCGGCGAGTTGGGGGCTACTCTTCATCATGGTGCGCGTGCTTCTCATTGCGGTGGCTTCTCTTGTTGCGGAGCATGGGCTCTAGGCGTGCGGGCTTCAGTAGTTGTGGCGCATGGGCTCAGTAGTTGTGGCTCGCGGGCTCTAGAGCACAGACTCAGTGGTTGTGGCGCATGGGCTTAGTTGCTCCGCGGCATGTGGGATCTTCCCGGACCAGGGCTTGAACCCATGTCTCCTGCATTGGCAGGCGGATCAAAGAATAAATTTTAAAATGTTTGTGTTTGGTGTGGTATTAATCTTACAGAACAAAATTGTGTCTTTTTAAACAAAAAATTTTTTTCCCTAAATTCATTGAAATAAATTTTGGAAAATAAAAGTTATACTACTTGGCTAAGTTTTAGGTTTGGAATTTTAATTCCCTCCAGCCCTCCCTTTACCCCTCTTAATATGACATTAACTATGTATTGGAATATGGGTCAGATTTTGTTTTCATTTAAAAGCTCATGTGAGTGGTTTCTTTCTATATATTTAAAGTATACTCATTTTTTAAAGCCCAAAGAAATCAGAAGAAAGTATGTGTGGGAAAGGGGTAGTTGAATGTAAATGTTATTTCCTCAGGAATTGAGGATGTCACAATCTGTGGACACATACATGTTTCTTTTGTTTTAAATTACCATTTTTCAGAAAAGGCTATATCCAGTTGTGGTTTACTGTTATTATTTTCTAGTTTGGTTTCATTTGGGCTGAAGCCCTTACTTTCGGATATCAATTAAGGAAATTTGAGAATTTAAGAGCAATTTATTTTTCTTTCATAAATTACTTAGCTAATTTAAAACTAATATTTTTCAGTAACGTGTTTTGTGCTGATTTTGTACCTTTTTAATTTGGGCTTCACTCTCATGCTTAGCAACTTTTGTTGTTTGTTGATGAATCCCCCCTGAATTATAATCTATTTTTGTTGTTTTGACTAGGAAATTTACCTATAATCAAGTGACACAAAAAAATATGAGTATTACTTACAACCAATAAACTTAAAACCTTAAAGGGCTGAATTTCTTTGTATCACGTTGGTATGGAAAAGAGGTAGTGTGTGTTGATATAAGAAGACAGGTGGAAACCTAGCGTGAACAGTAATGATGAGAGTAGTTAATGAGCTTGTGTTCTCACGGAGAAAAATTTCTGTTATAGTTTCTCAGTAATCGACTTTCAGATTGATAATCTCTTCTCTAGTCATCATTAAATAATGAAATTTAAGCAGTTATATGCCCTGACTTTGTTTACTTTTACCTTCATTTTGAATATGGCATTGTCCCATAAAACGTACTAATTCTACATTGGAATATTCTTCCACATATTGATGATGTCATTCACTTGACTTAATACTCACTTAACTGTTCATTTGTAGTTTTTTCATGTTTGAGTTACTGGTGCTTAAAAATAGATAGATCACTGTTCATTGAATTAAACTTTTTGTTATTATCAGTATATTAGTATATGTTTGTATTTCCAGTTTTACAAAATGCTTGACCCTTAGTGGATACTCACATGTTTGCTGAGGCATGAATTATACTGATAAACTGGAATTTTATTGAGAGTTGTTTCTACTGAGGAAGAGCAATAGCAGAAGGGTTATCTGTTTTAACAGGAAGAAGATCATTGAATGCTAGATTTTATTGATTGATTGATTGATTGCTGTGTTGGGTCTTCGTTTCTGTGCTAGGGCTTTCTCCAGTTGCGGCGAGCGGGGGCCACTCTTCATCGCGGTGCGCGGGCCTCTCACTATTGTGGCCTCTCTTGTTGCGGAGCACAGGCTCCAGACACACAGGCTCAGCAATTGTGGCTCATGGGCCTAGTTGCTCCGTGGCATGTGGGATCTTCCCAGACGAGGGCTCGAACCTGTGTCCCCTGCACTGGCAGGCAGACTCTCAACCACTGCGCCACCAGGGAAGCCCTGAATGCTAGATTTTTCAAGACATTTAATTTGACTTCTAATTACGGAGCCAAAGTGAAATTAGATACCTTTAAAATTCCTTAGGTTAAGATTTGAGAATCGTAGAGTAACTACTTACAAAAGGGAGTTAAATGAATCCAAGGACTCAAGGATATTTAATAGTTGCTTTTGTATTTGATAGAGGCCAAACCAGTTTAGTGTGAGATTTGTATACTTCTAAAAGTTAAGTCTGGGAATCAGTTGGTTTCTTGAATGAGTTTTTTTAGGGGGTGAAATAACTACAGCTGATTTGAAATTTAATGAGTCTCATTATATAACTCATCACTTTGCAGATTTTTATTACATCAAGAAGCCAGGTCAATAACCAGCTAGCCTGTAAAGTACATGTGTTATTCATCACTATAGTAATGGTATAGTTGTGTTTTAGTTGTATAACTAATTTTTGTGTGTAAAAAATTTTGTGTGTAAAAAAAACTGTTAACTATTATAAGTTTAAGGATTTGAGTAACTTCTGAGTTCTTATCTAAAGTTCTGCTACAACTGTGGCTTTGAGAAGGCAAGAAATCTGACTTTTTCATACCTGATTGAAAATAGGCTTTGGTTTGCCATACAGAGTGAAGTAAGTCAGAAAGAGAAACACATATACTGTATGCTAACACATATATATGGAATCTAAAAAAAAAAAAAAGTGGTTCTGAAGAACCTAGGGGCAGGACAGGAATAAAGATGCAGACGTAGAGAATGGACTTGAGGACATGGGGAGTGGGAAGGGTAAGCTGGGACAAAGTGAGAGAGTGGTATGGACATATATACACTACCAAATGTAAAATAGGTAGCTAGTGGGAAACAGCCGCATAGCACAGGGAGATCAGCTCGGTGCTTTGTGACCACCTAGAGGGGTGGGAAGGAGACGCAAGAGGGAGGGGATATGGGGATATATGTATACGTATGGCTGATTCACTTGGATATAAAGCAGAAACTAACACACCATTGTAAAGCAATTATATTCCAATAAAGATGTTAAAAAAAAAAAAATAAAACATGGGCAATTTTGCATCCAAAAAAACAAAACAAAACAAAATAGGCTTTGCTGAACACCCGTTATAAACAAATAATGTGTAAAGTGGGCTCCTCAGCCATTCTTCCTTTCTATTCTTTTTCATATTGGTTATTTCTAGCCTTGATAGTAATACCAGTTTTATTTTGTCCCTTTTTTATTCTCTCTGCTATCTTTTTAGACTAACCCTGTCGCTCTTATCTATATAGTTGTTATGGTGTCTTATCTTGTCTTACTTCTAGTCCCACCAGTTTCCCCTGCCAGACAGACACAGATCAAGTCATGAATGAATCAACTATTTATTGATTTATACCTTTCTTGCTTCCAAAAAGGATTTAAAGCAGATTATAATTTTAAAACTATCCAAACTGATGGAACTAAATATTTAAGATTTTTATTTTATAGAAATTATACCTACATTTAAGAAGTTTAAAAAGAAAGTCAGTGTGGAACAGTTAAAGTTTTTAAATGTGAGAAATGTGAGGAAAATTATTCTAAATATTAGTCATATCCATTATCCTAAAACTTATTCATTTTGAATGTAATAAATGTTTGCAAAAAGCAATAAATAAAAATCTTAAAACACAAATTCATTAACACATTAGTAAAAGAATAAAAGTCAGTACAACATGGGAAAGAGAAGGGTGGGAGGAGCAGTGTGAGAAGGGCAGAAAAATCTAGGCTGAGGGGAGCTGCTGCATTTGACACAAGGCAGAAAAGGAAAATATAGTAGATTATGTAGTTTTCATTTAATGAAAGAAAATGTTCCAGGGTGTCAAGGGAAAAACTTTGCTTTATCTCAGAAATATATTGTGAATCTTTACACATGAACCACAGCAGATTGTGTTCTAATGGTAGAACGTGTGCCATTTCTTGTTGGCCCTCAATTTAGGAAAAGCACCCAATGTCAAATTGTGGTTCTGGGAAAATGTATTATTTGTTGGAAGATTAAAATAGTCCAAATATATGTGGTAGTTTGGTTTATGCTGAAGCAAATTTGACAATATAGTGCAAAGGATCTCACCTGATGACCTTAAAATTGCTGAAACCCCTGTTGTATACATTCTCCTGGGGACAGGTCTTATGGCTTTGATTAGATTCTCAAACAAGATTATGACTAAGAACAGGTAAGAAACCACAGTCTAAAGAAATGAAGGATTAGCAAATCCTGTAGGCTATTCCACTGAGGTATCTGGAAATCTGAAACATTTTGAAAGTTTTTTTCTATGGACAGCTTAAAAGGAATCTCAAACTATTAGTTGCTAATGCAGATTCTTTATAAATGAAGTTAAGATGTGTGTATGTAGGCAATTAAATGTTAATGTGTATTTATTAATTAATTAATTTATTTGGTTATTCTGTCCTTTTCTTTTTACTTTTTCTTTTTAATTTATTTATTTTATTTATTTATATTTGGCTGCGTTGGGCCTTCGTTGCTACGCGTGGTCTTTCTCTAGTTGCGGCGAGCGGGGGTTACTCTTCGTTGCAGTGCTCGGGCTTCTCATTGCAGTGGCTTCTCTTGTTGTGGAGCATGGCCTGTAGGCACACGGGCTTCAGTAGTTGTGGCACGCATGCTCAGTAGTTGTGGCTCGCGGGCTCTAGAGTGCAGGCTCAGTAGTTGTGGCGCACGGGCTTAGTTGCTCCGTAGCATGTGGGATCTTCCCGGACCAGGGCTTGAACCCGTGTCCCCTGCATTGGCAGACGGATTCTTAACCACTGCGCCACCAGGGAAGTCTTCTATTTTTATTTTAAATAGGAAAGTAAGAAAGTGTTGTGTTAAGAGCAGAAGCAGAGAATCAGAGAAGCTTAATATGCATTCACTTGACCTTTCTAGGGTTCTAGCTTCTTGGCTGTACAGTGAGGGAGTTGGACTGTTCAAAGGTGCTTTCCTGTTTGTATATCTGACTCCAGTTCTTTGAATGCTTAAGCTTTTAGGTTGGGTTTTTTCACTCTTAGGTATAACAAATCAAGAAGTCACTTTTCATTCTTTATATTTAAGGATTTCTAGTTTTGAAACCAGTTTGTATATGTACAAGAATTATTCTTTGCTTAAGCCAGAAGTCTCATTGTATAAGAAGAACTTTGTTAATATTTTATCATGGTGTCAAGATTAAACATTAAAAAAAAGCCCTTCCTTTATATTTCTATAGCATTCTTCTCTAAAAGACCTTTCTTTTCCAAAACACAAACAAGATACTATGTTCTTTTACTATAAAATCGATCAAAGAGGAATTGTTCAAAACTTAAAGTATCCTCTCATTAAAAGTTTTGATGGCTATAATTGGAGTTGTACCTAAAATAACGTTGAGAATATGAGATACGCAAAAAAATTGGATGAGAAAGTATGTGAAATAAATATGTTCAAGTTTAAAAGAAAGTGTGGAACAGTGAAATTTTTAAATGTAAGAAAAATATTCTAAATTTATTTTATTCATTTTGAATGCAGCAAATGTTTGCCTTGATGAGAAGTGTTTCTTCAGGGCCTTTTTCCATCTCAAATTTATACCTATGAAAACAGTTTTCTCATTTTGGATTTTTCTGAAGCCTGTTAATGATAAATTTTCTATTTAGATTTAGAAACAAAACTTTCTCAGCTTGAGAAAATATTTATAATTTATCTTGATAGAATATGTTTATTTTATATAAAAAGATCTTTTAGCCTAACAGGAAAATTTATTAAATTCTAGACAAACTTAGTATTACTATACTGATACCGTTTGAAAATGATTTACCTTTCTGTCATTACTGCAAACACTTAACACTTTATGTTACTCTTTACTGGAGCATGAGTCATCTGCCCAAGTTCAAAGCATTGAATCAGCTTGTAGGGTTCGGTAGGAGTAGAAGAAAGATTTAAAAGGTAATGGATAATGGTTTATAGCAAAGTAAAAGTGCACGGGAATGATGGTTGTAGCAGGTTCAAGCAAAGAGATAAAGGAAATTAAGAGAAGAAGGAATGTGGTTTAAGACTTAAAACTTGAGTAAGCATGTTTATCACTGTCAGCACTTGAGTTGTCCCTTCCTCCTTTTTTCCTGTCTCTTCCTGCTCCCCATTCCTTCATCTGCCCCTCTTAAAATCTTATCCCATTTTTCTGTGGAGACCTTTCAATCTCATCAGTTCCTTTTCTGTACTCCCACAGTACTTAGTTAAAATGTCTCACTTTTAAGACATATTCATGCAGTCAGTTAGGGTTAAAAAACAAAGAAATAATTGCAGTACAGCTAACAATATATGTTTGTACAGCATGGAGATGAGAGTCAACCAAGTCAATTAAAAGGTCTTCAGAGCAGATGATGTCTAGAGAAGGCTAGCCTTTAAAGTTGAATAAAAGTTTCCAGTTTCAAGTCTTAAAGACTAGAGCTGTGCCTGGTAATAATGTCGGTATAGTCCCACTAGTATAGTCCTGTCTTTCTCAACCTTAAACACAGAAGATGATTTGAGTGACTGTCTCCTCAATTCTCTCAAGGATACCTCATAACTAGTTTCACTCTAAATTCCTAGAAGAGGAGTGAATATATACATTTGATTCAATTTCTTTTTTTCCTTTTTTTTTTTTTTAACAAGTGACAGATTTTTAAGATCTAGTTCCGTGAACACTATTGCAAATACATTTAAAAGCAGAAACACATCTGAGTTTAAGCATTTTTGTAGATGTTTTGCTTTTAACCCAGCCAGAATTCAGAGAAGAAGATTGACTCTTTAACAGATATTAATACCCAAAGGCATATGGAAGAATTAATCAGTAAGATTCTAAGCCACTAGTAATCCATTTCCAGAACAAAATTTCCATGATCACTTCTTTTTATTGGTTTTGCCAGTGTGTTCATTTTAATCAACTGATTTCACACTCTTGGAAATTTTGAGGATTTCCTATCAATGCCAGATGTTACCAGTGCTGCCTCAGAAAGGTTACAAACAAAGCCCGGAAGGACTGACTCTACAAAAGGGCCCCCTTTAAAGCCAAGCCTTTTGTTGTTCTTGTTTTTAGCTAAACAGAAGTGGACTGTTTCAGGCTGACCAAAAAAAAAAAAAAAAGAAATTGCTGGCTTGTTGTCCTGGTTAAATGGTTAGGTAAATAGGATAAGCACATTTAAGTTATTTTTCCTGCTTATGTTATCTTTATCTTTGGTATGCCGATATTTATTTGTTTATTCAAGAGCAAATATTTACTGAGTGCCAGCTGTGTGCCAAGTGCTCTTCTAGGTGATAGATGTATAGCAGCAAATGAAACAGAATTCCTGAGCTTATATTTTATTTTGGAGAGAGAGGCAATCAATAAACAAGCAGTTATACAGTTGGCCGTATGGTGATAAGTTCTCTGAAGAAAAATACATTCAGGAGGAAAAAGGAGGTATTCTATATAGGGAGTTCTAGGAAGGGCCTGTTGATAAGGGGACACTTGAAGAAAGACTTGAAAGAAGTGAAGGAATAAATCATGTGGGTATCTCAGAGAATTAACCTTTAACTGTTAAACAGTCTTATAAAAGGCTCTCCTCAATCTGTATTTCCAGCCTCATCTTCCATCACTTCACTCACCAGGTTCATGTACCCAAGATTTTCATGGCAATTGGAAATCTCTAAATAGTATTTCAATTTGATAAAATTCCGCATGTCGGTTTCTGATTTTTGTTTTGCATGACACATCATAAACTGGGAGTTTTGTTTTGGTTTGGTTTCGGCTACTTGACAGTGTTCTTCAAGCTGAATACTTCTAGGAAACTTACTATCTTAAATTAAAAGGAGCCCCAGGTCAATAGCTGCATTTCAAGTCAGATCCCACCCTGACTTCTGTGTCCCTGTGCAATTATTAGGTTTGTCTTTTTCTCTTGATGTTTTGGCTAGTACCCTATTACCTCAAGGGACTGAATTTTCTTCTGCTGAGTTCAGTTTCCCAATAGCAGTGACATCTGACAGCCTATATTAACTTGTTGATACAACTGCCAGTTAAAAAATGTCACTCGCCACCAGGTTCTACAAGAATTAAGTCCTTGGCCACTGTAGTTGTTGACCTTTAGCACCCCCTGAAAGGAGTTCAGGGCAGAATGAGGCACTCTGTGCTCTGGGAAAACTGGCAGAACAGTCCTTCAGATAGATATTTTCAGGGGAAATTTTTTATGAACCTGGATTCTTGCATCTTTCCATACTTAGAAAAGCACTGAAACCATTAACTAAGATATGTGCTCCTCATGACTAGCAGCAACCTTCTACCAAAATGTGTGCTTGGTTGCAAGTACCACCTTCGCCAAAATCACATATATACTGACCTCTCCCCTTACCTCTTCAGAACAGTTTCACGCAACTGAGGGGTTATCTCCTGGGCTATAGTCGTCAGTAAGACACTGAATAAACTTGACTCACAGCTTTTACGTTGTACGTTTGTTTTTTTGTTTGTTGTGGGTTTTTTTGGTTTTATTTTGAAGTAGACACAACTAGGTCAGCTTTCTTTACTTCTGTTAATTATCTATCCTACATCTGGTTGAATGGACATCTAGGACCTTAAAGGTTGTTCTATCCCACTTGTCTTTTTTCCTTGATAACATGGTATCCTAAGTTTGGGTCTACCTTCAGATTGTTGTCACCATGTCTGTCCTTCACAGAGCCAACTCCTGGCCTTACTCTCATTTTCTGACATATGACCATTATCCAGCCCTACTCGTACCTGGAACCATGACCAGTTTTCTCTGACTCAACTCCATTACTTTCTAAGCACATGTGACATCATTCCATGAGCTTTGTTTTTTAAATTTTTTTTTAGGAATAAATTGTTTATTTATATTGTAGGAGAGATATTATTAAGGCTCTTAAAGAGCAATAATAAGAGAAATAGAATAAAATTAGCAGTAAAAAGATAATATAACTCTACTACTGTAATAAATCAGCTGTTTATAATTTTCCAGACTAAAAAACTTTTTAAATTGAGATACAATTGACAGATAACATTATATTAGTTTTGGGTGTACAACATAATGATTCAGTATTTGTATATATTGTGAAATGGTCACCACAATAAATCTGATTAACATTCATCACCACACATAATTATAATTTTTTTTCTTGTGATGAGAACATTTTTAATCTTTTAGCAACTTTCAGATATGCACTATGGTGTTATTAACTGTAGTCACCGTGCTGTATCTTACATCCATGACTTATTTATTTTATAACTAGAAGTTTGTACTTTTTGACCCCCTTCACCCTTTTTGCCCACCCTCCGCCCCCTGCCTCTGGCAACCCTCAATCTATTCTCTGCGTCTACAAGCTCGTTTTCTTTTTTTTTAACCCACATATAAGTGAGGTTGTCCCTTGGTGTCTGCAGGGGATTGGCTCCAGGATCCCTGCAGATACTAAAATCCGTGGATGCTCAAGTCCCTTATATAAAATGGCATAGCCCAATCAGCCGTTTATATCCATAGGTTCCACCTCCCACAATATGGAAGGCCAACTCTATTTATCTTTGTCTGACTTATTTTACTTAGCATAATGCCCTCAACTAAGAGACACCTGCAGCCTGACCTGGGGACAGTGTGCAGATTCACATAACCACCATCATAGACAAGATACTGAACAGCTGCATCATAGAAGGAAATACAGTCCCATCTCTCCAGCCCCACTATGCGTGTCCTAACCCCTGGCCACTATTATTCTGCCCTTTATTTCTAAAATTTTGTTATTTCAAAATATTATATAAATGAAATCAAATAGGATTATCTTTCTTCTCACTCAGCCAAATTCTCTGGAGATTTAAGATACTGCATGTATCAATAGTTCATACCTTTTTATTGCTGACTAATATTTCATAGTACGAATGTACTACAGTTTCTTTAACCATACACATATTGAAGAATATTTTTGACTATCACAAGTAAAGCTGCCATAAACATTTGTGTACAGGTTTTATATAAGCATGAGTTTTCATTATTCTGGGATAAGTGCCCAAAGAGTGCAATTGCAGAGTCATGTGGTTATTGTGTTTTATTTTGTGAGACTGCCAGATATTTTCCAGAGTGGTTGTACCATTTTGAATTCCCATCAGCAATGTATGGGTGATCCAGTTTCTCTGCATCCTTGCCATTGTTTGGGATTGCCACTATTTTTTCTTTTAGCCATTCTGATCATGTGAGGATAGTTCATTGAGGTTATAATTTACATTGCCCATCAGGATGATGGCTAATGGTATTGAATATCTTCTTCTGTTTACTTGTGATCTGTATTTCCTCTCTGGTGAAATGTCTCTTCATGTCTTTGCCCATTTTCTAATTGTATTGTTTGTGGGGTTTTTACCATTGAGTTTTGAGAGTTCTTTATATATTCTAGATACTAGTCTTTTGTTGGATATGTGGCTTGTAAATAATTTCTCCTAGTCTCTAGCTTCTTTTTTCATCCTTTTCACATGTCTTTCTCATGGCAAAAGTTTTAAATTTTGATGAACTCCTGTTTATCAGTTTTTTATTTTATGGATCATGCTTTTGGTGTCAAGTCTAAGGACTCTAGATCCCCAAGATTTTCCCCTATGTTTTAAAAGTTTTATAGCTTCACATTTAATATTTAAGTCCATGATCCATTTCCAATTTATTTTTGTACAAGGTTTGAGATTTAGGTCAAGGTTCATTCTTTTTCCATTGATTTGCTTTTGCACCTTCATCAAAAGGGAATAAAGAACAGATGGAACAAATAGATGTAGGATTTAAAGTAACCATGTCAATAACTACATTAAAGGTAAATAGCCTAAACCCCAATTAAAAGGCAGAGATTGTCTGAGTGGATAAAAAAGGAAGACCCAACTCTATGCTATCTACAAGAAACCAGTTTTAAATATAAAGGCATAAATATGTTAAAAGTAAAAGCATGAATCAAAAGGTTAGGTGCCTGGATGGAACTGAGGGTAATTCTAAGATTTGTACTGTGGGTGATTAGGTGATTGATTAACAGTTAACCAAAGAGGATATTGAAGGAGTCATAGCTGATTGGTGATGAGGATAATAAGTTCATGTTAATGTTTGAACTTGTTAATATTTGAGATGTTTGCCACATATACGTGTAGAGATCCAAGGTATCTAGTTGGAAATACTGGATCTGGAATTTGCAAGAATAGTTTTAGTCAGAAAGGTAGATTTAGGAATAAGTAGAGATGTAACTAAAGCCATGATAGTGGCTCAGCCAGCATATATATTGGCAAAAGGATCCTGAGAAATATCAATATTAAAGAAGTAGTGAAGTTGAATGGGAAAGAACTGTCAGAAAAGTCAAGGCCTGCCCAAAATTTTATGTTTTGTATTCTAGTTTCCTTTTGCAAGGTAGAATGGTCTTATAATGATTTGGCTTACGATAGTACAAAAACATTTCCTGTAATGTAAGGCCAATAATATTTCTTAAAATACCCAGAAAACAATAGCAATTCCTGTCTTCCACTTCCCCTATTGTTAATTTTTCTACTAGCACTGGAGAACTCTTACGTACTTGGATAATCAGAATCTCTTTTAGGAACACCTTGACCTGATAGCCTTTAAGTCCTTTACTCTCTGGAGAAGTTCACATTTGCTTTAGATGTATGTTAATATGAAAGATCATGTAGAGTAGACTTATAACTTTTTCTATCCATATTACTTGCTGACAGAGAGAGTCTGGTTTCCTTCACATGATTAAATGGCAAAATAGAGTGGAATGTCCAGAGAGTGATTATGCTGAGAGTTAATTTAAGTAGATCAGTAATGACATAAGACAGCTTGCCTGAGACCAAGAGTAAACTTCTGTCTGAGTCCTGAATGTGAACAGTGCTATAGATATAAATGCATAAATTTTCAGAAGTCAAATAGTCCATTAAATACTTTCTTTAGATTAAAAAAAAAATCAGATTCTGTATTAGTTATCTATTGCTGTGTAAGAAATTACCCCAAACCTTAACAGTTTAGTAAAACAACTAATGTTTTGCTTCGCACATAATTTCTGAAGGTTGGGAATCTGGGAGTGGTTTAGCTATGTGGTTTTGGCTCCAGTTCTCTCAGGAAAGTTCCTCAAGTTGTCAACAAAGGCTGCAGTCAGCTTAAATCCTTCCTGGAATTCGAGAATCTGCTACCAAGTTCACTCCCACGGTTGTTGGCAGCCCTCATTCCTTCACTGGTTGTTGGCCAGAGGCTTCATTTGTTTGCCACATAGACCTCTCCATAGGGTTGCTTACTCCAAGGCAGCTGCTTTCGCCTAGAGCAAGAAGAGATCCGAGAGAAAGAGAGAGAGAGAGAGAGAGCGAGCACGCGAGCACGCACCTAAGACGGAAACTGCAGGTTTTTTATAAGCTAATCTCAGAACTGACATGCTGTCACTTCTGCTATATGCCAATGACCACACAGACTAACCCTAAGACAGTGTATAAGGGTGTAAATACCCAGTGGCAGGAATTATAGGGGTTATTTTGGAGGCCAGGTGCCACAGTTGATATTTAGTGTCAGTTAGAAATCAAATCTTATCATCCACTTTCTTCTTTGTGCTTTGCTGTGTTTAATTAAACCTATGGTATGGTTATGTCATATAACATTCTAGAAATATTTATTGAGTGTCCACTATATGCTTGGCACTGGGTTTTGTTTTTGTTTTTATTTGCTGCATTGCGTCTTTGTTGCTGCACGCGGGCTTTCTCTAGTTGTGGTGAGCAGGGGGGCTACTCTTCGTTGCAGTGCGCATGCTTCTCGTTGCGGTGGCTTCTCTTGTTGTGGAGCACGGGCTCTAGGCGTGTGGGCTTCAGTAGTTGTGGCTCACAGGCTTAGTTGCTCCACAGCATGTGGGATCTTCCCAGACCAGGGATGGAACCCGTGTCCCCTGCATTGGCAGGCGGATTCTTAACCACTGTGTCACTAAGGAAGTCGCCGGCACTGGGCTTTTATTTTAAGAACTCTCTAAAAGTCCCGTCTGGAGAAGAGGTTAGACTTGGGGTATATTTTGAAGTTGGAGCCAATATGACTTGCATGGATTGGACAGTGGAGAGTGAGACAAAGAATAATAAACATGATTCTTTTTTGCTTTGGGCAACTGTATATAAGAAGTGTTAATGATACGGGAAAAACTGAGGAGGAGTGGAAATTTTTTGGTGGTAGAGGACGATTACAGTTCATTTCAAATGAACATGTTGAATAAGGTGGAAGAGAACAGATGCTTCTGAAGTGACCCTATCAGTAGCTGGCAACTGGAGGGTTGTTTACCTTTATGTTCCTACTTCCTAGTAAAGCTCCTGTTACAGAATAGACATATGACGAATAATGGGTGGATGGATGCATGGATAACCAGGCATTATTGTCATTAGCATCTCCACTTTACAGTTGAGAAAAGTGAATCATAACAAGGTTAAGCAACTTTCTCCAGGGTCATGCGGCCAGTAAGTGGTCAGGACTTGAACCCTTGTGGTGTGGCTCCAGAGTCTGTGTTTCTGTCCACTGCACCATACTTCTTCTCATTATTATTATCATGGCATAATCATTATCATAAACCTATATCTATATATCTCTGTGACCAATTGGGTTGGGGGAGATGGAGTAATAAAAGTGATACTTGAGTGAAACATGAAGACTGTTGGTGAACAAAATGCCACCTTCATCCTTGGAAGAGGAATTCACTTTGGTATAATCCTATTGTGCTAATTTAAAGCATAACCAGGTAAACCATCTATGGGTTAAACCATATCTGAAGAGAAAGTAACATACCTGATTAATAGCATACCTAAATCCTATTAAAGGCTCAGGTTTACTTGCGTATCTTTGTGAGTCTCAAGGTCTCCTGAAATGTCTTTGTTTGAGAAACGAGTGGGATTAGGCGACTCCTGCTGAATATATGTGAATTTGTTCCATTTATCCCATATGTAAAGATATTCAGTTTGTCAATGACTAGAAAATGTAAAACACTGAGTATGACATACATGCATTAGCTGGTGTTAATTGTTAGCATTATTTTACGCAGATGAAAGCCATTACTTAGATTGAACTTCAGAGTGCTCCTAATGAATAGAGGAAAGAATGCCTTGACAATAGGAATTAGTACATTATGGTGGTTGTAGAATAAATCAGTATTGTTTATTTTTTAAAGACTTTGTTTAACTTAGTTTATTGTGGTTTTAGTTATACAGAAGTTTTCAGGTTCTGTATAGTCAGATTGCTTCATCTTTTCCTTTATGACTTCTGGGTTATGGTCAAACCTAAAAAGTCCTTTCCTTTCAAGAAGTTATAGAAACTTACACAAGCCTCTTAGATAGCCTCATCCACCAGAGGGCAGACAGCAGAAGCAAGAAGAACTACAATCCTGCAGCCTGTGGAACAAAAACCACATTCACAGAAAGACAGACAAGATGAAAAGGCGGAGGGCATTATACCAGATGAAGGAACAAGATAAAACCCGAGAAAAACAACTAAATGAAATGGAGATAGGCAACCTTCCAGAAAAAGAATTCAGAATAATGATAGTGAAGATGATCCAGGACCTCGGAAAAAGAATGGAGGCAAAGATCGAGAAGATGCAAGAAATGTTTAACAAAGACCTAGAAGAATTAAAGAACAAACAAACAGAGATGAAAAATACAATAACTGAAATGAAAACTACACTAGAAGGAATCAATAGCAGAATAACTGAGGCAGAAGAACGGATAAGTGACCTGGAACACAGAATGGTGGAATTCACTGCTGTGGAACAGAATAAAGAAAAAAGAATGAAAAGAAATGAAGACAGCCTAAGAGACCTCTGGGACACCACTAAATGCAACAACATTTGCATTATAGGGGTCCCAGAAGGAGAAGAGAGAGAGAAAGGACCAGAGGAAATATTTGAAGAGATTATAGTCAAAAACTTCCCTAACATGGGAAAGGAAATAGCCCCCCAAGTCCAGGAAGCGCAGCGAGTCCCATACAGGATAAACCCAAGGAGAAACACGCTGAGACACATAGTAATCAAATTGGCAAAAATTAAAGACAAAGAAAACTTATTGAAAGCAGCATGGGAAAAATGACAAATAACATACAAGGGAGCTCCCATAAGGTTAACAGCTGATTTCTCAGCAGAAACTCTACAAGCCAGAAGGGAGTGGCATGATATACTTAAAGTGATGAAAGGGAAGAACCTGCAACCAAGATTACTCTACCCGGCAAGGATCTCATTCAGATTCGTTGGAGAAATCAAAAGCTTTACAGACAAGCAAAAGCTAAGAGAATTCAGCACCACCAAACCAGCTCTACAACAAATGCTAAAGGAACTTCTGTAAGTGGGAAACACAAGAGAAGAAAAGGACCTACAAAAACAAACCCAAAACAATTAAGAAAATGGGACTAGGAACATACATATTGATAATTACCTTAAACGTGAATGGATTAAATGCTCCAACCAAAAGACACAGGCTTGCTGAATGGATACAAAAACAAGGCCCATCTATATGCTGTCTACAAGAGACCCACTTCAGACCTAGGGACACATACAGACTGAAAGTGAGGGGATGGAAAAAGATATTCCATGCAGATGGAAATCAAAAGAAAGCTGGAGTAGCAATACTCATATCAGATAAAATAGACTTTAAAATAAAGAATGTTGCAAGAGACAAGCAAGGACACTACATAATGATCAGGGGGTCAATCCACGGAGAAGATATAACAATTATAAATATATATGCACCCAACATAGGAGCACCTCAATACATAAGGCAACTGCTAACAGCTATAAAAGAGGAAATTGACAGTAACACAATAATAGTGGGGGACTTTAACACCGCACTTACACCAATGGACAGATCATCCAAAATGAAAATAAATAAGGAAACAGAAGCTTTAAATGACACAATAGACCAGATAGATTTAATTGATATTTATAGGACATTCCATCCAAAAACAGCAGATTACACTTTCTTCTCAAGTGCGCACAGAACATTCTCCAGGATAGATCACATCTTGGGTCACAAATCAAGCCTCAGTAAATTTAAGAAAATTGAAATCATATCAAGCATCTTTTCTGACCACAACGCTATGAGATTAGAAATGAATTACAGGGAAATAAAACGTAAAAAACACAAACACATGGAGGCTAAACAATACGTTACTAAATAACCAAGAGATCACTGAAGAAATCAAAGAGGAAATCAAAAAGTACCTAGAGACAAATGACAATGAAAACACGATGACCCAAAACCTATGGGATGCAGCAAAAGCAGTTCTAAGAGGGAAGTTTATAGCTATACAAGCCTACCTCAAGAAACAAGAAAAATCTCAAATAAACAATCTAACCTTACACCTAAAGGAACTAGAGAAAGAAGAACAAACAAAACCCAAAGTTAGCAGAAGGAAAGAAATCATAAAGATCAGAGCGGAAATAAATGAAATAGAAACAAAGAAAACAGTAGCAAAGATCAATAAAACTAAAAGCTGGTTCTTTGAGAAGATAAACAAAATTGATAAACTATTAGCCAGACTCATCAAGAAAAAGAGGGAGAGGACTCAAATCAATAAAATTAGAAATGAAAAAGGAGAAGTTACAACAGCCACTGCAGAAATACAAAGCATCCTAAGAGATTACTACAAGCAACTCTATGCCAATAAAATGGACAACCTGGAAGAAATGGACAAATTCTTACAAAGGTATAACCTTCCAAGACTGAACCAGGAAGAAATAGAAAATATGAACAGACCAATCACAAGTAATGAAATTGAAACTGTGATTAAAAATCTTCCAACAAACAAAAGTCCAGGACCAGATGGCTTCACAGGTGAATTCTATCAAACATTTAGAGAAGAGCTAACACCCATCCTTCTCAAACTCTTCCAGAAAATTTCAGAGGAAGGAACACTCCCAGACTCATTCTTTGAGGCCACCATCACCCTGATACCAAAACCAGACAGAGATACTACAAAAAAAGAAAATTACAGACCAATATCACTGATGAATATAGATGCAAAAATCCTCAACAAAATACTAGCAAACAGAATCCAACAACACATTAAAAGGATCATACACCATGATCAAGTGGTATTTATCCCAGGGATGCAAGGATTCTTCAATATACGCAAATCAATGTGATACACCATATTAACAAATTGATGAATAAAAACCATATGATCATCTCAATAGATGCAGAAAAGGCTTTTGACAAAATTCAACACCCATTTATGATAAAAACTCTCCAGAAAGTGGGCGTAGAGGGAACCTACCTCAACATAATAAAGGCCATATATGACAAACCCACAGCAAACATCATTCTCAATGGTGAAAAACTGAAAGCATTTCCTCTAAGATCAGGAACAAGACAAGGATGTCCACTCTCACCACTATTATTCAACATAGTTTTGGAAGTCCTAGCCACGGCAATCAGAGAAGAGAAAGAAGTAAAAGGAATACAAATTGGAAAAGAAGAAGTAAAACTGTCACTGTTTGCAGATGACATGATACTATACACAGAGAATCCTAAAGATGCCACCAGAAAACTACTAGAGCTAATCAATGAATTTGGTAAAGATGCAGGATACCAAATTAATGCACAGAAATCTCTTGCATTCCTATACACTAATGATGAAAAATCTGAAAGACAAATTAAGGAAACACTCCCATTTACCACTGCAACGAAAAGAATAAAGTACCTAGGAATAAACCTATCTAGGGAGACAAAAGACCTGTATGCAGAAAACTATAAGGCACTGATGAAAGCAATTAAAGATGATACCCACAGATGGAGAGATATACCATGTTCTTGGATTGGAAGAATCAATATTGTGAAAATGACTATACTACCCAAAGCAATCTACCGATTCAATGCAATCCCTATCAAATTACCAATGGCATTTTTTACGGAACTAGAACAAATCATCTTAAAATTTGTATGGAGACACAAAAGACCTCGAATAGCCAAAGCAGTCTTGAGGAAAAAAAACGGAGCTGGAGGAATCAGACTCCCTGACTTCAGACTATACTACAAAGCTACAGTAATCAAGACAATATGGTACTGGCACAAAAACAGAAACATTGATCAATGGAACAAGATAGAAAGCCCAGAGGTAAACCCACGCACCTATGGTCAACTAATCTATGACAAAGGAGGCAAGGATATACAATGGAGAAAAGACAGTCTCTTCAATAAGTGGTGCTGGGAAAACTGGACAGCTACATGTAAAAGAATGAAATTAGAACACTCCCTGACACCATACACAAAAATAGACTCAAAATGGATTCGAGACCTAAATGTAAGACCGGACACTATAAAACTCTCAGAGGAAAACATAGGAAGAACACTCTTTGGCATAAATCACAGCAAGATCTTTTTTGATCCACCTCCTAGAGTAATGGAAATAAAAACAAAAATAAACAAATGGGACCTAATGAAACTTCAAAGCTTTTGCACAGCAAAGGAAACCATAAACAAGACGAAAAGACAACCCTCAGAATGGGAGAAAATATTTGCAAACGAATCATCAGACAAAGGATTAATCTCCAAAATATATAAACAGCTCATTCAGCTCAATATTAAAGAAACAAACAACCCAATCCTAAAATGGGCAGAAGACCTAAATAGACATTTCTCCAAAGAAGACATACATATGGCCAAGAAGCACATGAAAAGCTGCTCAACATCACTAATTATTAGAGAAATGCAAATCAAAACTACAATGAGGTATCACCTCACACCAGTTAGAATGGGCATCATCAGAAAATCTACAAACAACAAATGCTGGAGAGGGTGTGGAGAAAAGGGAACCCTCTTGCACTGTTGGTGGGAATGTAAATTGATACAGCCACTATGGAGAACAGTATGGAGGTTCCCTAAAAAACTAAAAAGAGAATTAGTATATGATCTAGCAATCCCACTACTGGGCATATATCCAGAGAAAACCATAATTCAAAAAGACACATGCACCCCAATGCTCATTGCAGCACTATTTACAATAGCTAGGTCATGGAAGCAACCTAAATGCCCATCGACTGACGAATGGATAAAGAAGATGTGGCCCATATATACAATGGAATATTACTCAGCCATAAAAAGGAACGAAATTGAGTCATTTGTTGAGACGTGGATGGATCTAGAGACTGTCATACAGAGTGAAGTAAGTCAGAAAGAGAAAAACAAATATCGTATATTAACGCATGTATGTGGAACCTAGAAAAATGGTACAAATGAACTGGTTTGCAGGGCAGAAGTTGAGACACAGATGTAGAGAAGAAACGTATGGACACCAAGGGGGGAAAGCCGTGGGGGGGGGGGGGATGATGGTGTGCTGAAATGGGCAATTGGGATTGACAAGTATACACTGATGTGTATAAAATTGGTGACTACTAAGAACCTGCTGTATAAAAAAATAAATAACATGAAAAAATTTAAAAATAAAGAAGAAGTTATAAAGAAGGGGGTGAAGGGATGAAAAGAAAATAAAAAGGTAACTGTGTGAGGTAATGAATGCTAATGTAGCTTGATTGTGGTGATCATTTCACAATGTATGAAGCCATCACGTTGTGCACCTTAAATATATATGATTTTTGTCAATTATACTTCAATAAAGGTGAAAAAAGATTTTTTTAAAAGTTATAAAGATATTCTCGTATACTTCTAATACTTTCTCAATTTTGTTTTTTAACATAAGTAATTGATTTTCTATATATTATGAAAGTGTAATAATTTTTTTCAAATTGCTAGCTAATTTTTCACTTTTTATTGAATAGACTATCTTCATATTTTTACAAAATCTACTTATACTCTACAGTGTTTTGTATTTTTATTTACGGATACACCGCTTTTTCTTTTGAAATAAACCTAGCATCTTGGCCCTCTGTCTGTTTTCTTGCCCTTTAGTTCAAGTACTAAAAGAATAGAATATATATGGCCCCCATTTTTATGGACTTGCAAGCTTCCACCTCCAGAAAGTTACAATTTTTGAATCAAGGTTTTTAATGGTTCTTACTGCTGGTCTTACTTTTTTGTAAATGATATTTTAAAAATTATGCTTTTAAACTTTTTGCTTGGTATATAGAAATATAATTATTTTTCACATTGAGTTCATAACAGTACAGAAACCTTGCTCATCTCTCTTATTCTAATAATTTCACTGTAGATCCTTTTGAATTTTCTTTATCAGCAGATAAATCATTTGTGAATAGTGGTATTTTTGTTCTTTCTTCCTTTCCAGTCTTTTTTCTTTGACTTATTGAGCAGACTGGAACTTTAAGTATAATGCTGAATAGAAAGCAGGATAATGGGACAACCTTCTCTTATCTCCGATTTTTTAAGGGGAATGCTCTTAACGTTTCACCACTACATATAATGTTTGCTGTGGTTTTTCTGTTTATTTGTAGATGTCATTTATAAAATTTGGAGTACCCTTCTGTTCCTGGTTTAGTAAGAGTTTTCTTTCTTTTTTTTTTAATGACAAATGGGTTTTTAAATGAGAACTTTTTCTGCATCGATTTTGACAAGATTTTTCACCTTAGATTTATTAGTGAGGTGAATTGCATTATAGATTTTCTAACGTTGAACTAATTTTGCAACCTGGATAAACTCAACTTGGTAAATGATGTATTCTTTTTAACACTGCTGTTGTGGGTTGCTAATATTTCTTGTTCAGAATTTTTATCTCTCTGTTCATGAGCAAGGATGGGCTATAATTTACCTTTTTGTGACAGTTTTTAGTATCAGTGTTGTACTAGCCTCATAAAATGAGATAGAGAATGTTTTTACTTCTTCCATTCTCTGAAGAGTTGGAGCAAAAGTAGAATTATCTATTCCTTGAATATTTGGTGGAATTCACTGGTAAAACCAGCGGTGCTTGATGTTTTCTTTGTGGGGAGACTTTTAATTACTGATCCAAATTCTTTAATAGTTTATAGGACTGTTGAGGTTTATTTATTTCTTATTGAGTTTGGTTAATTTATATTTTGAGGAATTTTCTATTTGGTCTAAGTTTTCCTATGAATTGACATAAAATTTTTCACAACAGTCCCCTATTATCTTTCTAATCTTCGTAATGGTGGCCCCAGTTTTGTTCCTAATACTGTTTATCTGTCTCTTCTCTTTTTCTCAATCTGACTGGAGTTTTGTTTAATTTTATTAGTTATTTCAAAGAACCAATTATTAGTTTACTTGATCAAACCATGTATTTTATCTTTGTTTTCGGTTTCATTAAATCCTGTTCATGTCTTTATTATTTTCTTCCTTTTACTTTCTTTGGGTCTCTTCTGTGTCTCTTTCCCTAACTTTTAATTTCTTTTCTAATACAAGCATTTGAAGTTATACATATTCCTAGTTCTTTATTTTATGTGTAATACAAAAATTGGCAGTCATTATTTTCAAGGTGGAGAAAAGAATCTTATTCTGACTTCAAAACTGCTATTGTCAATTATGACTAAATTCATAATGCTCACCATGTCAAACCATATGATTTTGATATATACATTGGAGAATCATACTTACCAATGTTGTTTTAATGTCGTCTTGTTTCATATAGGATTCACCTTTATTTGATCTTATTAAACAAGCAAAGGACCGAGAAGGACCAGCTGATCACCTTGAACCTGCTTGTTCTCTCAGCCTTCCTCTCCAGAATAATCACACTGCAGCAGATATGTAAGTAGAATATCTGTTGTGTCAATCCATTCAACTTGCAAATAGATTCTGAGCATAGTGTAATGCAAGATGTTATACAAAAGCTGTAGGGAATAGAATTTTGAATAAGACATTTTTCCTGTTTTCAGGGATCAGTAATATAAGATACATGACCCAAATAAAGTTCGTATACAGTGATACAGAGTGCTACTGAAATCACTCAGGTTTGGTGTAATGAGGACAGCTTTCATGCAGAGATGGCAATTTAGATAGTCCTCAAAGGCAGAGCAGGATTTCAACATGGAAACTGGAGAGGAGGGAAGAGACAGAAATAGCATGAACCCCAAAGTATAGCAGCCAGGAAAGCAGGAAACATTTTTCAGGGAGTACAGCTCAGCGCATCTGGAGTGAAGCATAGGATGGGCAAAGGGAGTAGTGTGGGATCAGAGACTAAAACGGTTGATTAGTTCATGAAGGTGTGATGGAAGAAGAAGGCGATAACTAACATTTATTAAGCGTTCACTATGTGCTGGACAGTGACCTAACAGCCCTGTAAGATAATAGACGCGGCTATCAGCCTCTGTTATCTAGAAGAAGGAATTAGAAATCAAACTCAAGCAATCTGACCCCAAAGCCCATGCTCTTAAGCAGTCTAGCTACATTGCCTTTCATAGAAATGTGCCTAATGTTATGTTCCTGTTCAGTTCTGTATAGGAATTGACATTACAGAGTTCTGTGATTAGTGCAGGGACTGTTTTCCAGAGATGTCATTTCCATGATAATTTGTACCAAAGTATTTCTAGCATATGGAGCGTCTGCCTTCACGTATAAATTTGTTTGCTAGGTAATACATAAATATAAATAAGTCAAGCCTTATCTTTTCTTTAATTCAATAAGCAGTTGTCTGTTCGGTGCCAGGAAGTGCTCTAGGCACTGGGAATACAAAGGCGAATAAGATGGACTAGGTCCTTCCCCTCATAGAGCTTACTCTCTGGAGGAAGG
The DNA here is from genome assembly GCF_028023285.1 of Balaenoptera ricei. Taxonomy (NCBI): domain Eukaryota; kingdom Metazoa; phylum Chordata; class Mammalia; order Artiodactyla; family Balaenopteridae; genus Balaenoptera; species Balaenoptera ricei. The sequence continues at coordinate 19,389,736 of NC_082656.1, read as the reverse complement.
AAATAAACAGTGAACAAGTAAACTAATACATAAGGTGATTTTAGAATATAATAAGTTCTGTAATAGAAAGAAACAGAATGATGTGAAAGAGAAGCTAAGAGAGTGATAGAATGTTTAGGGAAACTTTCTCTGATGAAGTGCTATTTGACCTGAGACTTGAAGAACAAGTGGGTGCTGGCCAGGCAAAATCTGCATGATGTGCATTCCAGGCACAGCAGTATTAAGTGCAGTGGCCCTGGGTGGTCAAACTTAGCTGGTCTGAGGAACAGAAAGAAACCCCGAAGCAAACAAGAGGAGGATGGTACAAGATGGGGCTGGAGAGGCAAACTGGAGCTAGACCTTGTAGGTTCTCATAGGCCGTAGGGAGGAGTTTCGGTTTTAGAAGGGCAGTGGGAAAGCATTAAGGTTTTAAGCAGGGGTGCAGCTTGCTATAATTGGTATTTTTAAAGTCAGTTTCTGGCTGCTATTTGAAGTACAGGTGGGTTTGGAGGAGGGAAAGGAACAGGGCAAGGAAGAAAGTAGAAAGACCAGTTTGGAGAAAATTTCAGTAGTTCAAGTGAGAGATGTAAACGACTTGGTCTAAGATATATCAGTAGAGATACAAAGAAATGGAAAGATCTGGGGTGTATTTTATTTTATTTTTTTATTTTTATTTTTTATTTTTTAAAGTTTAATTTTATTTATTTATTTTTGGGTGTGTTGGATCTTCGTTTCTGTGCGAGGGCTTTCTCCAGTTGCGGCAAGTGGGGGCCACTCCTCATCGCGGTGCGCGGGCCTCTCACTGTCGTGGCCTCTCGTGTTGCGGAGCACAGGCTCCAGACGCGCAGGCTCAGTAATTGTGGCTCACGGGCCCAGTTGCTCCGCGGCATGTGGGATCTTCCCAGACCAGGGCTCGAACCGGTGTCCCCTGCATTGGCAGGCAGACTCTCAACCACTGCGCCACCAGGGAAGCCCCTGGGGTGTATTTTAGAGGAAGAGTTAATAGAACTTTCTTTTGCATTGGGTTTGAAGATTGGGAAAAGGGAAAACTTAAAAATACCTCCTAAGTTTTTAACTTAAGAAACTGGATGTAATGTGGAGCCATTTCTTGACATGGGAAAGAAGTCAAGAGCTCCACTTTGGCCTTCTTAAGTCTGAGATTCAAGTAGCGAAGTCCAGGAGGTAATGTGTTCACCTAGAATTCAAGGGAGACTAACTTCTACCCAAGTTAAGTCAGTCTACAATATTGTTAGTTAGTGAATTGAAGGGAAATTCAAGGGTGATAATAGACTAGACCCTGGTACTTAAAAAGTTGTGATGGTGATTCCCTTTTCCTAGTGTACTAGTAAATATATTGCATGTACTAGAAACATCCATAGTAAGGTACAAATCCTACTTCCTGCTCAGAATGATTTCTCAGCTTCTAAAACAAAATTAGAAAGTTATGCTTTGGTGTTTACTCCCTAGTACTTGCTCTTCATAGTAGATTCTGGGATATTTTTAAAAGACTGTAAACCTTTTACTAATAGTGACCTTAATAAAAAGTGTTCTTGAAAAAAAAACAAAGAAAGTAGACCTGGATTATCCTCTAAAATAAAGAGCAACACAGAGCAGTAGAAGGTCAGAAATTGAGAAATAATTTTACTAATATCTCTGCCTTGATTTATGCCTGACATATTTTTAGTATACAGGTGTAAATCTGCCTTGATAATGTTACCTGAAATATTAATTCATATAATCATGTACTATATAGTTTAGGAGGGAGTATATATGTGTAACTTAAGTCCTATGTATATGAACCATAGTTATCAATGAAATGTTTTTAGGAGAAGAATCAGAGAAATTGATACTTTGATATCAGTGGCTTGTTCTTTTAAGCTGGAGTCATTTTATGAACTCAGTCCCACTTTAGTTATTAGAATTGAACATATAAACATATGCAGCTATTTTTTAAATAAGGCAGTAATTCCCAAGAAAAGCCATTTATTGAAAAAGAGTTAGAAATGATAAGGACAAGCTTAGTTTTCCTATTAGTCTCTCTTTTCCAACTTGTATTTAAAGAGGAATTTGGTGTAGAACAGTAGATTAAATAGACAAGATGTGTTTGGATGCATGTGTACAGCCGTGTGTGTGTGTGAGCGAGAGAGAGAGAGAGATTCTTAGCAAACTTCAAATGAAGTCTTTTCCTTTGAATATATCTAGGTATCTTTCTCCTGTAAAATCCCCAAAGAAAAAAGGGTCAACTACACGTGTAAATTCTACTGCAAATTCAGAGGCACAAGCAACCTCAGCCTTCCAGACTCAGAAGCCATTGAAATCTACCTCCCTTTCACTCTTTTACAAAAAAGGTTAGTAGATGATTACTCTCAAGAGCATGGACTCTGAAATGAGGCTGACTGAATTCAAATCATGGCTCTTCTGCTTAACTAGGCGTGACTTTGGGCAAGTCGCTTTAATATCATATGACCCAGCAATCCCACTACTGGGCATACACCCTGAGAAAACCATAATTCAAAAGGACACATGTACCCCAATGTTTATTGCAGCACTATTTACATTAGCCAGGTCATGGAAGCAACCTAAATGTCCAACGACAGATGAATGGATAAAGAAGATGTGGCACATATATACAATGGAATATTACTTAGCCATGAAAAGGAATGAAATTGGGTCATTTGTAGAGATGTGGATGGACCTAGAGTCTGTCATACAGAGTGAAGTAAGCCAGAAAGAGAGAAACAAATATCATATATTAACGCATATATGTAGAATCTATAAAAATGGTACAGATGAACCTATTTGCAGGGTAGGAATAGGGATGTAGGCGTAGAGAACGGACATGTGGACATGGTGGGGAAGGGAAGGGTGGGATGAATTGGGAGATTAGGATTGACATATATACACTACCACGCGTAAAATAGATAGCTAGCGGGAACATGCTATAAAGCACAGGAAGCTCAGCTCGGTGCTCTGTGATGTCCTAGATGGGTGGGATGGGGGTGCGGTGGGAGGGAGGTCCAAGAGGGAGGGGATATAGGTATAAATATAGCTGATTCACTTCATTGTACAGCAGAAACTAACACAACATTGTAAAGCAATTATACTCCAATTAAAAAAAAAAGGAAAAAAAAACTTCAATATCTCTATGCCTGTTTTCTCATCTGTAAAATGGAAATAATAATAATCTACCTTGTATGGGTTTTGAGATAATTAAATGAATTAATACATAAAACGCTTCCAACAGTGCCTAGCCCATAGTAAGCACTCAGAAAGTGTTAGATGTTGTTATTGTCACTGCTACTGTTATGCTTTCAAATTTATGCCTGGAAATATTTGCTCCTAACATTACTTTTGCTGTTCAGGTGTGTGAGTTGAGATTATGCAGTGTGTTGTGGCCTAGTGCAGGTACATTTCCTGGTAACCAGGTTGTATTCTCACACATTCTCTGATTGTGTGTGTATGCGGTGGGATGGGGAGGTCATATACACATTGCATGTGTATATATATGCAAGTGCACACCCACTTGGAGCTCTTTGAAGGAAAGTAAAATGCCACATTCCTCTGTGATAAATCATTTTTCTGATTTTTATTCAAGTCAGAAATATACTGCACTTTTATAGGCATGTTATAAGCCCTTACGTTAGAGCGTTGCTTCCAAAGTGTGGTCCCCAACCAGCAGAATCCACCTCACCTGCTAAGTTGTAGAAATGAGAATTTTTGTTTGAGCCCTGCCCCTAGAACTACTCAGAAGCTCTAGGATGAGGCAAAAAAAAAAAATAATAATCATTGTTTTTACAAGCCCTCAATGCAAGTCTGATATAAGCCAAAGTTGAGGACCACTGGGATAAATTATTAACTAAAAAATTCTGATTACCTTATGCAAGTCTTTGAAAAGTAAATTTAAACCAAGGGTCATTATGTTTAAAGTAGATGGAGGAAAATTCAGTTTTGTGGATTACTTTTCTCCAACCTGTGTTCCACTAGCATTTTTAAATAAACTCTCTAAATTTAATATCACAGTCATATTACCACTTAGGTAATCTACAAGTCTAGCATTTTTATAGAGAAATACACTATTTGTTTTTTGTTTTTAGGATTGGAAAAATTGAGGGACTTTGGAAATTCCATTATTTTAAAAAATAATTACCCTCTTGAATATTGATAGTGAGAATTTTCAACATCTGTGATGAGAGATTACCAGTGGAACTGAAACAAACCCTATTTGGATTGTCTAATCTCACAAGATCTTAGGATCTTTCTTCCTCCGCCTCAACTTTATTTTATTTATTTAATTTATTTTTGGCTGTGTCGGGTGTTGGTTGCGGCATGCGGGATCTTCTTTGAGGCACATGGGATCTTTCATTGTGGCGCACGGGCTTCTCTCTAGTTGTGGCGTGCAGGCTCCAGGGTGCCTGGGCTCTGTAGTTATGGCGTGTGGGTTCCAGAGTGCGTGAGCTCTGTAGTTTGTGGCACGCAAGCTCTGCAGTTGAGGCGCGGGAGCTCAGTAGTTGTGGCGCACGGGCTTAGTTGCCCTGCGGCATGTGGGATCTTAGTTCCCTGACCAGGGATCGAACCCGCGTCCCCTGCATTGGAAAGTGGATTCTTTACCACTGGACCACCAGGGAAGTCCCTCTACCTCAATTTTATGCTGTAATAATTTAACAAAAGAATTATTTTTTGCTGAATAATGCTTTCAGCAAAGTATTATTTTGCCTTCTAGTATCTAGGACAGTGCTAAGGCTACAAATCATTTATTCATAAGGAAAACAGTGGTAGAGATTAAGTTAATGTTAAAATGCTATTTAACAGCATTTGGTTATAGCAATTTAATGTTTTGAAAAAAATCCACTTGTGATACAAAATTAAGAGTAAATGTGATTAATTACCCTTATTTTTCCAGTGTATCGACTAGCATATCTTCGACTAAATACCCTGTGTGCACGCCTTCTGTCTGACCACCCAGAACTAGAACATATCATCTGGACCCTTTTCCAACACACACTGCAAAATGAGTATGAACTCATGAGAGACAGGCATTTGGACCAGGTAAGAAAATTATGCACTTTTCCTACTCGACTCACTTGTTAGCTGTGTACTGATTTCTTAAGAAAAGGTTAGATTCAAATGAGAAGCTGCATCGATTTAGTAGACTTAATATATATTTGCTTGTTGGCTACCCTTTATATTTTTGCTATATTTCTTACAAATGAGAACTTTAGAGCTTGAGAATATTTCAATAACTTTACTTATATAATGGCATGAAAGATCTCATTGCAAAACTCACTGAAGAAACTTTATCAAAGGCTTTTTCTATGTTGTGGTAAGCTAGAATTCATTTAGTGTGGAAAAAGCATGAGACTTAAGAATAGTTGATCTAGGACTTCCCTGGTCCAGTGCTTAAGACTCTGCTTCCACTGCAGGCTGCAGGGGGCACGGGTTTGATCCCTGGTTGGGGAACTAAGACCCCCCGGGGATCTTAGTTGATCTCAAAAAGATCTAAAAAAGAATAGTTGATCTAAAACAATGTCAAATGAATAAATGAATGAGTTAATTTACAAAGACCATCTCTCATATCTTCCTCTTTCTTCTGTTTATGGAATAATAATATTTTTGTAACAGTTTTATTGAGATGTAATTCATATACCATGCTAATTACCCATTTAAAGTGTACAGTTCAGTAGTTTTTAGTATATTAACAGAGTTGTGCAACAATCACCAAAATCAGTTTTAAAATATTTTCATCATGTCAAGAAGAAACCCTGTACCTGTAGCGTGCACGCCTCTATTCTGCTACCCCCTCTAACCACAGGCAACATGCTAATCTACTTTCTGTCTTTATAGACTTGCCTATTCTGGACATATAAATGGAATCATATAATGTTATCTTTTGTGTCTGGATTCCTTCACTTACTATGTTTTCATTGTTCATCTGTGTTACAGCTTGTATCAGTACTTCATTCCTTTTTATTGCCAAATAATATTCCATTGTATGGCTATACCACATCATGTTTATTTATTCATCAATTGATGTACATTTGGTTTCCACTTTTTGGCTATTATGAATAATGTCAATGAAAATTCATGTGCAAGTTTTTGGGTGGACGTATGTTTTCATTTCTCTAGGGTATTTACCTAGGAGTGGAATTGCTGGGTCATATGGTAACTCTATGTTTTACCTTTTGAGGAATGGCCAGATTGTTTACTAGCATGGCTACCCATTTTATATTCCTGTCAGCAGTGTATGGGGTTCCAATTTCTTCACATCTTCACCAACTTCTTACTTGCCTTTTGGATTATAGCCATCTTAGTGGATATGAAGTGATATCTCTCTGTGGTTTTGATTTGCACTTCCCTGATGGCTAATGATATTGAGGATCTTTTTGTGTTCTTATTGACCATTTGTATATCTTCTTTGGAGAAATAGCTATTCAGATACTTTACCTATTTGTTCATTGGGTTGTCTTTTTATTGTTGAGCTGAAAGGGTTTTTTATATATTCTACATGCAAGTTCCTTATCATGCAAATTCTTATATGATTTGCAAATATTTTCTCTCATTCTCTGAGTTGTCATTTCACTTTCTTGATTGTGTCCTTTGAAGCTTTTGGTGCTTTAGTGCTTCAGAAGCTCAGATTTTCTTTTTCTTCTTGAGTCAGTTTTGGTAGTTTGTGTCTTTCTTTAAATTTTTCCGTTTTCATCTTAGATATCTATTTTGTTGATATGCAGCTGTTCATAATGTTCCCTTTTAATCTTTTTATTTTGGTAAGGTCGGTAGTATTGTTCCCAGTAAGAATGATATTTTGAGCAAAAGATGAATTATTGTATAAAGGTATAACCTACAAATATGTATATTTTTCAAGAGTATATTTGAACTCTAAATTCTAGTATGTTGGATTTTTTTTCTAAGTAGGCACTTATTGCCTTATGGGTCTACTGCTTTTCGATAATATAGAAAGATAGACAGTAGTGCTAAGGATTTCTAAAGAGATTAGGTATCTGGAATCAAGAAGGTTTTGTGAGAGGTACCTTAGGTAAAGTATTGAAATAGGAGAACTGTGAATTAGCAAAGAGGATACTTGGATGGCATTCTAAACGGGAGAAATAGTAGGAGTGGGGCTGTTTAAGATGCTAAACAAGGGATGTTGAGTAGGTATTCTTGGCGGTAGATGGGAGCAAGAATGTTGCAGAAGATATCAGTTCTTAAATTAGGTAGTAAAACTCAGACAAATTAAGAAAGTTCGATGTTTCAAAGTCACAGAAAATTACTTCAAATTTTATTTTTATGTTTAAAATACCCGTCTCTTTAAATGTAATATGCGTGTAGAGTAATCGATATATCATAAGGATACATCTTAATGTAAATTCATCAACTGAACTCATCTATGAAAGCAAATCAAGAAACAGAACATTGTCAACAGAAGACTGTCTCCTATCCCCTTCCAGTTACTGCATCCCCCTTAACACCACCACTGAGTATAGTCAATATTATTTTATCTAATAGTTTGAACCCTTTTCACACCTGGCTTTTTTTTTTAAAGTGCTAGTTACACAGTTAATTGATTCCATTTTCAACTTTTCTCTTCTGAGAAACATTTAAGGAACAGGAGCCAGAGTTAGGGTTACTTACAAACCAGATGATCAGTCCTGAATAATTGAGAGTTGGCTGTTTGCATTCTGTTCTTTAAATACTTTACATGTACATTCAAACTGAGCTCAGAATGGGAAAAGATAATTCTGTAGGAAATTAAATTTCCATTTTTTGAAACTAAAAGAAAGATAACAGTGTTTTTTAGAGTACAACCATGCAACAAAATCCTGACTATTTTTATATCACATTTTATTTACTAGATTATGATGTGTTCCATGTATGGCATATGCAAAGTGAAGAATATAGACCTTAAATTCAAAATCATTGTAACAGCATACAAAGATCTTCCTCATGCTGTTCAGGAGGTAGGTAAATTTCCATGGTAAGAATTTTCCAGATATATACATGTCTATAATATGGATAGCTTCAGTCATTAATTATATCATATGTTCGGACTGTATTATATAAATTTACATATCAACTTTTTACTTTCGTATTATTGGTTAACTATTTGTAACTAAAATGTAATTGGGAAGTTAACACACTTTAGTATTCAAATTCATATTATAAAGTAAATAAGGAATACTATATCCCTGACAATAAGCAGGATATTTGTAATAAACTTTTACACAAATATATAAAAAACATATTGTATATATCTATGACATTTCACTGCTAGTAGAGCAGCTATAATCCAAGCCTAAGATGGCTTTTTCGGATTGTTTTTGCCTGTAAAATATGCGTTTTTACTGTTAAATAGTATTATGAACTATTAAAATAGAAAATCTAGGGCTTCCCTGGTGGCGCAGTGGTTAAGAATCCGCCTGCCAATGCAGGGGACATGGGTTCAAGCCCTGGTCTGGGAAGATCCCACATGCCACGGAGCAACTAAGCCCGCGAGCCACAACTACTGAGCCTGTGAGCCACAACTACTGAGCCCGTGTGCCACAACTACTGAAGCCCGCGTGCGTAGACCCCGTGCTCTGCAACAAGAGAAGCCACCACTCACCGCAGCTAGAGAAAGCCCGCACGCAGCAACAAAGACCCAATGCAGCCAAGAATAAATTAATTAATTTAAAAAAAAAAAAAAAAGAAAGAAAGAAAATCTAAAGAGTTAAATACCCAAATTCATTTAACAAGTGTTTTCGCTCTTCTTCCTCAGACATTCAAACGTGTTTTGATCAGAGAAGAGGAGTATGATTCTATTATCGTATTCTATAACTCAGTCTTCATGCAGAGACTGAAAACAAATATTTTGCAGTATGCTTCCACCAGGGTATGTTAAAAAGCATCCTTTGTTTGGGAAAGTCTAATTATAAAGCAGTGGATCTCACTAAAATGTTAAGTAATCTACTTTTTTTGTTTTTCCTCTAGCCCCCTACCTTGTCACCAATTCCTCACATTCCTCGAAGCCCTTACAAGTTTTCTAGCTCACCTTTACGGGTTCCTGGGGGGAACATCTACATATCACCCCTGAAGAATCCGTATAAAATTTCAGAAGGTCTGCCTATGCCAACAAAAATGACTCCAAGATCAAGGTTTGTGTTTTCTTTTTAGGGAAGTGGTAAAGAATAAGAGGGGCTTATTTTGATCCAAGCATAAGAACACAAAGCTTTCTTCATCTAAAATAAGCTAGATTTGAGACCCTAATTTCCTCATTTATATTAAGTGATGTGATAAGAATTGGGGGTGGGGGGGGGAGGTAATCTGTTTACTTAGATGGGTTTGCACATTTAGTCATCAGCTTTCCTGGCTGCTGGGGTCTGTTCTTTTTTAAACGGTCTGAGCACCAGTTTGATGATAAGTTTCAAGTCACTCTCATGTTTTTCTAAGTAGCCAGTCTGCTAAACAAAGTAGATTACTTTTGGTTAAGAATTTTTATTCTGGAGTTTATTGAATGTCGTGTGAACTCTTTCTGTGGATGTGTTCATCTTGCTTATAAAAATGTAGATGACTGATTAAATGTAGGTGACTGTAAATTAAGTCTTTAGAAGTCCATCCCTAATTCTGCCTGTGGCCTCCTTGTATTAACTTGAGCAGGTCTCAGGGTGCTGTGGCTCAGGTAAATGATGAGTGTGAAACTGTTTTAAATTCTCAGATGAAAGGTTCTGTGCAACTACAAATCAGTATATTATCTTCCACATCCAACAGCAAGTGCTCTCTGGCTTTTGAAGTACTTCAGTTGACTCACTATGTGTTATCATGGGCTATTTAAAACTGACTTTATTTGAATAAAGTGGAGGCAGATTAGCTTGTAAAGTCTCAGAAAATTTTAGCTCATATAGTTGTACTTAAAGGGCAAGAAAAACAAGAAGGGGATATATTAACCCTATAGAAAACATTCATGTGGTGTGTTTAATTATGTAAATAATGCACACTCATAAAAATTTCAAACTCTACAGTAAAAGAAAAAGTAGAAAATAATTGGCAAATGATATAAATGCTCTCATGTGCCCCTGTATCATCTTCTGTTTATTTGGTGTTCTTATAGTTGAGTATCTGTGTACTGATATCTACAACTTACATTATAAGCTGCTGAGATGCCACACCATGTCTAATTTGTACACATGAAAATGTGTACTTAGCTAAATTTTTAATGGTGATAATTAACCCATGTTATGCTGATAATGATGGCTTTTTGCTGATCTTAGTTAAATCACTTCCAGGTTGGAGTCCTTCAGCAAAAAAGTCACATTCTGAAAATCCTGATAAATCATTGATCAGGTATTAAGAGAGCATCTTAACACTCTACATATTCAGCCTATTTAGTTAAATCAAATATATCAATATATAGAATGATGGCCACTTATCAAAGAATTGGAGGACAATAAAATCCATGTATTTATTGATTCCATGTACATATGATCCAATCTTTGTTGTGTCAGGCTAATGCTGTTCTTCATCTTTATTATCAGGAGCGTAAATTATATGGTTCAAACAAGGACAAACTAATAAGAGGTTTCTGATTCTAGGATATGTGTTAAATAGCCTTTACTATATATAGTAAATATATTTACTATACTATATATAGATCCTAATTAGAATTCTGATTATCACTTATAAGTTTTTACCAAACGTAACTTGAATTTTTAATGAGAAAATGTGGAAGAAATTTTAATTAACTTAGTCATTGATTTATGAAGAATTAAGTATGGATAAACTTAAAATTTTCTTTTACCCTTTTTAAATGTGAACAATGGCAGAATATGTTCTTGCAGACATGCAGGTCTTGCTTTAAAAAATCTAAGGAACCAGCTCAGTGTTTGACTAGACTAGCACTACCAGAATAAGTCTGTAGTGAGTATAATTTGTCAGTGGTTCTAGGGGTAGAGGAAACCTTTGATTTGGTATTCCTGATAGTTCAGAATGACGTGTGTATGTTCACCTCTGCACAGTTGTATATGATTTGCATTACTAATTTTCATTTTATATTAACTTGACAGAATCTTAGTATCAATTGGTGAATCATTTGGGGTGAGTATTTTTCCTGTGAAATACAGTAGTATGCACTATAACTATAAAAGAAATCGAGAATTTCTATAATTGAATTTACAAATGCTATTATTCAAGCACCTCATTCAGGCATGTTGCGTAGAATTTAGAAGACATATCAGATTTATTTTCAAATCAGATTTAATTTTAAATCATATTCATAATTGGTGAATTTCAAAGTTGTTTTCTAAACATTTCTTTGAGATTATATAATATTTGTGTGTATACATTCATGTATATACATACAAATATATGCATTATATAATCTCAAAGGAATGTTTTAAAAAACAGCTTTGAAATTCACTAATTTGAAATAAGATACTCCAAAATGTAATCACTGTGTCCAGATGTCACCAGCCAGTCCTTACCTACTGGTCTCCTTCTATACATATACACACTTTTGCTTTTCTTCCTCTCCAAATTCTAGGATATTCTTTCCCTGTTAAATTGATTAGGAATTGGTTACATGCCCCAGTATAAGTGACAGAGTCTGTGGTGGTCTTTGTTCCAGAGGAATGCAGGGGAAAGCTTAGCTTTGAAATGGTTATTCTAGTCTGGGAACCCACTACTCTAGCTGGCCTTTCATTACCATCACTAATTCAGCAGTCCTGTATTCAGTGTGCATTACTATTAATGTTTCATACCACCCACCCCTCTGCCTGTATTTGTTATTTACTGCTGCATAACAAATCACCCACAAACTTAGTAACTTAAACCTTTTTTCATCTCAGTTTCTGTGGGTCAGTGAGCAGGCATGGCTTAGGATCCAGGGTCTCTCCGGACAAGGCTGCAGTCAGTGTGTCACCTGGAGCTGCAGTTATCTCCAGGCTCACCTGGAGAATGACCTCTCACAGACTCATTCATATGGCCGTTGGCTGATCCTCGATGGCTATTGGCCCAAGCCATCAGTTCCTTGACACGTGGGCTTCTCCGTAGGGTGACAGGCTACTCACAACATAGCAGCTTGCTTCTCCCAGAGCAAGGACTCCAAGAGAGGGAGGCAGGGAAGGAGGGAGATAAACAAGCAAAATGAAAGTCAGTCTTCTTGTAATCTTGGAAGTGACTTTCCATCACTTTTGCCACATTTAAAGAGCTCCTGACTTGTTTATTTATTTAATTATTTATTTATTTATTTCATTTTTTTGTCTGTGTTGGGTCTTCGTTTCTATGCAAGGGCTTTCTCTAGTTGTGGCAAGCGGGGGCCACTCTTCATCGCGGTGCGCGGGCTTTTCACTGTCGCGGCCTCTCTTGTTGCGGAGCACAGGCTCCAGACGCGCAGGCTCAGTAGTTGTGGCTCACGGGCCTAGTTGCTCTGCAGCATGTGGGATCTTCCCAGACCAGGGCTTGAACCCGTGTCCCCTGCATTGGCAGGCAGATTCTCAACCACTGTGCCACCAGGGAAGCCCCCTGCCACATTATTTTGTCAGGAGCAAGACACCACCAGGTCCAACCCACACTCAAGGAGATGAGGATTAGTGAGAGCCATTCTAGCATCTGCCTGCTGCACTGCCCCAAATGAAATAACTAGAGAACCATAAATGTTTGTATACTAAAAGACCAAATGTTAAAATGTTTGTTACAAATAGTAAATGCTGTGACATTTAGCTCAACATAGGCTGCAGCTGTCAGGCTTCACAAAGGGGATATGGACCACATAAATAGGATTGGATCTGGATAAGTATAGAGTAGTGGTCTTCAAACTGTTTTGCTTGCCATAGCCTCTAAAAGAATTGAGAAAATGTTATATGTACTTCCATATTTTAAAGCTGATAACTGAAAATCTTATAAATTTAATAGGTGCCCAGAATTTTGTTTCTATCATATTGTACATGTGCTCTAAATATATTTTCCATCAAAATCTGGTTTTGCATTTAATTTTTTTGAAACTTAGTTCATTTAATTTTTGGAAAATAAAGCATAATTAGCAAAGCTAATCCTTACTGTCAAATCAGTCAAATCACATTTAATTTCTGTCAGGAAGTCTGACTTCATTCTTGAGTTCAAATAAATGTGTTAATACACATCACTGAGATTATCACCTCACTCTGGTTCTGAAATAGATAGACAAGACATAGAGTTTTTCCATATGTTTGTCCTTTGGATAAAATAAGGTATTGTGCCCCCTTTGGTATCTCTTACCAAAGCTTTCTTTGCTGTGAAAGGATTCTCCCTCAGGAGATAAATATCTCAGATCATCTCTAGTAATACTTGGATGGACTCAAATGCTTAAGTTTTTTGGCTATTTAATATTTTATTTTAAAACTTTTAGAGTTAGGATATCAACGAATACTACTACATCAATAATGGCTTCAAATATATAGTATGACTTGTCAACATGATACCCATAAAGTGAGTCCAAAATTATTATTCACTAAACATCGCTTATTAAATTCCTGTGACATTCTTTCCGGTTATGCTGTGCTCTAAAAAGAAAAAAAATCTGTCAAAAATAAGGTTCCAGGAAGCTGTTCCAACTTTGCATGCTTCTGAGAAGTAGCCCTGGTTTTGTGTGTGAGTAGGTTCTGAAAATGAGGAACTAGGACTTTTGGAGTAGTCATCAGAGTTGTTGGGAAGACACAGGGGGGTTTGAAAATAGCAGGTATTTAATTGGGGCAGAGTTAGGTGCAGTTAGTCTGATTTTAACATTTTTCATATCTCTTATTTGGTCCATAAAAGCAGAAAATTAAAATGCAGATATTACCTCTGCCTGATTTTTGACCCACCTCAAACCTACAATTAGGGGTTGCTAACTGCAAAGTGGTGGCATTTAATGATTTAAAATAAAGAATTCCATAATTTGCAGACTTCTGAGAAGTTCCAGAAAATAAATCAAATGGTGTGTAACAGCGACCGTGTGCTCAAAAGAAGTGCTGAAGGAAGCAACCCTCCTAAACCACTGAAAAAACTGCGCTTTGACATTGAAGGATCGGATGAAGCAGATGGAAGGTAGGAGCAGTGTTCGAATGTCTTTCAGTAGCTGAGCTGGTCATCGGGAGAACCCAGAGTGCCCACCCTACTCCTGGCTTACACCAGTCCTTCTCATGCCAGTTTTATTTGGAAATTATGAGGATTGCTCAAAATAATAGGTGTGACTGCATCCCAAAGTTAAAAGCACCATGTAAATCTACTGAAATTCATTGAAAATATCAGATGTTAAAAATCTGGTCATTTTTTTACAAAGCTATTGATAAAATTTTGTTAGTTTTGATTAACATTAGATTTTAAAATGCTTACTCTTGAAAAATGCTACTGTGTTTTATAAGAACCACCGAAAAAATATCTAGGATCATAAATTTGTGACATTTATATTTCAGATGTTCGATTTATAAACCTTTGAAATTAAAAGCTACTCACTAAAATAAGAGCATAAAAAGTCATTGAAAACATAGTTATTGGAAATCTGAGGTTTTCATTTATACATATACGTATGAAATATTTTGCATTTTTTAAATCTGCAGTAAACATCTCCCAGGGGAGTCCAAATTTCAACAGAAACTGGCAGAAATGAGTAAGTACTTATCATTTCACCTTATGTAAATGAACAGTCATTTACATTGCAGAAAGCCTTTTCACATTATAAAAGAATAAATTTATAGAATCTCTTTAATTAGTGACTTGCTTATGCGTTCAAGATATAATTTGGTCAAGCATGTGTTATTTACAAGCCTGTATGGATTAGATGTGTGATGCAAAGTGAAGGTCATCTTCATCCTTCCTAAAATCTGTGTGGGAAGACCAAGAAGTGAAACCAAATCTTCAACATGAATGGCTGTGGTTAGAAAATATTTTAGGTAGCAGAACTGTAATGAGGTACTCTTTATTTAAGAGTGTTGGATGTAGGCAAGAATGTAATAAACTTAGCATATATAAACATCATCACCTTTATTTAAAGAATAATCTTTTATTCTGCAATTACTGAACTTTCCTAATTTGCAAGTTTTAGAACTTATTTTAAACAAAAGTTTTCCATTACTGGAAATCAGAATTTTGATAAAGAACACTAGAGCATTTTCCAAGTTATACAGAGTGATGTAAGTTTGGAATGTTAAGGCAAATGGACTTCTCTCCTAAGCTACTCTGACACTATGAAAGATTAACCCAAGTATAGTAGATGGGAAGCACATTAAGAAAAAGATCAGTGTGCACTAACTGTTACTGCGTTGTCTTAGAGAGGTAGCCATGAGGTGTGACATTTCCTGATAATCTGGTGCCAGACCCATTAACAGGAAACAGAGCTGGGTCTTGGAAAGAAGACAAATATTTAGGAGATAATAAGAATTAAAACTGTCATTCCAAAAAAAAAAAAAAAAAAAAAAACCTGTCATTCCTAGGTCATAAGACATATCAGTAAGAACAGTACCAATTAAAATGTGACTTTTTAAAAAGGGACTTTCTCTCAATATGTCTCTGTAGATACTAACTTTGAAATATAAAGTGTTTTTAAAAATACTTTTGATTTTTTAAACCATATTTCTATGTGTATTATTTTGAAGAGTACTATTGAAACTAAATTAAATTTTGTGGTTATAAATGGATCTCTTTTTGGATTTTACATTAACTAATATACTCCTGTTTCAACTTTTAAATAGTTGTAGCTTTTCCCCCCAGTACATGAAAATAGACATGAAGCTTATAACCAAAATCAGACCTTAAAAACATGTGGAAGCATTTTGGAACCCACAAATATGCATTTTAAAAGGAGCAGAAAGCTGTAAAAACATGTGTATTTTCTTATAGAAGAGCTCAGTTGCTGTAGTCAGTACATTTCGCAGTGACACACTTAGCTATGACCATGAATTCCCTCTGCCAGGCTGAAGTTCAGGGCCTTTGTGCAGCTGAAAATTGAGGAGAGGTAGCAGAAGTTTTAACCCATAAGGATAAGGAATTCTCCAGGTTGCTCCAGCTTTCCTCAAAAAAACTGTATTCAGAAAAAGATCATTACACAGTGCTAGATTGCTCAGAGTGGAAGGGCCAGAAGGGGAGACTTAGAGTCACTCCTTTCTTTACCAAGCGTGAGTGTTCTTTGTGCTTCTTTATGAAGAGCCTTTGCCCACCTCTAAAATCAAGTTAAGATTTTTAAAATTATTTAAGAGAAGCACTCTGTTTTTGTGTTGTAATTAATAATGTATTTTTAAATGTCCACGTCCAAATTAAATGAGCTGTGAGCTGATGTGTTTGCAGTACTTGCAGCGTGTCTCCAAACACAAGGGAATTCCTGGCTTTATGAAGCATAACACTCACTTCAGCAGACCAGCCCAGAATTCTGTATTGCTCAGGTGCCAAACTTAACCGTATCATCTCTAGAACAGTGGTCTACAAAGTTGGGCACACTTGGGTGTGTGTAAGACCACCTTTTGGGGGTACATAAAGAGACTATTAGAATATTTATCTTTATCTCATCTATTTTAATGTTTGGGGTATGTGTGTCTTATAATTTAGACACATGTACATACATACATACATACATACATACATACATACTTTAGTGGTACATGCTTGGAAGAAAATTTGCTGATGGGGATGTATGATTTAAAAAACGAAACCACTGCTTTTGCGAGGCCCTGGGCTCCATCAATTTGGCGTAAGCATAACATATGTGGCAGCCCTTTACCAGCTTACCCAGCACCGTCAGTGCTATTAACATTTCTTCATCCTTGTTTTAGCATCTACTCGAACACGAATGCAAAAGCAGAAAATGAATGATAGCACGGATACCTCAAACAGGGAAGAAAAGTGAGGACCTCACGACCTTGGTGGGCACCCTGTACACCTCCAGCTTCATTGTCTCCCACAGATCTGACTGTAGAACTCTCCCAGGTTCTGTTTACGGCCACATTTGATACATACCTTCAGCTCTTTTTGTGGATAGCACAGTTGGGTATTTGTGCAGGGGATTCCTAAGCCACTTGCAACATTGTAGTCACTAGAACATGCATTGTTATTGTACAAGATTGAAAATCATGTGCCAGTCCTGCCATTTAAAAAGCTGTAGCAGATGTTTCCATTTCCAAAATACAGTAAGTCCCCTACATACGAACCTTCAAGATATGAACTTTCAAAGATGCGAACAATTGAATCCAGCAAGGAACCAGAACCTGTGCCATTAATGTCAGGCGTGAGTGAAATTGCAGTTTGCCCTCCGTCTCCTATTGCTGACGATCCTTCAGCTCTACCATCTCCCACCTCCTCTCCCTCCTCCAGTCAGTAACTCTTCTTGCCTCTTCAGGCGATGCCAGCCCGTGTGCCAGCTGTTGTACTGTACTACTGTACTTTTCAAGGTACTGTACTGTAAGATTAAAAATGTTTTCTTTATTTTTTGTGTTTGTTTGTTTTTTATGTATTATTTGTGTGAAAAGTATTATAAAGCTATTACAGTACAGTACTATATAGCCGATTGTGTTAGTTGGGTACCTAGGCTAACTTCGCTGGACTTACAAATTGGTCTTATGAAGCACTCTCTGAATGGAACTCGTTCGTATGTAGGGGTTTTACTTACAATTGCTCTGCTTTACAAATGGTGGCAGGATCCCCTGGGAGTGAGAGTCCTCACAACCTGTGCCTATCTGAGTACTTTGTCTTCTCTTGTGGCATGTATGTGATGTTTGCTCTTATTTTTATTAATTTATATTTATTTTTTTAACTTAACATGAACACCCTTAGAAAATGCGTCTTGTCTTCCAAATGCAATTTGGCTGACTGCCCCCATTCACCCAAATGATCCTGAGCTCTTGTGCTAAAACATATATTAGAAACTAGGGGAAAATTACTAATTTTTACACATTAGATTTTAGTTTACTCATGGAAACTAAATGGATGTACTGTGTGTTTGTTTTATAAATATTAGTTTTTAAATGCAAACAGAAAGCAAAGTATAAACATATGAGATACTGTCATACTACTGATACAGATTTCATACCTCAGGACTTGTAAAAATTTATTCTTTTCTTCATCCAACTCATGTTTTAAAATAAAGAGTTATTAATAGTACTCTTGGTTTTTATACTGTTCAGATCACTGAATTCATGAAGTACCCATCTAGTGCTTGGAAAATAAAGTGTTCAGCTAGAGCTTTGCTGCAGAGGACCCTAATACAGTATATCCCAAGTGCACTTTCTAACATTTCTGGGTCCTGAAGCATCAAGATACAAAATAATTTTACTCCACAAACAGACTGTTAACTATAGGAGCCTTAATTTTTTTCTTAGAGAGTTATATAATTACATCTCAGCAGTTACTCTGCCCTCCTGAATGCGGGAAGAGGGTGTGTTTGTTCTGGAATGGTACATGTCTTCCATGTATCTTTTGAACTAGCAGTTGTCTTTTTTTTTTTTTTTTTCCTTAATTCAGCATGGTCTAACACTGGCATATTCAAAGCCGCATCATTTCTCACCCAAAATGCAGGTAATGAAAGGTCTTTGGGTTAGGCATTAATGTTTCTGATTTTGTGCAAAAGCTTCAATTTAAAACAGCTGCATTAGAAAAGAGGCGCTCCCCCCTCCAACACCTAAAGGTGTATTTAAATATCTTGTGTGATTAACTTATTTAGAGATGGTATAATTTAAAATAGGTGGTATTTAAGGTAGCATCTACTAGCTTTTAGGAAAATTACTTTGTCTAAACTCAGAGTTCTTTTTAAAAAGAAACCTGGTCTTATTTGTTAGAAAACAAAACTTTATTTTGTGCTCAGTTAAGTTGCAAACTTATTTTTTTTGACAGTTATCTTGATAACAAAGGCACTAGAAAGCTTTATCTCATTTCCTCATTCATTTTTGCATGAATATCAAACAAATCAGTTAGTTTTTAGGTCAAGGGCTTACCACATTTCTGAGTCTTTTGCTAATAAGTTCATGTTAGAATTAGTGTCAGAACTTAAGGAACTTCAGAGATCGTGTATTGAGATTTCTTAAATAAGGCTTCAGATATTGCTTTATTGCTTTTTGTATTGGTTAAAACTGTACATTTAAAATCGCTATGTTACTATTTTCTACAATTAACAATAGTTTGTCTATTTTTAAATAAATTAGTTGTTAAGAGTCTTAATGGTCTGATGTGGTCTTTGTATTAAGTGCACTAACGTTCTCTTTGGTATCTAAATTCTCTCCTAGTATCTCATCCGTTCTTAGCCTTTAAGAATGGGCTTTATATGCTGATGAATCCCAAATTTATTTCTCCAGCCCTGACCTCTTCATTGGAGGTCAGAGCTCTCATAGCCAACAGAACTGTTGATTCCTACCCCTCCTCCCCACCCAACTTCTCAAAATATAAACCAAAATCAAACAAAAACACCCTTTTCTACCCTAGTCTTTTCCCATGTTACTAAACACTTACTTGCTCAAGACAAAAACCTGAGTCTTCTATTAGCTATTGTCTGGACCACTGTTAAAGACTTCTAACTGGTCTCTACTTCCCTGTCTTTCCCCTTTACCTTTCTACTCCTTAAAGACCCCTTTAAAATATAAATTGATTCACTTTGCTCCTCTCCTTGAAGTATTCACACTCCTGATCGCGGCCTGGGAAGCGGCCCCTGCCTTCTTCTCCGTCCTGTTCTCAGGCTACTTTCTCCCTGCTCGCTGTGCTTTATCCCCACTGGCCTTTTTCTCTTATGACGCCAAGCCCATCCCTACCTCAGGCTTTTATATTTGCTGTTCCTTCTGTCCAGGGTGCTCCTCCCCCAGGATTTTGCTTAGCTGGTTTCCTCTTGTCTTTCAGGGCTCAGCTCAGAGGCCTTCCTTGACACCCAAGCTAAAATCCTTCCTCTGTACTGTGCCACTCTCCTTCAAAAGTGTAACAGCATTCATCACCGTCAGAAACTGCCTTACTCGGGTTGCCTATTGCCTGTTTACCCACCCCGGCATCAACCTGGCTGGCCTTACCTACTACTATAGTTCTAGCATCTAGAAGAAGCCCGTATGTAGGGGGGAAAAAAGGTATGTTTCCTGTATGTTTTCCAAGTATGTAGAAACAATATTCTCTTTCTCTTTGAAAATGCCATGTACTGAGTACCTACTGTATTTCAGGCACATTCTAAATGTAAGTGATACAACAACAAATAAATAAAATGAAGATTCCCCCTCTCTGTGGAACTTACATTCTAATTCTAGTTTCGGGAAAAGAGAGCAAACGAATAAATAAACGAGGAATATAGTATATGTGATTGTATTAAGTTCTGTGGAGAAAGACATGCCAGGGAGGAGGACGGGGAGTACCGGTAGGGAGAGGAGTTTTTACACTTGAAGGAGAGTGGCCAGGGCAAGACTTGCCGAGGTGGTATTTGAGCAAAGTGTTGAAGAGGGTGAGGGAGTGAGCCAGGCACAAGAGGGGGTAAAACAGAACACAGAGAGGAAAAGCCAGTGCTCAGAGGTGGGTGTACGTCAGGGGTGTCTGAGGAAACATAAGACGTCACAGTAAGATGGAGAGTTTTAAGAAAAGGAGTCGGCGCGGGGGGGCAAGTATCTCTTTTCATCTAACACAGAGTTTATAAAGGCCTTTCCTTCCAAGCATCCTTCATATATATATATTATAAGTCTGCAGTCCTTTATCTGCAGTTCTGAAATCCAAAAAGCTTTTAAAATCAAGTGGTTCTGTGTGTTTGGTACCAAAAGTCATATGGCATCAAAAACATATCTAAACTGGCATAGAGCTACTGAGAGGCTTTATCCCACTTAGTGGGAATATTCTTGTTTCACCATTAGTGCACTGATTTGGGGGATCTAACCTAGGCCCTGCTTAGGTATCACGTATTATGTAATATATGTACCATATGATCATATTAAACTCCAAAAAAAATTAAGAAACACATCTGGTACCAAGGGATAATCTTGAGTTTAAGTAATGTGATTTCTCAAAAACAGGTGGACAGTAAAAGTCCCTCCTTCTGAAACAGCAGCATGTTTGTCCCTGAAGGAAGAAAGGCAAATAAAGAAGTTCCAGCAGGAAAAGCAGCAAGCATACCTCAGTGGACTGTATTTATGTTGGATGCGGATCTTCCATGAAATGCAGTCTCTTAGGTCAGGGAAAAATCAAGCAGCCTTTATAACATTAAAAATTTTTAGATGATAGAAAACTGATCACTTCTGGAGATTAATTTAGTATTCCAGTAATTAAAGCTCTTTATAATGAAAGGGACAAGCTCAAATTCAGTATTTACTTTATTCATTACAGTTTTCTGGTACGAATGGTGGGTGGCGGGGAGTATCAGTTCTATTACCGTCCGGATGATTTCCTAGAAACTTGCCCGTAGAAGCATATTTTTGTTCCTCATTTTTGGGCCAGACAGCGTACATGGCATTGGCAAGGATTTATTCAGTAGAATTTTCCTTTGGACTGAATGTTTTACAGGACAACCTGAAACCTTGCCTCTAGACATAGCAAATTTCCACAAATATGGGGTCTTAAATAGAAATATAGTAACACTATATGTCTGAAAGGAATTAAAACAACTCTTTTAATAAGAAGCTGGAATAGTCATCTATTCTTAGAAATACTTTTTTGTGTCCATTATCTTGGAACTATACTTACACTTTAGTATTGATGTATGATGACAATTTACTATGAAAGTTAAATTTATTCCACAGACCAATATCAGTTACTTTCTAAACAGAAAATGTTATGATTTTAACTGAATTTAGTGAGAGAAAATCATTATGGTTTATGTTTTTATGCTTTGGCAAAGACTGAATTAAAAGTGACAGTACAGTATGGTTTTTCCTTTCTCTTTACAGTTCTCCCAACCTGTTTGTTGTGATAATAGCACAGGGAGGACTCATAAGATTGATAAGACTGTGTAGTTTGTAATTGCCTCTTTTTCGTTATCACTGGTCAAGAATTCTGCATCTAACACTCACCAGGTTATGGTCTAGAATGACTGGCAGTTTCTTCAGGTCTCAGATGAAAACATTTAACCCTTTTTAAAAAGCACTGAATGGTATCTTCACAAACCTCTCTCAGCAGATGAGGACGCTACTTAATTCCTGTAAAATCTAAACCTCTCTGTGTGTAAGTTGGGGTGAAATTATATTGGAAGCACTAAAACACTGAATTTGCGTGAGCAGAGAGGAAACAAAACTTAAGGATGGACAATGTAAGATGAACTTAACGGATCCACTGACTTCTGATGTAGTGTCATCATGAAAATGGACCTTCCCTCTCACATATCCCTGACTAAACTTAGGGTTTCTGAGCTCTACCAACACTCATCTGTTAGAAAGAAATGAAGGAACTAAAGTGATATTATCCTTCATATAGGAGCACTGATGGCCAGCCTATCCTCAAAGACCAGAGAGAAAGCATGTTTTTTCAGAGAGATGTAACCACGGGACTCGTCTGTCATCTCCAACTGGTCTAAAATTAGCCCTTCCTTATTGTTTGGCATCCCAGGTTTTAAGAGCTAAACCAGTGATTCTCATCCTTGGCTAAACATCAAAATTACTTGTGGAACTTCGTAAACATACTGAGTTAGAATCCTTGAATCTATATTTTGTAAAAGTTTCATAGATTATTCTATGCCCAGAGATAAGCAGCACGGAGATACAGAGCAGTGCAACCTACACATAACAAGCTTAGAGGAACTCTAGATAAAACTCCACCCACCCCTTCTTACTAACGTGTACTCTGGCAGAGCAGTGACCCACTGGGGAGTCTCGTGGAGGGTAATCCATTTTTCATCCCTAAATAAACTTACCTTTGGGTGGTCCAATATTTCCATGAAATGAGTTCATAAAAGAAAAAGGCATTGAGGAACTTCAGAAGACCCTGTCAGAAAAGGGCAAGAAAGAGGAAGACAAGGTTTGGGAAGACACTAAAATATAAAGGCTTTTTGATCAGTGACAGCGAGCATAGTGGGGTGAGGAGAACAAGTTGGAAATGAAGCCTGTGGACGTCTGACTGTGAGAACTGATGGCGACTGGTAACACCCAGGCCTCAATGTTTCTTTGCTGGAGAGAACAGCTAACCTACCAAAACAGACAGACAAATGGTGTAAGGCTGTAACAGCTTACGGAAAAAAACCAGAACGAACTTTTTGGCCAACCCAATAAAATAACAAATACTACACAGTTCCAAAAATGGGATTCTGATTTAGAATTGGAGGCATCCAGACTCCTTTGCCTCTACCAGACAAGGTCTGCAAAAACGGATAAACAAAAAGAAACTAAGGATTCAAAAGTGACCTCACCAATAAAGAACATTCATGGGCAATCATATGAACAGTTGATTAGAATTAGTTGTTTAGAAGCCATTTACGTTTTAGGGTAGGGTTCGCTATGATGCCTTATCTGAGTAACTGCTTTAAAAAATAAGCTTATTGCCGCAACTAGAGAAAGCCCTCGCACGAACCGAAGACCCAACACAGCCAAAAATAAATAAATAAATAAATAAAATAAAGTAGCTATTAAAAAAAAAAAAAAGCTTATATCACATGGATTTGTGTATATCTAAGAGACATAAGGTTGACAGAATCTTGCTGCTTCTGAAGAATTAAAAAACACACACACATTTGTTCTATTATCTGCAGATAAGCACTTTATTATCAAACAGTTCAGCATCAGAACAAGGTTTCCAAAAGAGGTTTCTCTACATAGTATCATATTGTGAAAATACATGTTAGGAGACTCTACATCCTACATCCTGTTCCAGTTTCTCATTTGTAGTTGGGTAACTTGATCTTAACAGTGTAAATTTATCTCTTTCTTACTAGTGGCTGTCCATGAAATGTAAGCATAGTTCCTTTTCGGCTAGTACTTTGTAATTACACTGTGCCAAGTTAAAAGACCTTACAGTGACATAAAAGTCAACTACAAGAAAAACAAAATCGTTCTTACTTACAGAGGCAAATCTCTCTTCACACAAAAGTAAAGGACATTATGCAATTATGTAAGGCAAATGAGCCCAGAAACAACATTCATTCAAAGATAGTACACTTCTTACTCGATAACCCCGTGTGAGAAATTAATGACTCAGAGTAAAGAGGGAATTAAAATTAGCCCTTGGGTCTTTGACAATTTAATTGCTAAGGCCTTTTGTGAATTCCAATTAACGCTCTAAATTAGCCGCTATTTCTCAGAACGAGGTACAGAAGAATATGAGCCTCAGATGTTTTAAATTCGTTTTGTGAACGTTATTCCTTCATCCAGTATCCCACAAGTAAAGCTGTTCTCGGGGCATAATTAAGATTTATATAAAAAGCTGAGTGCCTTACTCTATGCAAGGCACTGTGCTGGATGCTGCAAGTGTGCTAGTGACAGCATTCTTTGTCAAGCTATCTGTGTGGTATCAGCCTGTTGAATATGGAAATTTGGCCAGAATAGCATATACTTAGACCCATGTACCTACCAAAAGTCTCCAACTTAAGTGACTCGAAAGAGGAAATGGTAAGTATAGTAAGACATTTCAACTTTTTTCCCTTGAGCTTAGTCCCATCTGATCAGAGAGCATTTAATGCCTTCTCTCTAGATTGTGGATTTCAAAAGGTGGGGAAGACTGACCACCATCCTTCTCTTGACAAAACATTAAGTATTCAGCCAAATGTAGGTCATCATAAATACTATTAAAGAGAAATTATTCTCTGGCTTTTGCAGGGAAAATGGAAATGCTAAAAATTCTTTCCTGCAGGTGAGGATTAATTTTTAAAGGCTCCAACTCTGCTTGCTTTGCTGATAAAGTTCTTCAAGAGATCATGGTCCATTTCTGCAAAGCCTGACGTCTGTGTTACTACAGTCAAATGGTTTATGCAAAACCTGAAGCAGAATTCTTCTAAATCCTAGGAATGACAACAGAAATTTAACAAATAAACACATTTGTTTTAACAAATTCACATATCCCAGTGCAATGCAACGTAGCACAAAAATTCCTAAAACACATAGGCAAGGAAAAAGGATTTGATGGCCAGCAGAAAGAAATGTTGGGACAGCAATGCCTAAAGAATAGTTGTAAAACTATATAGCTAATATGAATCTATGCTTGTAAAAATTTAAATAACAGAGTAAAGCATTCAAGTGCCTCCACACTAACCAATGCAAAAAATGAAACTTTTTCTTCCCAGAGATAGGCACCTAGATGTATTGTTCATTCCACTTTCAATATTTATGCAGAGTACGACACTCCTCTTGTTTGTTTAATAAATATTTATTTATTGCATGAATGCATTGAGTAAACTGTTTAAAAGATTTTCTTTATGTTGAGCCCAACACTCCTCTTTTATATTCTTTTAGGGGCTTAAGTAGTTTTACCTGTAAAGAGTTTGTGAGAAAAGCTTAAGCCATAAAACAGTCATCTTGGGAAATGCTTCTCTGAAGTCATTAACAGGCCACTGCTCTTTTTCCTTTACAAGAAGATAAAGGCTGGGATGATTAGATTTCATCAGATCACACATAGCTGCAATAATCTGAAGTGGGAAAATGCTTTGAAGAAATCATGACTTTTCTGCTAAGAGAAACTGCACAGATTGGTGATTTCTGGCTTACTGTAATGTACGCCAGGCCAAAAAATAGTACTGTAGTGATTCTCTTGATTAGATCTGCAAACTTGAGAATCAGAAATAAGATGGCTGGACACTTTTTTGGTCTGAGAGAAACGAGAGCTAATGTCAGGCCAGCCTGCGGAGACTCTGCTCTGCCTCCGACCCTGGGCTGTGCTGCCCTCCTGACGCAGCTCCTGCCATGCCTCCTTAACGTCTTTGCTCAAGTCTCCTTCTAAGTGAGACCTTCCTTCCTTCCCGGACCACGATTTAAAACTTCAGCTTTGATCTCAGCCTGCCCCCCACTGCCCCATTGCCCTTCTCTAACTTACTTTTTTATATCATTTATCACCACCTAACAGACCATATATTGTATTCGTCATCTATTGCCCTCACCAGAAAGTTCCAGGAAGGCAGAGATTTTGGTCTGTTTTGTTCACTTCCTGTACCCTAGGAAGTGCCTAGAACCATGCCAGGCACTTAATGGGCACTCAGGAAATATTTGTTGAATCAATGAATAAACATTGCTGATTTTAAAATATGGGGGCAATAGAGAATTGTAGTAAAATGTGTGGTTTTGAAATTTGTCCAATATTGGATTGCATTCCAGCTTTACAATTATTAGCTTACTAAGAATTTACTTAATCTCTCTGAGATTCAGCTTCCTCATGTGTAAACTGGAACAAATAATAATACATATATTCTTAATAAGGTTCTTTTGAGAACTAAACGAGATATGAACTGTGCTTCAAATAATCCCTGGTGTGTATTAATTACATATTAAGTGTAGTCAAGCATGAGGGATAATTTGCTGAAAAGGTCTGTTTCTTGCTTATTAGAGTCAGCAAGTAACAATACTAGTCAACTCAAATATACTGTTCTTGATTTATAAAAACTTTTATATTAAGTATACATTGAGTCTATTTTACTTGTGGTCTATTATACTAATTTAGGGTACCACAGTTAGACAGCCTGTAGTAAAATACAGTGCCTCTACAGGCAAAGTTGAACATTCATTAAACAAATATTTAATGAGCACATACTATGTGTCAGGCACTATCCTAGGCACTAGGGATATGGTTGTGAGCAAAACAAAGTCCTTGCCATTTGCTCAGGGAGGTTGCTTTCTAGAAAATAGGGCTGAATGGTAACCATACAAATAATTCACGTAAACAGGGAATATGAAGAAGTCTTGGACATTAATTCTAGTTCAGATGGAAACACTATGTGCCCACAATCTCATCATCTGAGGCAGCCCACCAGAGTCCAGTATTATCAGCATGACTTTAACAAACTCTTGAAAAAGCACAGTTATTGTTTGGCCATGAAGCCTTCTGCGTGTTGTAAGTGCCCAAAGTATTACTATCTTGATGAAAGACAAACATTCACTATGCTTGTAAATGTCAATGGTTCAAGGTGGGTAAGATTTTTTTTAAATGTTAAGTGAAAAAAATCTAGTATTTAGAAATATATATTAGGTTGGCCAAAAAGTTCGTTCCGGTTTTTCCACAGGATGTTACAGAAAAACCCAAACGAACTTTTTGGCCAACGCAATACATAACCTAGGAAAAAATCAGAAGGAGCTGTATGAAAATGTTAGTGTCCTCTCGTTGAGGAGTCACTTCCTTCCTCATACTTTTTGTATTTTACAAATTTTCTTTAATAAGCACATTATTACTTATATAAGCAGAAAAGAAGTTATAACCTTTTTTCTGCCCACGACTAAAATGTCCCTGTTTTCTGACCAAAGGAAAGGATATCCTTAAGGAAATCGACTCCAAAAAGTATGGCCTGTTTCCTAACGATTTAACTCTAAGACAAGTTTTTTTTCCTTTCTTTATTATCAAAACAATACATGGTCACTGTAGAAAGTTCAGGAAAAACAAGCAAAGATAAGGAAATAAAAATCATCCACAATCCCACCATTCAAAGATAACCACTGACTGTATTTTTCAGTCTTTTTTCCTATGTAGATAATAAATTTTGGTCTTTTTAAATTCAGCTATTTATACTTAAAAAAAATTTATTTTACTATTTTTATTTAAAAAATAAAAATAAATATACTTATTTAAAAAATAGGAGCACAGTTCTTCAGTCAATGATATATGTAGAATAGTATTAACATTTTTTAGTTTAAACAATCCTTTCCTGTTCACACTGACTTTTTCCAATTTTTAAAAATTATAAACAACACTGCAGGAAACATCTTTGAAGCTAAAACTTTGTCTGAATCCATGGTTACTTCCTTAAGATAAGTTTCTATAACTGAATTCCTTAAAGAATTACATTTTTGAAGCTTTTAATACATATTATACCAAACAGCCCCCCAGACTGATTATACTAATTTGCATTCTCCTCAGCAGTTTAGGAGAACACCCATTATCCTGAGCCTATACTATTTCTAAAAATAGACTCCCTGGTTTGACAGTTGAAACATTATACCTTATTTTCATTTATATTTTTCATTTGTTCATAAATCCATTTGGTCCATTTTTTTCCATCAAACTGCTCATGTTTTCTTTTTGTTTTTTTTTAGAATTATACATTAACTATGGTGAACTTGCTTCGTGACATTACACATATTTTCCCCAGAGTATCATTTACTTTGTTTTTTTCTCTGTATTTTTTTGTGTATAAACATTTTTGTTTTTTTGAGATCAGATCTATCAATCCTTTCTTTTATGGTTTCTGCCCTTGAGGTCCACCCTAACTTTATATATATATAAACATTCCCTTATATTTTTTCTGGTACTTTGTTTACCTTAGATCTTTAATTTACTTAGACTTTCTTTTAGTTTAAGGCAGGAAGGAGACAGCTAACCATTTCTTCCAGAAGGTGAGCTCCTCGAAAGGATGCCCTTCTTACCTGAGCGTCATACTTCACGGCGGCCGAGAGCAGCGCGATGGCGTTCTCCTCACAGATTCCTTGCTTGATAGTTTGTTGGCAGAGTTTTTTCAAACGATTTTCTCTGTAAAATGTAGCCAAATCTAGCAATCCTGGTGGAAAGAGATGTTTTCTTAGGGGAGTGATCTCAAGCACCCTGATTTAAACTCACTCAGCCTGTCAGAGATGATTCTGAATATAATCCTCAGTGAAGGGCTGTGGAAATAGAGACTTGGGCTTACTTACACTCTGAGCATGTGGCTCTCTCTACCTGAGGAACGCAGCTGCACTGAGCGAGTGCAGTACACAAACAAGTAGCTGTGGAAAAACAGGAGCAAGTGAACATGGCCCTAGTCTCTTCCTCAGAAATGCTCCTCTAGTTAGCCATCCCCCCGAATTATCAACATCTTCTCCAGCAGCATTCGCACGTGCTGTAATAGTGCCCATCTTCAAAAAGAAAAGAAACGCCTTTCAGGCCTCCTGCGACCCTGCCCCGTTTCTCTGTTCCTCTCCTGAGCGAGCCTCCTGGGGAGAGCGGTCTCTGTTTGCTGCCTCTGTTCTCTCACCTCCTGTCCTCACCTTAAGCAGAAGCCCAGCCCCTCTGCTCCCTGACACCACACCTGTGATGGTCACTAATGGCTCCCATGGTGCCAAACCCAAGGGGTTATCCTCTGATTTCATCTTACTCAACATTTACACAGAATTTGATGGCGTTGAGGAGGCTCCCCTTCTCGAAATGCCGTGTTACTTGCTCGTGTTTTCTTCTCCTTCATGAGTTACTCTTCAGTCTCCTGGCTGGACCATTTTTCCTGACTTCCAAGTATTTGAATGCCCCAGAGTTCAATGTTCAGATTCTTATTTCACTTATTTCCCTAAATGATCTCCAGCCCCTCAGTTTTAAATACCGTCTGTAAAAACTGATGATTCCTGTTATATTATCTGTCATCTGCTTTCCAATAACTCAACATAGAGTGATTTAGATGCTTAAGTTAATTTTAATCTACCCCAAGGGACACTATGAAGCACTCTAATCAAGAATGGTCGGTCAGTTTGCATTTGAAAGGCCCTTGTCAGGGGCTTCAGTTATGGCTACCTAAATCTTCATTAGAGGGCGTGTTAATTAGCATAAAGAATGCTACAAACACTTTGTCACTGGTGAAATGAGTGGCACTCAGGTTATGTGGCTTGGCTAGAGATGCTGTGAGGGTGCCTTTGGCCCCTGCGTGATCGGGGTTCAAGCACCGTGGGCTCAGCAGTCCTACTACACCCTTGGAGTGGTACATTCGCCGGGTCTAATTCAGTCCTGGTTGCCACCTGATCAAAAGGCTAGCTGAATCCTGATTCTAGAATATTGTCACGTTTACTTCACAATAACCTTTCACGGAAGGTACTTCATAGAGGGCCCAAAGGACAGAGAGCCAGGATTTCATCAACCTTACAACATTAACTGTTTTTATACCTGCTAATAAGTTTTGTACATTTGGTAGAAATTTTTACTAAGTTTGGTAGAAACTTGCTTTCATTGTAACATGACAAATATTATCAAAATTATAGAAGAAAGGCCTATGGCCCTCTGAAATCTTTTGAAATCTTGAGAGCCGTGAATGGCCTGATTGTTCCTGGTCAGTTCTCAACAACTCCCAAGTTCACATCAACAGCCCCACACACTCCGAGCATCAGACTCACGCATGCGTGAACTCACGTGTACTGCCCTGAGCCTCTGCTCCAGGGGGCGCAGCTCTGCACCCGTTCTAGGCACCCCCCTCTCCACAGGCTGGCCAAGGAGCCAAGTGCCCACTCCTAGACCACACTCTGTGCTCCTGGGACCCTGGGATTCCCTGAATAATCAGCCCTGAAGCCACATATGTCAGTATTTCCTCCCCTCCAGACCACGTGCAGACACCCCGCCCCAAGGGGTGGCCGATGGGGTTGACTGGGACACGGACATGCAGGCTGGGATGCCCACGCACCCCTGGGATGCAGGATGTAACTGGGGGTGGGTAAAGGAAGACGGCAGGTCCTAAGCTGGAGGCCAGAGGCCTGTGCCTCCTGTGCCACTGTGTCCCCGCACAGAACTCCAAGCGTCCTACAACTCTAACTTCCAGCTGAAACGCCTACCTGGCCCTTCAGTTCTTGATGAAGGTATATTTTTCAAGGTATGAGGATTGAACATATTTTATCTGAAGCTTGTTAGCTTGACATATAACTTTAAATTTTTAGACAAATGGTGCATAGGCCTCCATTTAGACTCTTGCCCAGGGCCCTGCAAACTTGAGGGGCGGGCCCATAAAAAAAACCCTGCCACGCAGACGTCTAAAAAGCAGCTCAAACTCCTTTGATTTTTCAAACTCAAGAGCAAAACCTGGTGCTCTCCACACTCAAGCCAAATACCGCAGAGCAATCATCCTTCTCTCTTTTTCCCTCAAAACCCACATCCCATCCACCAACAAATCCTGTCAGCTCCCTATTTAAGATATACTCAGAATCTGATCTCTTGCAACACCTCCACTGCTAGACCACCCTCACGCAGGGCACCACCATCTTATACCTCAACCATTACAGTTTACTGATTTTTTAAAAACAAATCCTCTCACCCCTGGAGTAGAAGCTGCTGGCGCCTCTCCCTTCACATATGCACAAAGCCATTCTCCCTTTCTTCCAAAATCACAGACTACGTGGCTGAGCCATGACCATCTAGAAATGACCACTCCCCCCAACTTCCTGTGCAGCTGAGTTAAGGCCTTGGTTATCTCTGGTCCATGGTTTAAAAGAAGTGGGACTTCCTTAACCAACACTGGGATTTGCCCTTTGCCCCTTGTCACTGTCCCTTCCTCCATCCTGCTGCCTGTAATGCACACGTGGTCTTGGCCATGAGTGCAGGGGCCACAGGTAAGGACGCCTTGCACTGCACCCCTGTGTGACAGAGAGAGAAACTGTCTTGTTTAAGCCACTTCCTTTTTCCATTTTACTGCTAAAGCAAATCCTAAATAACGCAACCCTCGTGCTCAAAACCTTCCAGGGCTGTCCGTCATGCCAAGAATAAAACTCGAGCCCTTCACAGTGGCCTCCAAGGTTGTACCTGGTCTTGCCCAGACCCAGCTGCCTGGCCTCAGTTCCTCCGACTGCCGGTCTCTCTCTCCCTCCAAACCACCCGGGTCTTCCTCCTCCCCCTCCCCTCCTCCCCCCTCTTCCTCCCCTTCCCCCCTCCCCCCTCTTCCTCCCCCTCCTCCCCCTCCCCCTCCTCCATGTGCTACATATGTTCCTGTCTCAGACCTTTGCACCTGCTATCTCCCTTGTTTAGAACACTCTTCACCTGGGCGTCTGCATGCTTCCCCCAGCTCTCTGCTCAGCACACGTCCTCACAGAGGCCTTCCCTGACCTCCCAGCTGACTGCTTTTCTTTCTTTGTTTAGGGCTGGCCTCCCTCCTCCGAGCAGCAGCTCCACAGGAGCAGGGTGTCGGTCTGTCTCATTCATAGGTGCCGAGGGGAGCACGGCACATAGTGGGCCCCGGGCCCGCAAGTATTGTGGGAGAAAGGAAGGAAAACTATAAAACTTAAGAAATCAGACTTTTTTTACCTAAGGAAAATTAAATGCTGATCTGGTAAAAAAAAAAAGTGTTATTGGATTTATACATGTAAAATGAATATTTAATTGAAAAATTTGAGAGCTGAACTCTTTCTCCAGTTCCTTACAGAAGTAACTCCTTAATTCTCTGTCCCACGGGCCAACAATATTGCTGACAGCTGTAAACTGAAATTTAGTCTGTTTTCACCTTGTGCCCGCTGGACGCCCTGGGTTGCTTTCCTACCGTCAGTAAACCTGAGGTGCAGTGATGCGCCAGATCACAGTGGGTGGTCCCAAAGGGACAGTCACAGTTATGGAGACCAGCAGGGCTGCCTATTACATGCATTTTCTCATTTTTATAATGTAAGTATCTTGAAGGCAGCAGCTGTGTGGTAGCTAAAAAGTCGGGTACAGTATCTAGTAATTCAGGAAGAATGGCACCTGTCCCACAGTGCTGATGGTTTCATAATTCATCCATGTCTCATTTTATCCATCCAGTCAACCTTTGTGTGAAGTGGGAACAAGGGAAAAGCGTTTGGGTTCAACACACAAAAAGAGAACTGCTTCTGTGATTACCCTCACAGCCACTTCCTTTTAGGCTCTACACGAAGCACCTTTCTGCCAATCTCTTGGTCAAGTCTGCTGGTGATTACCTACGGCCTCCTCGGGGGACAGGCTGATGCTGTCTGTGTACAGGTACTCCAGGAAGGCTCGGTAAACAGGATATGAAAATTCACTCATTTCTACAATATCATCCTCGCTGTCTTCCAACGAAGAGCGAAAATGGTCACACCTGAAGAAAGAAGGAAGAAAGAAGCGCGTCAGGTCCTGGCTTCTGGGCAAGAGCCAATGACCTTCCTGCGGAGCGTGTGCTCGTGGCGGTTAAAGGGGAAACAACTAACAGGGAGAAAGGAAAAACACAGCACCACGCAACTCCGTGTCCTCGCCGGGCCCCTGGCTTCCCCTGCCGGCCGGGAAGTCTGCGGTCGTTTATTCGACGAGGCTGCAAATGCTAACCTGCTGCGGGGCAGCTGCCTCCGCGGCCACGAGCTCCCAGGGGCCCTCCCACACCACGTCCGCGGGGCAGCACTTACAGAAATCAGGTAGGTTTATTTTCATAAACTCTGAGTAATTTTGTTTCTTCTCCTCCTGTTATGAGTTGAATTGTATCCCCCAAATTCATAGGCTGGAGTCCTAACCTCACTATAACAGTATTTGGAGAAAGGACCTTTACAGAGGTAATCAAGTTAAAAGGAGGTCATTAGGGTGGACCCTAATCCAATATGACCGGTGTCCTTACAAAAGGGGGGATTTGGACGCGGGGAGAATGCCGTGTGAAGACTGGAGTTACGCTGCCACAAGCCAAGGGCTGCCGAAGACTACCAGCAAACCACCAGGAGCTGGGACAGAGGCATGCAACAGATTCCTGCTCAGAGCTCTCAGAAAGAACTCATTCTATGCACAGCCCTGATCTTGAATTTCTAGCCTCCAGAACCATGAGAGAATAAATTTCTGTTGTTGCAACAGATTAGTCTACAGAACTTTGTCACAGCAGCCCTAGCAAACCGTAACCTCCCCACTTCTATGAAGGTTTATGGGCTACAGTGAGAGTGAACAAATACTGCACAGCCTGACCTTACTAAGAAGTGAACTTGAGACTAAAATGCCGTATTGAGTTTGTGATTCACTGAAGTAGGATTTAAATATCTGTTACACAGCAACGAAATGAATTTCAAAATCACTATGCTAAGAGAAAGGAGCCAGGCAGAAAAGAATGCATATTGTATAATTACATTTACCTAAACTTCTAGAATATACGAACTAATCTATAGTGACAGAAAGAAGATGGTGCTTGCCCCAGGGCTGGGGCCTCAGGGATCTTTGAGGGGTGATGGAAACGTTCTGTGTCCTGATTTGGGGCAGTGGTTTCCCACGAGTATACGAATGTCAAAACTCCTCAAACCGCACATTTTAAATGGATGCAGTTGCTCAAAAATTATACATCAATAAAAGTGATTTTTAAAAATCTCTGTGTTAGCTTTACTCCCGACCTTGCTGCTCTTCTCTTTTTTCAAGCATCTAAATGTTCAGTGTTAGCAAATGTAAAATAGATAGCTGGTGGGAAGCAGCCGCATAGCACAGGGAGATCAGCTCCGCGCTTTGTGACCACCTAGAGGGGCGGGATACGGAGGGTGGGAGGGAGGGAGACGCAAGAGGGAGGAGATATGGGGATGTATGTATACGTATAGCTGATTCACTCTGTTATACAGCAGAAACTAACACACCATTGTGAAGCAATTATACTCCAATAAAGATATATATTAAAAAAAAGAAAACAGAGAGTACAGAAGAAATGCCACGTATAATGTGTTTCCCCCGCTGCAGGGCACGCTCGTAAGGGCAAAGAGAGCCTTACCTTTTTTCAGAATCACAGACGTGCCTAACATAGTTCCTTGGAACTAGAAAACAACAAACATTTATTTCAATTCTTGGAATAAATGATTCCTTACCTAATTTTGAGAAGGACTTTATGCGCATAAATGTACTTTCCATCCACCAGAAATCTCAGGTCTGCGGTGCTGGGATTGTCAAATTCTCTCTTCAGGGACTCAGCCACGGTGAGGTGGCCGTCAGGTTCTGGGGGGCGGGGGGGCGACACCAGCGCTTTCTAAGGAGGACGCAGGCCCAGCACGGCTCTGCTGACACGAAAACACCAGTTCCCCAAATAACTGCCCCACTGAGCTATGCGCTGTTTTCCCAAATACAGATTCCCGCTGCTGCAATCATTAAGGATAAGAACCTCAGACACATCTGCTTATAAATCTGGCAAAACAACTAAAGTCCCAAACCACCACAAAATTTTTGAAAGTCTGAGTAAATATACCAGCTAAAAATAAAAGCTATAGTTTCCCAGTCACATCAGAAAGCAATCCAAAGGACTTTTAATTTGGTATGAGATACTGATTTCTAATACTTTTGAGAAAAATGAATCGATCCAATGAGTTCCCTTTCACAGGCGCTCATTAGAGGGACATAAATTGCCTGACACTGCACTGAACAAAGTCCTCACTATCAAAAAATGAAAACACCAGAAGTTCTCCTCCTGGCTTGCAGGCCACCACCCCGAAGGACAGCGGTCAGCTCACCCACGGACAGGAGGCGCCAGGTGACGGCGGGCGTGGCGAAGCAGGCGAACACGTCGTCGGTGGAGGAGAAGTGGGTGAGGTGAGGCAGGGTCACCGACTGGCCCCGGCACTGGCCCCACATGTACACATGCCCTCCCTGCGTCTTGGCTGCAGACGTGTGGGCAGAGTGGCAGGCCGCAATCTCTGTAATTCTAGGTCCACAAACACACACCAAGGAAACACGGTAAACAGGAGAAGAAACAAGGTGATTTTTTCTTCCCTTAGGTCTAACTGATTAAAAACAAAAACAAGACTTAAGACACCTAAGCTTCTCAACTGTCAGGCACCCAACAGTTATTTATATGTAAGCTATGCCTCAGTGGCACTTATGTATCATGAAGGTCTGCTTGTTACCACTTCCAGCCAGTACGCCCATAAAAATATGTACCATCCTGTTTTGAAATTCAAGTATTAATACAATCCAAGAGAGCAGAGACCAAAAACAAAGACCAAAAAAAAAAAAGAAAAAAGAAAAAGAAAACAGTGATGTAATTGTTTTCTTAAAACATTACTTACTAAAGCAGATCAGAAAGATTTGGGCCATCTTGACCCAGGGTCAATAAATATTTTCATCAAAACTTTACCAATTTTAGGGTTAAATGAAGCATGCTGTGGGTCACCTCAACTCGCACTGCAAACAGTAAGTGCAGTGGTTCTGACTCACTGGACTATATCATCTGGAACCCAAGAGAGCAGTTTTCTGGGATCAACCACATGTTAGACCCTATTTCAGTAAGTTCATGATTGACAGGCAGGTAGTTCTCAGAACACTTCCTAGTGGAAACCACTGTTTTGTTGAGTTGAAAATAATTATTTTCTCTCAGACTAAGCCACCATACAGATTTAAAGAAAAAAAACTATTTCCCCAAGTGAAGTACCATCTTGATTCTGTCTCGGGCAATGGTACCAGCATTCCCCAGTGACTTAGGCTCAGAACTTCAGGGTCATCTTTGACTTCTCCCTCCTCATGTATCTCTTTGTTCAGAACATCCGCTTGACAAATAACAGCAATTCTTTCTTTGTAGTGCCTCCCATTTGCCACACCCTCATCAAGGACACCCATACCCAGACCAACGCAACTCTTAGGGCTCCCTGCCTCAGACTTTCTCTCCCGACCTAAATCGCACAATGCTGGCAGGTTAACGATCCTCTTGAAACACCATTCTCATCACTACTTTCAAACCTTCGTTGACTTCCCATAAGACAAAAATCCAGACACATGACCTTAAGGCCTTCCATAATTTGCCTTCCATCTATGTCCAGCACTCTCTCAAATCACCTTTGCCCACACACTCTCTGTTCCAATCAACAGATGTACTCACTGCCCCTTAATGTCATTATGCACAAAGCCCTTGGTCAGGAATGTCCTTTAGCACTTTGGGAGACCACTTACAATGACAGCCTCTCTTTTCCCTGATAACGTTCTATGAAAAATGTAACTGATTGGAACACAATCGTGTCCTTCTATGCTAAACTACCCAACATCAGGAAATCAAAACAACTTCATTCCTACATTCACTTCTGAAATGTTTACCATTAGCCTCCAGGAGAGGGGAACGGCCTTTGCCATTCATTAGAGGAGGTGAGACACTGCTTCCACAGCACAGGGGTTAAGGATGCAGAAAAGCTGGGAAAGCTGGCCCTCCCTGAGCATGGCCTTGGGGCATTTACCTGGAACACCCAGTGCCACTCGGGAAGTCAGGGGTGGGGCTGAGGCTTGGCTGACTGCAGCAGCTGCTACAGCAACGAGAATGGAGAAGGTTTAGAGGGAACCTTCAGGTCTCAGCTTGGGACTCGACCATCAGCCAAGGCGCCCTGCCTTTGCCTGATGTCATCGGTCCTTACATGTGATTCATACCAAGAAGCAAATGTGGAAGTTCAGATTTTCCAGTCATACATGCAATAGACAATGACTATAAACTGCGCTAACCTTTACTGTCAGGATGTCTGGCATATTTCGCACTTTATTTTGTAGCCATTCTTAATGGAAAAAAATTACTATATGTTCATAATAAATAGGTTTGGTGTCGCCTCAACGGAATGATCCGCAACAATGGCACAGCTTAATGTCTGAGAAGTACTAGAAATGAAACAGCAGAGAGTGAGACAGAAGGCAAAACAGAAAACAACGAGGAAAGAAAAAAGGTAATTTGTGAGGGAGGAGAATAATGGAGAAGAAATCATGATTATAAAAAGATCCAGAGCACTGTTTCCCAATCCTGGTTCTGTAAGAGGCCAACACATGATTAATGACCTCAAGAAGTCACAAAATTCACAAAAATTCAAGGCAAAGTTAGTTTTAGATCAATCTAACTTAAACTGTGTTTTTAGGGAACTTTAAAGACATGCTGGTAAATCAAAGTCCTGAAAATTCAGAAAGATTGGGAATGACTGGGTTAGAGAAGAGAATCATTTTAATTATTAAAATCACTTCTATGTGAACATAAACAGTGACATAAAGTGTTAGCATTCCTCACCATAAACAGACTTAATCAGGTTTTTCTTGGGTTGTTGTTTGAGCAAATAATCCCACGTAGACAGATTTCCCCTTTCCGCTTCTGTGAACACGTAACCAAGAGCTGACGACCCACCCCGCCCCAAGTTCAATCCTGTTTGTTCTAATTAGCCAAGGCTCCCCGTGATGGGCCCCAAGAGTCAGGAGTTCCTGAGAGATAAGTCATAACGTATCTGCAAAGTTTCAGTCATTGAAAAGGGCGGGAAGGTGCCGAACAAGTCCCAGCAAACCTATAGGTTCCTCCCTCGCAATATTTGTGCAACGGAGAGCCTGCAAGCTCGGCAATCACCACCTGAAGCTCAAGCTCGGAAAACTGAGAAAAGCAGGACCGTCTCATTCAAAACTCATCCCTGATATCCGTAGCCAAAATCATGTTTACGTGGACAAGACCAAGTGTGCAAGTATTTAGCTATTTCTACTTTTTTTTACATATATAATTCAAAAAAATGTTTTGAGTTATGAAGTTTTTTAAAAAGACAGAAAGCAATAGATAACTCTCCAGTGCCACGTGCCCTGACACTCACGTAACTTCCGTGCCCTGCTTCTCTGCCTCTTTCGCTCTTTCCCACTGAGCCGCCCTACAGTCTGTCTGTCCCAGCGTGACCACAGTCAGAAGACCTGGCACTCACTCTCGTACTGTCAGGACCAGCGGCGCAAGGTGGGGCGCGTCGCTGGTGGGCAGATGGCAGCGGGCTCTGTGAGTCCAGACAGAGGAGTTCAAGTTTATGTTAAATGTGGCAGCACGAGAAAAATGGTAAAGTGCCATACAGATAGTCTGTTTTTATACCCATGTTACCTCGGATCCTTTAACACTTCTTCGCTATTTTGTCTAAGTACTACAAGTCCCCACTGACTGGATTTGCTAGCCGGAGGCATTTTTGTGATTGTTCAGAGCCTCAAGACTGTCTCTTCTCTTTTTACTGAGCGGCTCTGAACCACCTTTAAGAGAAATGAAAGTAACACAGCTGCTTGCATCTCCTGTGTGCCTGCCAGCTCGTGACCTTCACTATCTTTCCTCTTCCCCAATTCTTAAGGAGTCTAGGGTCTTACTGTAAGATATGGGGGAAAAAAAGGTTTTTTAACCAATTTAACATAGGTTAAATAAAAGCAGCCAGGTTCACAATACTCAAATGAAAATCAAGGGAGCTGAAAATGACCATCTGGTTCTTCATTTTCATTGTTAAATATTCCAGTAGAAACATATAAAAGAACTGCTACAAATGCAAAATAATTTATC
The DNA here is from genome assembly GCF_028023285.1 of Balaenoptera ricei. Lineage (NCBI taxonomy): Eukaryota > Metazoa > Chordata > Mammalia > Artiodactyla > Balaenopteridae > Balaenoptera > Balaenoptera ricei. The sequence goes on along the minus strand of NC_082656.1, from coordinate 19,350,840 downwards.
CATATATTTATTTAAAATCAGATATAGCAAAAATTAATATGTAAAATGAAAATGAAAACAGCAATATTAATTTCCACAATGATTTCAACCCTGGCTTAATGGAACAGATAATAAAATGTTCTTGTTCCATGCTCCTGTGTCAAGAAATGAAGAGTGAAAAGGCAGTGATATATCCATGTTTGAGAAATTTCAAGAGACCTTGAAAAATAGTAGGATAATCTGGGGGAAAACTCTGGATATGCTACTCACTTAATACAACCTTGCAAACAAGTGCACACACTCAGTTTTAATTTTTTAACCATTTTGCTCTGCTTCACAGTGATAGCCTGGGAGTTGAAGTAATGAAACAGCCGTATTCCTTTCAACTGGCAAATTTTATAAGTAGCTGCGTGAATGTCTTTATACCCCCATCTGAGATACTTTCATCTTCCTAAACCATAGAAGATAGACCTCCAATGTTATCAACTTCTTCTTAAGAATGTGAAATAGGAAACAATGAGAATGGGGGGAAAAGGTCTTTTTTGAGCGAGAAGAATAATGTGGAAAAGCTGTTGGAGGATTAGTCATTGTAGTTGGTGTAAAGTAGCTATTGGAGGTATAGATGAAATATGGGTATGTGAAAACAAAATATTTAACATCAATCAACTTGCCCCAAAATTCTAAAGCTAATTTTAAACAGGAATGAATGGTCTTGTTCGAGAATATTCTAATACTAGCAGTCAATTGCCCATAATTCTATACAATGCCTAAGTTTAGTTTAATCACGAAAGAACACGGAACTTATTTTGAAAATGCATATATTACCTGTCCTTTTCCACAGCAACAGGAGTAGGGTAGGACTGGTTACTTTTATTGCCAGTGCCCAACTGGCCATAAGAATTTGCACCCCAAGCATACACTTGACCTTCATCTGTTAATACTAATGTGTGTGCATAGCCACAGGCAACCTGGAAAGAGAAAAACCAAATCCACTCAGGCCTACAAACAGAAAGAAACATGTTTCACAAGATACGTTAAGAATCAAAAAATGAAAAAAAAAAAAAAAAAGAAAAGAAAAAAGGGAAGAGGCAGTCTGCCAGAGAGGCAGGCATTAAGTTAACCAACATCCCTCCAGATCTAGCTTAGGCCCCGTGTGTGGTGTAAACTGCAGTGAGAGCAACATGAGTCCTTCAGTGACAAGAGTGCAGTTTATTCACCTTTAATACGGCATTCATTATGCTCACAGAGATCAAGTGGTGTGAAGTGAATAAGAAATAGACGCTTCTATTTTTTAAGAATTATTTTCTCCTTTTATTATAAAAGTAAAAGATGTTCAATGTGAAAAAAATATAGGAAAATATAATTATGAAAGTCATCTCAAGATCTGGATTTTTTTCTATTTATATATAAATATAGAGATATGCACTGATAGCTTTTTAAAAAAATGATCATATCTGTATAAGCAGTCCTGTATCTTTCTTTTTACTTAACATTGCATATAGCATTATTTCCCTACCATTAAAAATCCTTTGTAAGCATCATTTCTGTTAATATAGATTTAGTATTGATATTAATTTATTTAACCATTAACTTACTGTTTGATTAGACAAATTGTGCTACTATTATTTGTTATCAATTCTTTTTTCTTTTTTTTTTTTGCTATATCTTTACTATACCTTCTGCAAGTCACTTTCTCTTTGGTTCCTTAGGATAATGCCCTAAATTTAAGTAGAATTACAGATCAAAGGGTATGAATATTTTTAAGCCTCTTGATACATACTGCCAAAGTTTCCTTGGAAAAGATGATAAAAATTTACATCCCAACAGCTATGTATGAGAGTGCACTGGAAATATAAATTTTCTGATAAACATCTACAACTAAATTCAGGAAAAGAGCTTTAACCTTTACTTCAGTCAAGAAAGCCAAGCAGCTTACCTTTTCATCCTGCTAAGATAACTGAGTTTTTAGTACATTGGTATCTTTGCCCCCGTAGCCTTAAAAACAGGCAGCACGTGAACCAACAGTGGACGTACCCGCTGGACACGAATGCCTTGCAAAGCTGCTACCCTACAGGGGGTTGGCTGGTTACCGCTGCTGCCGAGTCCCAGCTGCCCGTTTCCATTGTAACCCCAGACATAGACCTGAGAGAAGATGAGAGACTCAATGCCCACGAAAGACGAAAAGAAGCATTCCATGTCGGTATGACACTGAGAAGGTAGACAGGCTTTTTTAAGCAACACAGGAAATAACTTTCTTACCTCCCCAGTGTTCACCACTGCCATGGAGCACATCTGCCCACAGGCTATGTTCACAACTACTTTATTCTGTAAGCAGCCCGTGACTCTTCGAGGGATCGGCTGATTAGCTGTTGATGCAGACCCTACCTGCCCGGAGTTATTATAACCCCAGGCAAATACCTATTTGAAAGAAGAAATCAATAAATGAAACACACTAATATATAAAGTGTCTCAATTGGCACTTACGGTGCCTCATCTTTGCCCTCAAAATGCCTGATATCCATAAATGCTCACAACACAGGCAGGGAGGTTTTCATAGAACGCATTCTTACAAAATGTATTACTTTATTTTTCTTTTAAGATTTTTTTGATGTGGACCATTTTTAAAGTCTTTATTGAATTTGTTACAATATTGCTTCTGTTTTATGTTTTGGTTTTTTGGCCACGAGGCACGTGGGATCTTAGCTCCCCGACCAGGGATCAAACCCGCACCCCCTGCATTGGAAGGCAAAGTCTTAACCACTGGACCGCCCAGGAAGTCCCAACGCATATTACTTTATAAAATTAGGTTACTGGCATTTACCTACACAAACAGCAATGATTATAATCAAATAGCATATAATCCTTATAAAATTTATATCTACTTTGCTTCAGCCATATTTTCCAGCATTTTGGGATTTTTCTTTTTGCAAATAACCCCCTTGAGTATAGCAACATAGAAGTAACAATACATCCTTTTAAATTTTGCAGTTATAGAAATCCTTACTACATACAGGCATACTTCATAATATAAACACCATGACTATGAACTGCTAACAAGAGTTAAGACTGAATTTGAGGTAGGTGGTTATTTTAATCAAATGATCATATTTCCAGGACTGCTACAGGAATCTATATAATCGTACTGAAATTAAAATCTTATTGAAATCTTATGATCAGTGAGATTTATGCCGACGATTCTCACCTCTCCATCAGATGTTAGCACCAAAGAATGGTAAGACCCACAGGCCACTTCAATGACTTGTTTGTTTGACAAATTAGTAGAGATATGACAGGGCACTAGACCATGATTAGTTGTCCCATTGCCCAGCTGACTGTAACCATTGTGACCCCAGGTAAAGACTTCTCCTTCTGAAAAGAAAAAGAAACATAACCAACTTTCAAAACGTCTATTCTTATATGAAAATATATATATTACACACTTCCACAAAAGGAAACTAAAACTTCATATGCAAAAGCTAATCAACTTCCCTATTCCACAGAACTCATTTTATAAAAGAATACATTTGGAAAGTTTAACTACATTCTACCTCAAAGCAACAAGACGAAATTCAAATGGATGCAGTTATAATAGCTGGAAGATAGGTTTTTAATAAACAACAGAGAAAAGGCTGCTAAGAGTAAGAGGGAAAAAAAAAAAAAAGATTGAAATTCAAAAGACTGTAAGGTCATTTAACTTCTCTGAACCTTAATTTCCTTATCTATAAAATGATCTCCAAGTTAACTTTTTGAATCTTTGTTATATTACTTATTGTGCAGTATAATACATATTCAGAAAAGTTCTTAAAATATATACACAGTTTTATAAATAATTACAAAGTACACATCCATGTACTACCACTCAAGTCAAGAAATATAATCTTATGATCACCCCAAAAGACCCCCACATATACATCCTGGATATCCTGGATAACAGGATTTAGTCTTTCTTGGTTTTGAACTTAACATAAATGGAATAATACAGTATATACTCCTTTCATCTGTATTTTTCTACCATATTGTCTCTTTGTGCTACATTCCAGATAATTTCTTCTGATCTATCTTCCAGTTTATTAATTTTATCTTGCTGTGTTCAAACTGCTGCAAAACTTGTCCACTGATTTTTTCATTTTGATAATTATATTGTTTATTTGGTTCTCTTTCAAGTCTTCTATGACCTCTTCAGGTATCCTCAAGCTCATTTTTTATTTTTTCAAACATAGTAACTACAGCCATCTTATAAGTGGTGTCTGGTAATTCTAATATCTGATATTTAGTAGTTGTTTTTTTCGCTGTCTTTTTTGCAGGTTCTTATTCAGGGTGCCTTGTTTCCTTGTACCTGGTTGTCTTTGACTATGTGCTACTAATTGCCATTGAAAAATTATTTTTTGATGGCATTATATTCCTTCAGGCCTAGAATGAAGGTACTTTCATCTAGAAAGAATTTGCATTAAGTTCTCTCATGTTCTTAAGGCACTTTAAAGGTACCTCTTTAATAAATCCAAGGCTTGAGATTTCTTGGACCATCCAATCTAAGGTGAATTGGAATACAAATCCATGGATACAACACCTCAGGGAGAGGTTTTCTTTCTTTTTTTTCTCCTTGCTTTGCTCAGAGCCAAGGAATTCTTCTGTTGAGTCCCTTAGAGATGAAAGAAATGACTCATCCTTGCCCTAAGAGTGTAGCCCTTTGTGGTCCCAGCCTAACATGTGAGGTCTTTGACTTGTGACCCCTTCACCTCATAAGTACATCAGACCACAACACTGTTTAAGTGCATAGGCAGATGGCTTTAAGGCAAAATTAGCTTCAAGGTCCCCTCTAACTTCTTAGTTCATACTTTCTCTTAAATATATTTGGTCTAATAATTCCTTTCTGCCTTATCAGTGTTCTGATGCTTTTAGAAAATTTTTAAAAATATTTTATCTAGAATTTGTATTTGTTTTCAGTGCAGAAATGGTGTGAATAATCCAGCCTGCTACTACTGGCAACCAAAAATCCCTAAAACTTATTTTTAAAATGTGAAATAAATATACGAGAGTATTTATAAAATTTATTTTCCATTTAAAGAACACTAATAAAATGAATACCCAGCTTGAGGGAAACTCTAAGGTATGTTTTAATTATGTTGTCTTATCAGTCTGAATGCATGAAATAGCCATGAGAATATATAATTCCTTATACTACTAATACCAACTAGAGCCATCAGTCACTGTTTAAAGTCAGGATCACAGAACGCCAAGAGTTAGAGGGGATCTTGGAATCTAGCTTTCATCGCTCTGTTCATAGATCAAGAATCTCAAGTTCAAAAAGTCCTGAGTGAGTTCAGCATTCTAATGCAAAATAATTACACATATAAACAAAAGGAGTTTACTGGGCTTATCGCACTGTCATTCTTACACCCAAAGTGCCAACGACTGCTAGATTCCATCTGCTACATTATCTTACTTTGATATTGATATTGATATTTCATATTGTCCAAAGCACAGTCAAGTTCCCAGGGCAGAGTCAGAAAGCCAATCAAAAAGTATGTTCTCAGTGTAAGGGGTGGTCCTAGTCTTGTTTCTCCACAAAGAAAGCAACGGCTAAAATTCCACCCTGTGTTCCTAGGTTACCTGCTGTTGCAAGGACAACATGTGGACCACTCCCATAGCTGAGGCAGGCAATTTTTTTGCCACTTAAAGACTCCAGTCTCCGAGGTTCAATGGTGCTCTGGACATCACCTAATCCCAAACAGCCACAGCAGTTTGTGCCAAGCACAAAAATCTGTGGGAAAAACCAAAGTTAGTTCAAGCAGTTCTATTTCTGACAAACCTGTACATTCAAACAGGCACAGTTCCCCTAGGAAAACTGCTTCATTATTTAATAAGTAAGAATCCACTCTCCGTGCATTTTTTTTTTACCTTAATTCCTTCCTTAACTCCTTAGTTCCCCCAAGATCTTCAATTCAGCAAATCCGTTACTGAAAATATAATTTTTTCTTCAACGTTACCTCATCATTTACTGTAGTATATAAAACTTCATTGCCAGCGCTGCCAAAGACACAGGCCTGACGAACTAACTGCAGTTCTTCCTCAGAACAAAGGGAGAAAATTGGCCACTTTCCCACATCTAACATCTTCAAAGATGACAGAGTAGCCTGTACTGGCTGAAAAAGAATTTAAAAAAAAAAAGTAAATAAAATAAATATATATATATATTGACTAATAATAAAAAATACATTTTCTTTGCCCCCTTCATTTCTGTAGAAGAGTTAGCATTGGTTTGAGGAGGAACAAACCCTATCTATTTTGGGAACTGCCTTTACAAGCTTGACTGCTTCAGGACCACTCTCACTGCAACCAAGAGCCAGAGGTCCTGGATGGAATCAGATCTCACCTATTAATTTTCCTCAAGGACACAGGAATCATCCAAGGCTGAACTTTGGGGAGGTGAATGTCTGGCAAGCACTTTCAGTGTCTGTTATGTCTTAAATGTAGCTCTGGAAACTAAGCTGCTTGTGAAAGCAGGAAAAAAGTGAGAAGACTGCTGTTTCATCTGCTGCCTAAGTCTTAGCAAAACAAGTCCTTGGGAAAGAACAATGCCAAAGGTGACACCAAGGAAAAAGTCCCAGAAGGTTGAAACCTTCACGGGTCAGTTCTGACCATTCAGTTTGAGCAACTGGTGGGTTCCCTCATCCCCCCACTCAGATTTGGGGATTGGTAGGACAAAAACACCCACAAAGTACATGTATTCATTTGCTACGACTGCTGTAACAAAGTACCACAAATTGAGTGGCTTAAACAACAGAACTTTATCTTCTCACAGTTCTGGAGGCTAGAAGTTCAGAGTCAAGGTATCACCTGGTCTGGTTCCTCCTAAGGGTTGTAAGGGGAAGATCTGTCAGGCCTCTCCCCTCGGCTTGCAGACGGCCAAATTCTCCCTGTGTCTCTCACATCATCTTCCCTCACATGCGTCTGTCTCTGTGTCTAAATTTCCCCTTTTTTATAAGGATCCCAGTCATGCTGGATTAGGTCACCCTCATGACCTCATCTTAACTAAACGATTTACATCTGCAGTGACCCCATTTCCAAAAAAGGTCACCTTCGAAAATAATGGGGTATCTTAGTCAATTTGCTAAACCAAAACACCACAGACTGGGTGGATTATAAACAACAAAAATTTATTTTTTATAGTTCTGGAGGTTGGGAAGTCCGAGATCAAGGTGCCAGCATGATCATGTTCTGATGAAGGTGCCCTTCCTGGTTCAGAGCCGGAGTCTTCTCACTGTGTCCTCTCGTGCTGCAAAGGGCTCAGGGTCTCTCTGGAGCCCCTTTTATAAAGCACTAATCCCATTCATGAGGTTTCTCCCCTCAGGACTTAAACAATTCTTGAAGGCCCCACCTTCTAATACCATCACCTTTGGGGGTTAGGATTTCAACATATGAATTTGGGGGGGATACAATCAAATCCACAACAGGATGCATTAAGATCATGAACATCTGCACTCCCATAAGAGCATTCAACGTGGACATGATAAAGCTGTTTTTATTTATTTATTTTTTATGGCTGCATTGGGTCTTCGTTGCTGTGCACAGCAAGCAGGGGCTACCCTTCGTTGCGGTGCGTGGGCTTCTTATTGCGCTGGCTTCTCTTGTTGCAGAGCACGGGCTCTATGCACGTGGGCTTCAGTAGTTGTGGCACGCAGGCTCCGTAGTTGTGGCTCACGGGCTCTAGAGTGCAGGCTCAGTAGTTGTGGCACATAGGCTTAGTTGCTCCACAGCATGTGGGATCTTCCTGGACCCAGGATCGAACCTGTGTCCCCTGCATTGGCAGGCAGATTCTTAACCACTGCACCACCAGGGAAGTCCCAATAAAGTTGTTTTAAAGAGAGCTTTTACTTATTTGCTACACTGGAAACATTTTTACTTACATACTTTTCAACTTCCAAAAATTTTTAAGATTATAATAAAATGCATAAATAGCCAACATGCCTATCAAATGGCATGTCTAGCCATTTCCCTCAATAATCACCAAACTCTAGCTTAATTTAAGGGAGCAAAGGATTTTCTACGCCCTACCTTTCCCATCAGATATTAAATCAGTCTTACCAGATATATGTCTAGTAGAGAGCAGATCAGACTAGCTACTTATTTTTTTTAAATTATTTATTTATTTATTTATTTATTTATGGCTGTGTTGGGTCTTCATTTCTGTGCAAGGGCTTTCTCTAGTTGCGGCGAGCGGGGGCCACTCTTCATCACGGTGCGCGGGCCCTCTCACTGTCGCGGCCTCTCTTGTTGCGGAGCACAGGCTCCAGACGCGCAGGCTCAGTAGTTGTGGCTCAAGGGCCTAGTGGCTCCGCGGCATGTGGGATCTTCCCGGACCAGGGCTCGAACCCGTGTCCCCTGCATTGGCAGGCAGATTCTCAACCACTGCGCCACCAGGGAAGCCCCTAGCTACTTATTTTAGAAAGGATATTTGTGCTTTCCACCTTAGGAGTCAGGGGAAAAAATTATTTATTTATCCATTCATTCATTCATTCATTCATTTATAGGACTTGGCTCACAAGATTAGGAGGCTCAGAAGTCCTATGTCTGCATTTGTAAACTGGAGACCCAGGAAAGCTGGTGGAATAATTCAATCCGAATCCAAAGGCCTGAGAACCAGAGGAGACAATGATGTAAATCCCAGTCTGAGGGCAGAGGATGAAACGAGATGTCCCAGGTAAATCAACGAAGCAGGAAAAAAGGGATGGATTCTTCCTTCCTCTGCCTTTTGTTCCATTCAGGTTCTCAACAGATTGGATGATGCCCACCCACACCAGGAAGAGCCACCCATTTACTGAGTCCACCAGTTCCAGTGCTATTCTCATCTGGAACCAGCCTCACAGACACACCCAGAGACGATGTTTAACCTGGGCACCAGGGGCCCACTCAAGCTGACATGTAAAGTTAACTAACTATGTGAAGACACACAGTGAAGATGGAGGCAGAGACTGGAGTGATGCAGCTATATGTCCCGGAACACCAAGGATGCTGGGAGCCCGCAAGAAGCTGCAGGCTTCTTCCCTCAAGCCTTCAGAGAGCGTGGCCCTGCTGACACCTTGATTTCAGACTTCTGGCCTCCAGAACTGTCAGAGAATAGATTTCTGTGGTTTTAAACCACCTGGTTTGTGGTACTTCATTAGGGCAGAAACTAATACTAAGAAACTAACACAGAGGGGAAGCAGTTTGTCACTGCTAACAGCATCACCCTCAGTGAGTGGCATAGCCTGAACCAGGGGAAGCTCCCCTAATGCCAAATCTGGCCACTTCCCCCCATGACACCACCAAACTGTAAGACCCTGTCTGGAGAATGATGTCTTCTATTATCTTTTGAGCAGCACCTAAGGCCACTGTGGGGCTAATGACAGAATCTTGTTGTTACCTTTTAGTCTAAGCTTCTACTTTAAATTACCCACCTCCTTATATTATGAAGGAATCTTATTTTCTGTGAGGTGTTCATTTTAATATTTTTTTCCTATTTAAGTCTATAATTTTCAGAAAGAACAATGTTTGGGATGTGGCATCAAACTTTTCATGTAGACGTGCTAACGTGCTAGTTAAAAGAGTTCTTACATATTATTTCTAATCTTCCCAAGTGTAGGACATACACATTGCTATCCTCATTTTACATATGAGGAACCTGAGGGCCAGAGACACCGAGAAATACTCCAAGATCACCAGCTTCTCAGTGGGTAAGCCAGATTTCTTTCCACAAATCATCTGTTGCTAAGTAAAAAGTTCACATAAAAAGTGCTAACTCCTGGCAGGCCTAGTGTTTGCTTGCATTTGTAGGGCTTTGGCTGTTGTGCTCATGAAGTCCTTCATGAACAGGGCAGTAATGCCCACCGTGGGTTGTCTTCCTTCATGGAGCTCACAATTTAATAGAAAACAAATAATTACAATATAACCTAAATACAACAGGTGTGGATACATTGCTTTTTAAATCTCTGCCAGAAGGTAGAGATTTTTACTTCAAAAATTCATGTTTCTAAGTCTGCAGGGAAACTTCTTCATAGGGAACCAATGACTTCATTTATGAAATGCACATGTTTATACTTTTTTGAAGTAAATATTTAATATCAGTCTCCAGGAATTGAGTATCTTCTCTCACAGAAGAAAAATACATTCTTCTGTCTGCCATAATCTTGAGCATGTATAGTTATACACATTGTATATACTGTATACATATGTACATATATAGCATATATGTATACTCTGTATATATATACATTGCATATAGTAAGAGTGTACATGACATAAGGATGCACACACTTTAGGAGCCTCAATCACACCACAGCCAGCCTGCATGAAAGCAGGCGTCTCCGCAGAAGGCACCCAACTATCTCTGGGCCCAACTATTAAGTAAGGGACTGGCTGAGTAGGAGCCAAGGGTGGGCAATAAAAAAACTGTAGGGGAAAAAAGCACTACCAGGGAGCGAGAGCTTGGCAACATACGTCATCAAGATCGTGTCCCCGGAATTTGCATCCTAGCTTGGAGCCTCCTTCCTGCACCTGTCACCAGCATAGGTGAGAATTAACCCCAGGCCAGCTTACCTTCGCTACTTTGCTCACATCCAAGCCACCTCTCTCATCTTTCACTGGCATCTGTTTGGGAAATGCAAAGCAGTAAAATTTTAATATTAGCTCAAGGAAAACATAATTAAGGAAATACATCTCCATAAAGTTAGAGACCAAAATGCATTGTATCATTCCTTTGAGTGTGTGCTCCCTGTATTAACTCTGCTTCTCCATCCGTATGAAGAACCAAGTGGATTATGATACTTCATTTAACTATGGACAACTATTAAGTTGTCACAATTCAATTTAAAATACCGCATATAAAAACAGAATTAAAATCACATGTTGGGCACGCCTAGCAAAAAAAAAAAAAATTCTTAAAGAACAATAGCCAACACCTCACATTTTGAGAATTTCCTGGCAGCATAACACCATATAATACAGTAATTTCTTTGCTAATTCCATGAGTCTTTTATTTTACAAAATCTGTTCCCAGAAAAAAATAATGAAAATTTCTATGAACATTCTATAAGCCTTTCAGGTTCTATACATTGCTTTTGTAAGCTACTTTCCTACAGGAGCTCACAAATGAGCACTTCAAGTCAGCACGCGGCAATACTATGGTTCAGGTTCAGAAGCTGTGCTGTTTTTGTACACGACGCTGGCTGTGATGATGATTTTCATCTTTTACTGGATTTTGACCATATTTTATTTTTTAAAAAGTGGAAAACAGAAAAATGAAAGTTAATGGTGGCAGTTAATATGAAGCTGTCAACAGTGAAGAGCAGATATTTTGTAAATTTAATAAAATCAACAGAAGATAAGAGATCGATGTGCATGCTGAAAGATGTGAAACTTTTAACATCAATTGGACGCTGACCGGACCTAAGCTGGCTGACTGTAATATTCAGATGTGATGGAAACGAAATAAAGAATATCTGCGATGAATTAAGAACATGCCATCTAAGATTAAGTATTTTGCAATTTTTTAAAAATCTCTGGCAGTGGAGCAAACATTGTTCAACTCAGACCCTTTTGCAGGACAGCATTTTCTGTGAAAGTAGGGGTGGTGTGGCTCCTCATCCAGCTCAGACGTCACCGCCTCTGGGAACCCTTTCTCTACTCCCCAGACGATCCCCAGAGTCCCGTGCTGGTCCCTCTGGCGTTCTCTACACCCATAGCAGTGATCGGCCAGCATCTTAGTCACTATACTGAGAGCCCTTCAAAGACAGACACTATCTCATTGATCTTCCTACTGGATGACCAACAGAGGTTTGATGAAGTATGTTTTATGTGACAGAAAATACATGCTCCAAGAGCATGATTTTTCTAACCTTGCCACTTTTTCCATAGAGAAGGAAAAGTTCTTCTTCCATATGGTCTTCCATGGTCCTGTGCAGTCCTTGGGGAAAAAGTATGTGGTAAAATCAATATCCCACATGTCAAGTGAAACTGGGCAGGTTAAAGTTACTTTACTTCTAATTAACAGAGAAAATAAGCTAAGCTCAAATATGGTGAAGGGAAAATAAGGGAATTAAGTTTGGGGCATGGGAGTTAACAGCTGTAAAACCCAAAAGATGTTTTAACTGTTGTTCTCCTATGAGAATCCTCCTGCTGAGGTGTGGAAAAATCATCCCAGGATAAACCTATATTCTTAAATCTATTAGGGAATGAGTAGAAAATTTTCATTTCAGAGTTGACTTCCTATAGATAAGAAAAAATAAATTTTAGACCTTGGTCAAATTTCCCCTGGGATTGGAAAGTTCCAAATCACTGTGAAGAGTAGACTTATTAATTCTCAGCTCTACTGAAGAGTGTATGATTTGCTAAGGGGGAGGGAGGGGGGTAATGAATGAAAAGGATAAAAGGATGAAAGAATGAATGAACAAATGTGACTTGTTGCCTTAACAAAAAATCTGAAACAACAGCCATCAAGTATGTAGCTATAGCACTGAATGTGCTTGCCTTAATAAACCAGCTCCACAATGACTACCTTCTACCACATACAAGTAACAACAGAAGCAGCCCTATCAGATAATAGGCAGTATGTCTGGACTGTGGTTAACTCATTACACAGTTATCACTAAAAATAAATATGAATAAATATTCTCTCCCCTCAGAAGCAATTTAATGAAATCATGTTTAATAGTGTTGATATTCTGATTCATTAGGTTGGCTTCTATTTACTCAAATACAACCCATATTTCAAGTGCCTAACATGAGAACATTTTATCTAACACTACCTACAAGCAGTTAGAGCCTTGCAATAGATAAAAACAATAACCAAAACAAGGCTAAGTCTTAACAGTGTTCCTTATCGATGATTTATATTCACTTGAGGATACGGGTAAAATTCTGTTTTCTTCAGCTGTAAAAGGTCTCTCAGCATATAAGGAATAATAAATAATATACTCAGAAATAAATAATATACTCAATTTGCACTACTTGAAGAATACAGTTTGCAGAATATATGTGAGGATTATAGTTATCTCATCCTGTTATCTATGTGATATCACCAGGCTGTTATTATAGCAATGTTATAGTAATATATCAACATATACTTCTTAAAAATCCATAATACGCATATAGAATACCACATCCATGATGTGATAAACATGAATTCTAAACAACAGCGACAATAATAACAGTTAAAATAAACAGTTACCCTGTGCCAAGCACTAAGTGCCTTATATTATCTCATTTAATCTTTACAATAGCCGAAAGAAACCGGTATAATCATTGCCTCTGTTTAATGGACATATTTCAATACTTTGACTAACAGTCACCAGTCAGTCAGGGTCAGAGCCAGGACTAATTCCAAAGTCCTTGCTGTGGACCCTCCGCTGTAATGCAGGGATATTTTAAGTTTTCCCAACTGACTGTTTGGGAACATTCCCGCCAAAAATGTTTGTACCTGATTGTTTCTAAATTTCTGGAGCCCAGTATTCAGTCATCTTTAACCCTGTTCCTTCTAGATCCTTGTGAAGTTGTCATCTAGGGTAAGGTTAATGTGACTGAAAATGGAAATACATAAATAAATTCTATTAGAGAACAAAAGAAAAGGAAAAGAATATACCACCTTGAAACTTTAACAAGCCAGTATTTATCTGAGAAAAATACAGTTAAAAAATTGTATCAGCTCTATTTACTGTTAGAAAGTCAGCAGCAGCGGTGCTCAATTATAAAAAGAATTAATATTATAAAATATAACTTTCAGATATTATAGTTTATAAGTTTTGGGAAAGGGCTTCGACAACTTGGACGCTGAAACTTACAAAAAAACCACAACGTTTAATCTATAGTATTTCAACATAAAAAAATGCAAGGGAAACCATATGGAAAGGGAAAAACGCAAAATTTTCAAATTTTTGGAAGAAAGTATAGAAAACATCTTTATGACCTCAGGGCAGGGAAAGATTTCTTAAATGAGACACACAAGCATAAACCACAAAGGAAAGACTGGTAAATTTTACTACATTAAAGATGAAAACTTTGGCAAAATAAAAGACAACATGAACAAAGGGAAAAACATGCCACAGAATGGGAGAAGATATTTTCAGCATATATAACTGATACCTAATTAGCATCCATAATATATAAAGAACACCTAAAAATTAGAACAAAAAAGACAATCCAATTTAGAAATGGACAAAGGATACACAGGCAATTCACAGAAGAAATTAACAAACATATCCATGGAATTTATCATGGAAATGTAATCACGATCAGATAGATCTCACCAATCAGATCAGCAAAATTAAAGGGGATAATACATAGTGTTTGTGAGGATGAAAATCAAAAGGCACACTCATATAGCTAGAAGGAATGTAGACTGGTACAATCACTTTTAGAGCAACTCAACAATATTTAGGCCAGAGCAGTGTCTTTCAATCTTTTTTGATACATATATGTACCTGAAACAAGAGTTTCAAAAAATAATTCTTACCCTTCCTATATGAGATGCTAAGGGATATCCTCTTTCCTATTTTTTTCTACTTTACATTATTCTGTTCTACCCTACCCTATTTTGTCCTTTTCTATTTCATTTTTTCAATGTTGGTTTCAGCCCACTAAGATAATTTCAATATCATTAATAAGTCATGTCTTGTAGTTTAGAAAACACTGGCCTAGATGAGCTCTAGTGCATATACAAAATTGTTTGCAATAGCAAAAAACTAGAAATAGTGGATAGAATTGATCAACAGGCTCCATCAACAGAATTTATAAACTGTGGAATGTGTATACCACACAGCAATTAAAATAAATTATCTAGAATCAACACAGGTAAGTCTCCAAAACAATTCTGATCAAAAATCACTAAGTCGGGCTTCCCTGGTGGCGCAGTGGTTGAGAATCTGCCTGCTAATGCAGGGGACACGGGTTCAAGCCCTGGTCTGGGAAGATCCCACATGCCGCGGAGCAACTGGGCCCGTGAGCCACAACTACTACTGAGCCTGCGCGTCTGGAGCCTGTGCTCCGCAACAAGAGAGGCCGCGATGGTGGGAGGCCCGCGCACCGCGATGAAGAGTGGCCCCCGCTTGCCGCAACTAGAGAAAGCCCTCTCACAGAAACGAAGACCCAACACAGCCAAAAATAAATATAAATAAATAAATAAAAATTAAAAAAAAAAAATCACTAAGTCATAGAATGATGCATATGATACACTATTTGATAAAATTTTAAAACATGCAGAAAACAATACTATTTTAATGTGTAGTGGATACTGACATACATATGGCTGGACTTTGATGGAAATGTTTCATAAGAAAGTTTTGACGGAGGTAATGCCAAAGGCAAAATTTGCCATGTAATTCTATCAATGAATTGGTGTGATTTGGCTTTTCCAATTGACAAGACAGTTTTCAAGATTTTAAGCTTAAGTTAATCATCTGAGTATGGGAGGATAAGGTTACCCAACATTAAGGAAAACAAAATTGTAGAATAAGAATACCACCATTCTAATACTGCCTTTACTGCGAACATAGGAATTCAATAGAGGCTTGATAATGACAACTCATAAACCACAATTTCTTTCACCGTCAGTAAAATAAAATTTTACCAACACCATAGGAAGATAATAACTCAATAACATAGAAAAAGTACAGTATCTTAAATGCCATGGAAGAAAAATATGAAATAGAAAAAAGTGTATCAGAATGTGTTTTTTACTTCTTGTCTTAATCTGCTTACAAATTTCCCCCTTTTCTGCACAGGAGGGAGACCCAGGGCAGAGGCTGGCATTTGTATTGGGAAGCTCTTCTTCATAGTGACAGTGTCATGGCATAAGATCATCCCATATGATACGTACTGTATGTTGCTTTGTTTTTTTTCCTTACATGTGTTTTGGGATACATAACTTGGCTCATATATATACTTAATTACTCACATTAAAAAGTGCCTTGGGGCTTCCCTGGTGGCCCAGTGGTTGAGAATCTGCCTGCCGATGCAGGGGACACAGGTTCGAGCCCTGGTCTGGGAAGATCCCACATGCCGCGGAGCAACTAGGCCCGTGACCCACAACTACTGAGCCTGCGCATCTGGAGCTTGTGCTCCGCAACAAGAGAGGCCGCGACAGTGAGAGGCCCGCGCACTGCGATGAAGAGTGGCCCCCGCTCGCCGCAACTAGAGAAAGCCCTCGCACAGAAACAAAGACCCAACACAGCCAAAAATAAATTAATTAATTAATTTAAAAAAAAAAAAGTGCCTTGTGTTTTGAAAAGTAGTTTCTTATGCATTTCCTCATTTTGTTTAAATGTAATAAAAAGAACTATGTTATTATAGAATCTTACTGTACTGATATTTGCCTTACAATATAAAAAGAAATGGGAGCATAGGTACCTTCTTCAGCCAGAAGCTCCTGACACTGACCTCTGCCTTCAGAGGATTTTTTTTTTTTTTGGCCACGCCACGCAGCATGCAGGATCTTAGCTCCCTGACCAGAGATTGAACCCATGCCCCCTGAAGTGGAAGCACAGACTCCTAACCACTGGACCGCCAGGGACTTCCCACAAGAGTAATTTTCAGAACCAAACATATATCAACTAAGGTAATCTTTTGCATGACATTTCCTATTTTGACTGTTTTTCTAAACTTGTAGAGTTCAGTAATTTATTTCCATATTATCCCTGTTTGAGACAGATAATTCCTTTTTGTACATATTGTATTTTGAGAGTTTTCCCTATACTCTTAATAACTACACAGTTGAAGATCAGTGGACAAGACGACAGTCTTTCAGTAACTGAACAAGATAAACATACCACCCTAGTCCTCTTGAAGAACAAATAATTCATTTCCTTGTACAAAGCATATAATAAGCAGTCTCTACATGTTATTAATGGTAAAGTAATCAGTATTAATCAGTGTGTCTGCTAATATGACAATGTGTCGTATTACTTGATAATACTTCTGACCTAAATGAGTTAAACTGATTATAGGACATTCATTTGCCTAATTCAATCAACAAATATTGATTTAGTGCCTGCAATGGGCACTAAATTGAAAGCAAATACGTAAAAAATAAAAATAGAAGTAACTTGTAGCAAAAGGATATCCAGCTGGTAGCTGCCTGTGTCAATATTACCCCAACCCAGTAGTATGCAGGGGCCTCAAGAGCTAATAAACTAGATACACTGTATCTGAGAGAAGGCATTTTCCATGGAAATTGTTATCTTGCAATTAACTAGAAGCTTCTAAATGCTGGTATCTGTTTTCTAGAAGTGATCCCAGAAGGAAAAAAAAGAAGAATTTTTGCAGAGAAAGTCCAGTGTCATGTATGTTTTAAAATTCAACTTAACAGTATGAGGTCAAATCTAAAGCTATGCTTGAGACACATAATGTATAGAAACGTTTTCTTGCAATACAGAACTCAATGCTTTCAACAAATTCTCTCATCTAGGCAACACAGTTGATGATGCTTTTATAATCAAAGAAACAAGGCATGAAGGAAAACCAATGTCTTTTAGGACACCAGCATACAGTTTACAGTATCAGTGTGTTAACGAGCTCCAGACCAAGTACATGTCAGTGGGATAATGATGGTTCCCACCTATATGCTTAGTTGAGTCATTAAATGGTATGTCATCAGAAAGCTGGAAATAATATAAATATGTATAAATGTAATATAAAATAATTAAACATGATCCCAATTATCGCTTGCAAAAAAGGATGATAGGCATAATTTACCTCCACTTGAATGAGCTGCCATAAGTCAATGACAAATAACGGTAAGATACCCTACACAGCTGCTAACTAACGTGGGACAATTATAAACAGGATGGACAAAACTAAAAAACTAAAAGCCAAACTAAAACTAAAGCACAACCTCAGTGGGAATGGTATTGCCCTATGTGTATGATAAACAGCAAACTGACTTATGGAACACAGAAACATAGTTACTATTTTAATGATTTCACTGTACAAAGGTTTCCAAACTTCGCCAAGAGTGATGAAGTAGACCTTCAATCCAAACCAAAGTTGCATTTAGTTTGAAAATATTACTGGGCTCATTAAAGTTGGTCTTTCCGGCCAAGCGCAGCAAAAGTGTCACTTTCAAATATGAAAAATAATCAACATAAACTATACAAATATTTTTAGATTGTTATACTAGCTAAAATGAACTGATACTTGAGACATTTGTAAATCCATTTGAATTTTAGATCCTTATATATCTAATACAATTTTTTTTAAAGCCCTTAACATGCCTATTAAATAGAATACTAACTGTTAACCATCTCTGCCCCACAGTGTAAATATTCGTTCAACATGGTAGCCCCTCTTGGTCTTGGCTCATTTCCATTTATGATTCAAACTGTTCAGTCAAATACATTCAGCGTAATACAGAACATATTATAATGGGGTCACAATTCATGATTTACTCACATACTGGTACTTGTCAATGTCTTGCAAGGGGAGACAGAGGTACTATTGGGTTGGCCAAAACGTTCATTCGGGTTTTTCCATAGGATGTTACAGGAACACCCAAACGAACTTTTTGGCCAACCCAATAGATACGAGCTCAGGTTAGATTAGCAAGGCTGAAGACACACAGAAGACACACCCCAGTGTCATAGTCATGCTGAAAGAAACTATTACACCTTAAATTCCCTGGAGACTTTCACGTTAAGATGAGATCACTGTGTGAATTAGACACATGTTCCTTCTGGATAATGAAAGCGAGAAGGAACATATCAGCCTTCCATTGAAGGACACTATGAATATCCCTTTCAGGGAGACAAGCTATTTGCTCCTTTTAAGTAAGTATCCTCATTTAGCCCTCCATTTTCAGCCTTGAACAGGAGTCCCTGATGCCACCCGGCAACCCTGATCATTCCATTCCATAATTCCATTCTCTTCCAAAGAGATTCTCGTATCTCTTTCCTGGTCAATTTTGATTTATAGTAAGTCAACTCCAGTAAACCTCAAAAGTAACAGCATCTTAGGGGCATTTTAATTTCACTTTAACCACGTGATAAAACCAAAATTAAATATGACAAACTCCTAAAGTCATAAGCAAATCCCATGGGTACTCTACATTTATAGTTTTAGATTAATAGCTTTTGATATTTAAATACAGTGTTTGTAATCCACTTAAGGACCCAAAGGGAAAAACACTTCACTTTCTAAAACTGTTCCTCTCTATCAGCCTCTTTCACTAAGCATCCTTTAATTACAGAGTGCAATTTGGCTAGGCTTGTCTGGTTCATTCAGAAATCTCAAAGAGCAACAATTTAGTACCTTAAAGCATGACATCACCAGGTGAATCTTCAACACAGTTCCAAATAAAGAAAATCAACAACCACTCTTAGAAAACAACTTCACCTAGTCATTCACAGTCAGAGGGACATTAAGAAGCAACTGCAAAGTACAGTAAAACGTGAAGAAAATATACATTTTTTGTCCAACCCATCTGTAGTATTCGTTTGGCTAGTCTTTTCCATTCAAGAACCCAGTCTCTTCATTTGATTTGCTGCATTAAACTAAAATCCTGAATAAAGTGAACTCTTTTTGGAAAAAATATTTTTTCACCTATATACTGCAAAGGACAGTTACATTTGTCACAATGGACATGCTACGGGGCCCCATGAAACACATAGCAGAGAATGGTAAAACAAACAAAGTTCTCCCAGAAAGATACTGAATTCTAAAAACCAGTTCTCCATCATGAACATCACCTTCAGTTTATCCTTTAGACCCACCATCACCATGCTGTTTAAAATTGCAACGCACACCTGTACTCAGTCCCCTTTCTCTGCTCTCCTTTTTTCATTATTTTATGGCACTTATAATTTTCTAATCCAATAATTAAATATGTTTACTGTTAATCATTCTTTGCTAGATGTAAGCTCCAGAGGGAAGAGATCTTTATTTTGTTCAATGACGTACTCTAAACACCTAGATACAACCTGATACAAAGTGGTCACTCAGTAAATGTTTTTTGAATGACTGAATGAATGCACATTGCGACTTCAGTTCAAAGTATTTCTGGAGCCAAATACCAATTTCATTTATACAGTTAACAAATATCTACTGAGCTGCCATTATGGGGGAGACAGCACATACACATACAAATCCATAGTATCAGATAGTGATAAGTGCTACAAAGCCAAATAGAGCAGGATAAGGAGATGGAGAGTGAGAGAAGTGGCTATTTTAGATGAGGCAGTCACCTCTGAAGTGATGGCAATTAATTTGAGATCTGAATGAAGTTGGGTGCCATGCAGATTTGGGTGGAGGGGGAAAGTGAGCTTTGAGCATGGAGAAAATAGCAAATGCACAGGCCTAAGGGTGGAGGCCGGCTTGGTAAACCCAGTAACAGCAGTTAAGGCCTGCGTGGAAGGAGTGGGGTGTGCAAGAATATAGCATTCCACCTGCCTTTACCTACTACTTAATAACGTGTATATTGCCTAGTGCCCTGGGAAAGAGAGATTACATTTCACCTCTGAGTACTCAGATTCTCTGATAGTTAAGGGCTTCTTCTATTCTAGCCTCCAAATGTCCGTATCATCACATCATATAAGATTACAAGGCACACAGTAATGACATTGTTAAAAACCATTCCAAGAACAACCCCAGGAGTCACGAAACTTACTTAACTAAGTACCACTGCCCAGGAAGGTGTAAAGCCAAGCAGGAACGTAGTACTAGAAGGGTGCAAAGCCAGGAGGCTCAATAAACATTAAACAGGGACTGTCACTTCCCAGTCTGGGGGAAAGAGCGTCGTTCCAATTAAGTCGCCAAGCGCGGCATCAGGCAGCTCTACGACATGCATTTTGTTACAGTCCTGGGCTCCAACTGTTCCGACTTATTATGTAATTTCCCAAAGAACAAAAGCAAAAAGTTCACTCTGAACTAGCCTTCCAACTCAGGCAGGAAGCTCTTTCTCGGCCAGGGCAGAGCACTTGGAAAGTTTTCAGCGTCTGAAAATCCCTATTTCCGGGACTGAGCAGGGCAGTATCTTCCGGTTTAAAATAAAGATTTGTGGTGATTTCTCCCCATCTCTCCACAGCAGTTCCAAAACAGCTTCGCCGAGCTTAGTCAAACTTTCTGCGCTATCCCTCGACATCAGGACCAAATGTCGAAGGCATAATAATGAGTTTAGCGAGCCGGTTCGGGGCCGGAAGCTGGGTGAATAGAGATAGTTACACAGGACGGGAGCCGAAGGTCTAGGCGACATAAATAAAAACTGCAGCCTAACGGGGGGCGGAGAGTGGGAAAGGAACTCCGAGGCAGGTGCCTCCCCAGCGCTGGCCGAAGGAGGAGAAGCCTCTAGGAAGGCAATAGCCCTGGTGCGACGCCACACGTAACCCTCGGCACGGCGCGCCACTTCCGCCAGCCGACTCACGCATGCGCAGCGCCGCCTCGGCCCGCGGCCTGGGTCAGGGTACAATCCCGGAGCCGCGCGCCCAGGCCCCGCCAGAGGCTTTGCGCACGCGCGGAGACGCCTGGGCTCGCGGCTCGGGCGGGGTTGTCGCCCCAGGGGCTACTCCTCGCCAATACCTCGCCGGGAGCTCGGGCGGCGGGGGCGGTGTGGGGAGAGGCGGCTCGCCGCTTGGGGGGTGGGGGGGGTGTCTGAGAGCGGCCAGCTTCTAGCCTGGCGCCCCCCCCCCCCGACCTCCTACGCCATCCCCTTTGTCCTTACCACAACGCAGGCCCGAGCCACATCCGCTCCGCCTCCCAGGTCGCCGTTACTGCTCGGTGGGGGCCCGCCGCCGCGATGAGTTGGCGCCTCCCCTCGAAGCAGCTCGGCCTCGGCGGGACGCGCTCGGGTGACCGACCCGGGAGGGAAAGAGGAGGGGTGCGCGCCCGAGGGGAGGGGAGGGGGCCGGGCGACGGCGCCTCGCCCCTCCTCTCCGCTGCCCCCTGCCGCCCCCTGCCGCCCCCGCCCCTTTCTCGCCGACTCTCTCTCGGCTCCGATCGGACCCCTAGGACTGGACACTGGCTCTCCCGCTGGGTCCATCTCCGCCCTTTCCCCGGGGATTCCACCGTGGGAAACCCCCACCTTCTCCAGGGTTCTGGTCCCCAGAGTCTTGGGAATTTGGAGATGCCTAACCCGGAAGGGTGAGGCGCGCGGATGATGCGGCAGGCTCTTATACAGTCCCTCTCCCCCAGTCTGTGCCAGCTTTTCTTCTGGTGGTCCCTCCATCAAGGAGCTCAGATCACTTCTCCCTACGGTTTCCCTGCTTTCCCCTCACTGCTGTACCTTTCTAATCCAGAGGCCGAAATAATGAGTGATGCGTGCTAAAGAGGTGACCTGCCTACCTGGGGACCAAGGTCTTCTGGACCAACCACACTCTCTCTTTATTAATTTGCAGTGATTTCTTGTATTACACTGCACTTCTCTTGGCCTTAGTAGATTTTAGTAAAATGCATCACAGCTTGATAACGTGCAATAATTTCCTCCACTTTACTACACTTACTTCGGCCCGAGTGGGTTTTGGTAAAATGCTCCACAGCTGGTGTTATTAGCTGTTCCTATGGAGTAAAGATGACTGCTTTCACACTGACTTTTTAATGACACAGGTTCAACGTTCAAATGATTTGCCAAAAGTAGAACAGCCGGATGGAATAACAGATTTCAACCGAGAATGACCGTGTCGGTCTTTTGTTTGGTCTGGCTTTTGTCATTTCATTGGAAAAGCATCATTCCAGAATGTCTAGCTGCTTTTATGGCAGCTGCTATAGTTGGCAGATAATTATGTCTATCATCAGCGCATAGTCCTTTGAGCCCCAGAAGGAGGCTTGCATTTATTCGATTTTATAGGATATAAAGCCGGGCAGAAATCTAACATGCATGGCATTGCATACGAAGAACTTTTCCCCCCGAAACAATGTTATCCTTTGGCCTTTTAATATAAACTGTGATATAGCCATAAGTGAAAGGACAGCTTGGAGTTTTCATTTGAAAAGGATAATCAGGAGGAACTCCTTCAGCAGTATTTATCTAAGGGGGAGGGTGGCCAGACTAAGGAGAGTAGTCAGATGAGGTGGGGTTATCGCTTAAACATACCTTCCTTATACAACAATTATTTGTGATGTGTCTGTCTCACTAGATTGTGAAACTCTTGAGGGCACAGATCATGCCCTATTAATATCTGTATCACAAAATGCTTAAGAATTGTTTGTGGAACCAAATTAACATTGATTATGTGCCTTTAGTTCCTCAAATATGCTTTCCTACTGCATTAAAAGACCTAAATAGAAGCATGAATCCATAGTCTACTTTCATTTTGGATGATTTGTGCCAGTTCTCCTGGACCTGACAGCCTGGATAGACGCACCTCTTAAGTGTGGCTGATACTAATCCAGAAAGGCTTTAAGTCACCTTTTCTTATACCCTGATCAACCAGTTTTCTCCTTCCTCCTTTCCTTGTGGCAAAGCAGCATAACGCTGAGTCCACGTTAAAAAATCACTTATTTTTCTGTTCAGGAAAAGACTTTTCCTCTGATCACCATCAAAGCTAAAATTCATCATTAAACAAGTTTAGGAATTCTTTCTAATTCAAACATTCAATATTTCCTGCCACTTTGTCCCTGTATCCAGACTACTTTATATGTAAGGCATTTTAAGGGATTTGAGTCACCATTTAGAGAGCAAAATTATAGAAAACCACTTTCATTCAGAATGCCACACATAATTTACAAATCAACCTGTATAATAATCCTTTCCCTGCAGAAATAATGTGCTTTACAAATTAGTATTTATTTTTTTAAATTAGGGTATTCTTAAAATAAGGTAAATACTTCTTAAAAGTCCTGAAGTTTTTAGTCCTGAGATTATTCCTAAATGATGAAAAATGAAAAGACAGTTTATAGCATAGACTTTCTCTGATACCTACCACTGAAACCAATTGCTAATGGGGAACTTAATGTTAAGATGTGATTACAGCAAGAATGATCAGAACAGAGGATTCAACAGGTGTAGTCCTAGAATATAGAATAGGAAACTTCCTGCAACAAATCTGACCCCTAGAGCAGCTGGAATGTGGGAAGAAATTGTTAGAATATCTCTATTTTTATCTAAATTAAGAAATCAGACTTTACTAGTATTTAATATGGAGACTGACAATAGTGCGTATTTTTTGTGATCAGAGTACATGATCAAAAATGTGTAGAAACCAACTTCCTTAGAGTACCATCAGCTCTGCAGGCAGGCATCTGATGTCACCACATGTTTTGAATTTAAGTAATATTTTAAATACAATAATTTGGATTTATATAACATTTTAAGTATTACAATCTTGAAATATATATAATATTTTGTTTTACCTTTATATTATGTTAACTTTTACTATGCAATAAGTAAATGTTTATTGTTTAGTCACTTTTAACATTAGACATTTATTCAGCAAATCTTGGTAATTTATATAATGTTTCTTTGCAGTAACTGTAGTTTTGTACCATCAGATTTAGAAAATCATAGAGCTGAGAGAGATTAAATATATATCTTCATTTTATAGATGCCCTGATTGTGAAGTAAGTTTGTCTCAAGTCCCTGGAATCGTACTTGCAGTGCTTCTTCCAATCCATCCTGCCACTCATAGGACAAACAGCAGGATTTCGTTGTCTAGCACATGAACGATAACAGCAACGCCATTGAACAAGATGGGAAGGTACAGGTACTTCTCATAGGACTCTAAGTAGAAGAAATTCTTTCTAACTTTTTACTTTAAAATAATTACAGATTCACATGAAGTTGCAAAGATAGTACAGAGAGGTCCCATGTGCCTGCCCCATTTTTCCCCCTAGTTATATTTTGTAAGTGGAGGAAATTTACCAGTTAATATGTTTGTTCTCAGAAAAAGCTCAAACTGATAGATTTAATAATGAGAGCTGCAATTTTTTTTTTTTTTAAATCATCACCTTTTTTTTTTTTTGACCAGGATTCATTCTTTCTTTCTTTCTTTCTTTCTTTCTTTCTTTCTTTATGGCTGTGTTGGGTCTTCGTTTCTGTGCGAGGGCTTTCTCTAGTTGCGGCAAGTGGGGGCCACTCTTCGTTGCGGTGCGCAGGCCTCTCATGATCGCGGCCTCTCGTGTTGTGGAGCACAGGCTCAAGACGCGCAGGCTCAGTAACTGTGGCTCACGGGCCTAGTTGCTCCGCGGCATGTGGGATCTTCCCAGACCAGGGCTCGAACCCATGTCCCCTGCATTGGCAGGCACATTCTCAACCACTGCGCCACCAGGGAAGCCCGAGCTGCAATTTTTTAAGCACCTATTTTATACCAGCAGCTTTACCTATATTACCTCATTTAGAACTTACAACAGTCCTGTAAGGCAGAGGTTATCCTCAGTTTACAGGTAAAGCAACTCAGATTCCAAGAAATTAAGTCACTCCCATCAACTCCCAAGGCCAGATCTTCCTGCCTTGCATGTTTCACTTTTTCCACATTATGGACAGTTGAAGGTCATACATTCCTTACACTGTGTTCCAGCTGAATCCTGACAATTATCTAACAATAAAAACATTGTCTGTATTATTATCGTTTTTTAAAAATTGTGTGAATATTTTCTCAGAAGTTAAAACTGTTTCTTTCTAAAAAGAATGGATATATATGTATATGTATAACTGATTCACTTAGTACACCTGAAACTAACACAACATTGTAAATCAACTAAAAATTTTTTTTAAAAACTGTTTCTTTTTAGAAAATCTATGTACAAAAGAATGTGTTTCATTAAATATTTCCATTTTATTTGGGACCAATAATTTTCCCCAGGGAGTTCAAAATTAAAAGCAGGAGGGAAAGATGACTAGATCACATGTAAGTTCCTTTCCAAAATCTTTGATTACTTTGATCTATTGACTTAGTATTGCTAAATTCTTTGGACTAGAAAGTTGTACTCTGAGACATTATAGGTCACTATTTTAGAGGTTAAAATTCCCATCACCACATCTGTCAAGTTTATCTACTGTCTTAGTCAGTTCTGGTTGCTTTAACAAAGTACCATAGACCGGATGGTTTATAAGCAATAGAAACTAGTTTCTCACAGTTCTAGAGGCTGGAAGTCCGAGATCAAGATGCCAGGAGTGTGCAGTGGGGAGGATGGTGAGCCTGGGGCCAGGGGGACCATGTTAAGGCTCTATTGCATCTGCCCAGGCAGGACACAAGCAGTCCTTGAACTCAGTGTGACAGTGGGGTGGGCTTAAAGACAGAGGAGAAGATGGATTTGAGAAGATTTTGAGAAAATATTCACATAATTTTCCATAATAATAGGTCAAAAGACTGCAGTATAGTGTAGACATGGCTTTTTTATGCACTGGGAAACCAAGGAATGCATGTGACTCACCTTATTGCAATATTTGCTTTATTGTGGTGATCTGGAACCCAGCCTCCAAGGTATGCCTAGGTGGGTTGCATGAGTTTTTTGGTTTCCCAGTGCATGTAAGGGTCGTGTTTGCACTGTACTGTAGTCTATTAAGCGTGCAATAGCATTATGTCTAAAAAATGTACATACCTGAAATAAAAAATGATAAAAAAATGACAAACATCATCTGAGCCTTCAGTGAGTCGTAATCTTTTTGTTGAGGGAGGGTTTGAAATACTGTGAGAATTACCAAAATGTGACACAGAGACACGAAGTGAGAAAATGCTGTTGGAAAAAATGGTGCCAATAGACTTGCTCAACACAGTGCTGCCACAAACCTTAAGTTTGTAAAAAAAACACAATATCTGCGAAGCACAAGGAAGGTGTAGTACAATTAAAAAAAAATAGGTCAGAGCAATAGGAATGTTTTGATTGATGCTGAGGACATCTTTGATAAAATTCAATTGTCAATATTCATTTTTGATAAAGGAAATTTTGCTAAACAGCTACATACACACACTGAAAACTAGCTTCATGTTTAATGGTGAAATCCTAACAGCATGTCCATTAAATATAGTAATAAAACAGTGGTGCTACTTATCTAATTAATGCTGTAATGCTATTCTGGAAGTACCAGCTAATGCAATTAGATAAGAAAGTAAAGTAAGGAATATTGAAGACTGAAAAGGATACAGAAAATTTATCATTATTCATAGATGATGCAATTAGATTTTTTGGCTAAGGAGTGCTCACAGCCTCTTTTCCATAACCCATTGTTCCATTCCACTTTTTGGATTGATCAAGTTCAAAGGCACTTTACAGTTGCCTGCCCCCAGAGAAAGGAGCTGTTATTGTGCCATTCTGTCTAGAGGGAGGCACTGGGAGTGGCTCTTGTGGCCCCATTTTTTTAAGGCTTGAGAAAGAAATGTCAGAGCTTCCTCTTGTGAGACAGCCAACATACTAACTCCATTTGTGACTTTATATTCCTTGTGCCTGAAAGGCAAGCTCAGTGATAATCCAATTGCCCCAAGTATTGTAGCAAATGCTCTTTTGCTCTAGTACATGCTTCTCCTGGCCAAGTGCTCTGGTTTGTCCTTAGCCCGCATTGCAGGGGCAAGAGCCAAGATCCAGGACAGGCTTCAGGGCCTGCTTTGGTTCTGTCATGTAGGCATATACAGGGTAATGGTGTAGCCTGATCTCCTTGAGTTCAACACTAGCGCCCAGGGCAAGTTATCAGATAATAACGGTGATCACTTGCCTTGCTTTGTTTTTGTGTGCATGTGCATGTACTTTTCTTGGGGACCTTAACGAAAAGGAGGTCAAGAGCTGGATTTGAGTTTTTCTGGATCTCTTTGTCAAACACCACCTTAATTGCTCTTACTTTTGGCATGACCAAAATACACCTTGAAAACCCAGGAATATAAACTGAAAAACTTTTAGAAATAATAGTTTAGTGATGTGGCAAGTTACAAACTCAATATACAAAAATCAATTAGAAAACTATAATACTACTGAGACAGAGGAAGGCAAAATTGAGAGGCATACTGTTTTTTGTTTTTTGTTTTTTTAAATTTTTTATTTATTTATTTTTTTAACATCTTTTTTGGAGTTTAGTTACTTTACAATGTTGTGTTAGTTTCTGCTGTATAACAAAGTGAATCAGCTATATATATACATGTAACCCCATAGCCCCTCCCTCTTGCGTCTCCCTCCCACCCCCCTAGGTGGTCACAAAGCACTGAGCTGATCTCCTGTGCTATGCAGCTGCTTCCCAGTAGCTATCTATTTTACATTTGGTAGTGTATATATGTCGATGCTACTCTCTCACTTCATCCCAGCTTACCCTTCCCCCTCCCTGTGTCCTCATGTCCATTCTCTACATCTGCATCTTTATTCTTGTCCTGCCCCTAGGTTCATTAGAACCATTTTTTTTTAGATTCCATGTATATGTGTTAGCATTCGGTATTTGTTTTTCTCTTTCTGACTTATTTCACTCTGTATGACAGACTCTAGGTCCATCCACCTCTCAACACATAACTCAATTTTGTTTCTTTTTATGGCTGAATAATATTCCATTGTATAAATGTGCCACATCTTCTTTATCCATTCATATGTTGATGGACACTTAGGTTGCTTCCATGTCCTGGCCATTGTAAATAGTGCTGCAGTGAACACTATGGTACATGACTCTTTCTGAATTACGGTTTTCTCAGGGTATATGCCCACTAGTGGGATTGCTGGGTCATATGGTAGTTCTATTTTTAGTTTTTTAAGGAACCTCCATACTGTTCTCCATAGTGGCTGTATCAACTTACATTCCCAACAACAGTGCAAGAGGATTCCCTTTTCTCCACACCCTCTCCAGCATTTATTGTTTGTAGACTTTTTAATGATGGCCATTCTGACTGGTGTGAGGTGATACCTCATTGTAGTTTTCATTTGCATTTCTCTAATAATTAGTGATGTTGAGCATCCTTTCATGTGTTTGTTGGCAATCTGCATATCTTCTTTGGAGAAATGTCTATTTAGGTCTTCTGCCCATTTTTGGATTGGGTTGTTTGTTTTTTGATATTGAGCTGCATGAGCTATTTGTATATTTTGGAAATTAATCCTTTGTCAGTTGCTTCATTTGCAAATATTTTCTCCCATTCTGAGGGTTGTCTTTTCGTCTTGTTTATGGTTTCCTTTGCTGTGCAAAAGCTTTGAAATTTCATTAGGTCCCATTTGTTTATTTTTGTTTTTATTTCCATTTCTCTAAGAAGTGGATCAAAAAGGATCTTGCTGTGATTTATGTCATAGAGTGTTCTGCCTATGTTTTCCTCTAAGAATTTTATAGTGTCTGGCCTTACATTTAGGTCTTTAATCCATTTTGAGTTTATTTTTGTGTATAGTGTTAGGGAGTGTTCTAATTTCATTCTTTTACATGTAGCTGTTCAGTTTTCCCAGCACCACTTATTGAAGAGGCTGCCTTTTCTCCATTGTATATTCCTTCCTCCTGTATCAAAGATAAGGTGACCATATGTGCATGGGTTTATCTCTGGGCTTTCTATCCTGTTCCATTGATCTATATTTCTGTTTTTGTGCCAGTACCATACTTTCTTGATTACTGTAGCTTTGTAGTATAGTCTGAAGTGTGAGAGCCTGATTCCTCCAGCTCCGTTTTTCTTTCTCAAGATTGCTTTGGCTATTTGTTTTTAGATGGGAAGTTTCAATAATGTAAGGATATCAATTTTCCTAAAATTAATTTGTAAGTCTAATGCTATCCTAATAAGAATCTCAATGATATTCTTTAAATAATTTAAAAATCCATTTGAAAGTGTAATTTGGTAGAGCCCTTTTGAAGGCAGTTTGACTTTATGTGTTAAATTTGTCCTTTGACTCAATAATCCCACCTTTAGGAATCTGTTAATATGAAAAGATGTATGCAGAAGGATGTATGTCACAGCATTTTTATAATTAGGAAAAAATGGAAAACAGCCTATATATTCTATGGCAAACTAATTAGATAAGTTAAAGTATGGCAAATACTGTTGGTTGCCTACCTAAAAGCCGCCCTCTCTCCCTTCCTTCCTTCCTTCCTTTCTTTTCTTCTTTCTTTCTTTTACTCTTTATTAGGAAAAATTTCAAACATATACAAAAATAGATAGAATGATTCATAAACCCCCAAGTACTCATCATTCAGCTTCAGCAATTAGCAATTCACAACCAAAATTGTTTTATCAATACTTCTATCCACCACCATATTATTTTGAAGCATCTTATCATTTCATCTGTAAATATTTCAATGGATGTTTCTAAAAGATAAGAACTCTTTCATAAAAAGCATAACCAAAATATTATCATACTTTCAAAAACTAACATGAATTCCTTGATCATGAGACATCCTTTCAGAGTTCAAATTTTTAATTACCTTCACAAGTACCATATATATTTTTTAACAGTTTCAGTGACTCAGGATTGAAATAAAGTCTACTCATTGAAATTGGTCGATATGTCTTTTAAGTCTCTTTTAATCCATAGGTTCCCTCTTCAGTTCCTTTTGTTTTCTTGAAATTTATTTGTTAAAGAAACCAGGTTATTTGTCCTCTGGATTTTCCAAAATCTGGTTTTTGCTGAATGCACTCTTCATACTTTCCATAAATCAGTAATCTAGAGTCTTGGTTAGATTTGGGTTCTTCTTTTTTTCTTGGCAAGATGACTTCTTAGATGGTGGCGTGTCCTTCCATCAGGAGGCATGTGATGTTGGATTGTTTCTTTCTGTGAAGTTAGTAATTGTTGATGCTCAATGCCTATACCCGTACTATGCTGAGTACAGTCAACAGAATTAGATTAACATCGAGTGTTATAAATGGTGATCTCCTAACTCCATCATTTCTCCTCCATTTATTAGCTGGAATACTTTTATAAACAGAAACTACTTTCCTCAATGATTTGGTTTCCCAGTGAGAGCAGGATAAGCATTTAATTCTTTCTCTTAATTTGCTAGTTTACAAAATAATGAGTTGTTTCACTAACAGTCTCCAACGGTGACCAAAAGAGTTTGTCTGTTGGTATCATTGTGAATTCATGGGTTTAAACTTGCTTCATGTGTTCCATCCCTTTTTTCTTGCTCACAGAACCCTGTTTTTGTTTAGGTAGTGATACGGTCAGTCACAGAGAAGAAATCCTGGCTTGTATGAGCACATCATATCAATCCGTTCTCATTGGCAGTGTCTGGGGTTGGCAGGTGACTAGTCCCCGATGAAGACACTTATGAGGACGGTCACGTTGAAGAAAGACCCCGCCACCCACTCAGCTGCTCCCTTCTTCTCTTCAGGCTTTTTTCATATTGTCTCATGAGGACTTGATATTTGGAGAGCTGCTGCGGAAGCTTGGAATGTCCCAATGGATACACATGATACATATGCACAATTATGAACTTATACTGCAGTTCTAGATTTATTGACAGGGAAAGATATCTATGATATGTTGCTGATATGATATGTAACATTAAAACTATTTACATAAAATTAAACACAATTGTGTATATATGCACCAAGACCTGCCTGGAATTATGTTCATTTAAATATTAAGAGTGGTCATCTCTGAGTAGTGAGATGTTGGTGAATTTCTACTTTATTCCTTGTATTTTTCTGTAAGGTTTAAGGTTTAGATTTTAATGTGAATAATCAACGTTTTTAAAAAGTATGATTCTGGGCAATTCTCATCTATCTCATGTTACTTATAATGGATTATTTTTCCAAACAAATATATCCCATCATAAAAATTCTTTTTTATAAGACCGCATAACTGGCATCACATGATTTTTCTCCATGGCATAATCATCAGACAGGAAATGTTTTGATTCTGCAATAACATTTCCTGATAAACATTTGTTGGAAACATTTAAGCATTTCCTGATCTGAAAATTTTTGAGATTTTTTTCCTTTGTGTATCTTATTGTTATAATTAACAATACTCTCTAGCCCAGTGGGACAGAATCAACCTGTTGCAGGAAAAAAAAGAAAAAAAAAACTTTGAGAAAAACATGAGTTTTATTAGAGAGACATTTTCCAGTCACCAGGAAAATACAACTGGCACAATTTTCACCTAGTGGTAAAACTAATAAGTAGTCTCCCTTTAGCCTACATTTACGAAATTTTAATTTCTTTGGCACATTTAATTCTCAAAAGAAATTGCCTATTCTTAAAGCCAAAAAGATGTTAAAATCTTTTAGGCTTTAAGAATAGTCTAGGCCTCCAGAGTAAAATTGAAAAAGGGCCTTTCTTCCTTTAGCTAATTCCCCTTTGTGTGGCTTGTTCTGTGAGGCCATTAGCGCAGGGAGCCACGGCCTGCTGACTGCACAGTGGACAAAGGAAATGGAATCAGCAAGTATCTATGGCCCACGTGCTGTGTGCCCGTGTTACCACAGATGCCGTGGCAAGTTCAGTGAGGGAGATAACCTTGCGTTCCCGGACTTCATGAACTAGTGGGGAAATGCCATGAAGACATGTGGGGAGACAGGCTGGAGATGAGTCTAGAAAGGCAGTTCCTTGAGGGCATGGGTGAATTTTAAACAGAGGTCAGGTATGGTCTGGAGAATGGCATGACGGGGGCAGATGGATGTAGGGAAACAAACTGAGAAGTGCTTCAGGAGTCCGGATGAGAGACAACGCAAGCATCAATTTGAGAGGTGGTTTGGGGATGGAGAGGAGAAAGGAGGGATTAAGCTAATACTTACATTCTATAGTCTCTGTTGTCATTTCTCCCTTGTTCTCTCTTAACATCAATGGAGGCTTCAGCGGGATTTAATTTACTTCAGCTGCAGTAAGGGAAACGGAGAGCAAGGTTTTTTCCATCCACCCTGGGGTCAGAGCTCTGAAGCAGGTACGGCTGGCTCCTAGCAGCCAGCATGGAAGTGGTGAAACTCTGAGCCAGGTTATCCGCAGGTTTGTTTTTCGGTGCAAAAGATCCACCCTGTCACCTGATGATTGACAGTAGAACTCACCTCCCCATACAGACAGAGGTGCGGCCCTGAGCCCAGTACAAATAGAGCAGGCCATCAATCAGGGCCATATTATAGCCTTGGTATCTTCTCCCTGTCCTGCCCTGAGTTTTCAGTGAAGGGATGTCTCTCATACCCTCAGCTGGGAGCATTCTTATAGCTTCTCGATTGGGCCTGGTCATTTACAGTCTTCCTACACAACTGGCTCTTCACTCAAATTGCCTTTTAGGGGACAGACTGTCCTGAAATCTGGTCAGAGGTCAGACAAGGCCTCCCTAAGTCTTCTCTGCAACATCAAGGACCCAAAACTGACGTTGCCACTCAAGCCCGAGCCAATGTGCCTCTGGAGAATATATCATAGCAAATTTGCAACCTGGAGAAAAGGCTGAGACTGTCTTCCCGCCAAGCTGTTCAAGATTCAGGATCTCAGGTCTGCTTTGGTTCAAGAATGCTATCTCCACTGGTAAAATTACAAGGCATGGGTCAGTAGTGAGAGAGTTTAAGAGCCCCACCTCAAAGAAACTTCGTGGAGACTTTATTGCTTAGTACCGGTGTCTATTTAATCTTCCCCCTTCTGAGATTTCTATCTAGTGTGCTAGTTCCTAGCTAGGGTTTGGCACCTCAGACCCAAGTCACTAGAGAAAACTTGGAAACAAATTCCTCATCTCATTTTGCAGGGTCTCGTGTAATGTTTCCAAAGCTTGATAGTATAGTCTGAACTGATGATCATCGTGAAATGAAGAACAAAATGAAATTTCTAACTCTTTTTTTTAGCTTTTTAAAAAACTTGAAGTAAAATTGGTACATTCTGTTATATAAGTTTCAGGGGTACACCACTGTAATTATATGTATAATCTGTATCCACTACAGAGGGATCACCACCAAAGGTCTACTTTCCATCCATCACTGTACAACTGATCCCTTTCACCCATTTTCTGACTGTTTTGTACACTGAAATAAAATTACCCATGAAATGGGTTGTGATAAGGCCACCTTCAAGGTTCCTAAAATTAAAATGAGGAGAGGGATCCGTAGAAAATTCTGGCCCTGTTCCCTGGACCTACCCAGCCTGGTATATGGACGATGTCCTGAGCCCTTGTCCCAACATCACCACCCAAATGGCTATCTATCCTATTCCCAGAGGACTTGAGGCACCATGTAGAAGGAGAAATGAACAGTTAGGCTTTAGACATATTACGAGTCGATTATTAGTGGTTTACAACAAGGCTTCAAAAGAAGCAGGAAATACATCAAGAAACCAGGAATTTGTGGGATTTCCCTGGTGGCACAGTGGTTAAGAATCTGCCTGCCAATGCAGGGGACATGGGTTCGAGCCCTGGTCTGGGAAGATCCCACATGCGGTGGAGCAACTAAGCCCGTGAGCCACAACTACTGAGCCCACATGCCACAACTACTGAAGCCCACACGCCTAGAGCCCGTGCTCCGCAGCAAGAGAAGCCACCGCAATGAGAAGCCCGCGCACCGCAATGAAGAGTAGCCCCCGCTCGCCTCAACTAGAAAAAGCCCGCGCGCAGCAACGAAGACCCAATGCAGCCAAAAATAAATAAATAAATATATTTTTTAAAAAAAGAAACCAGGAATTTGTGATGCAATGCTGCCTGCCTCTGGCTGTGCCCCGTGATCTCTGAAACTCCCTTCTCACCTCAACCCACTTCTAACTCCAATCTCATCTGCTCTTCTCTCTGATTAGGATTTGATAGTAGCTCTTGTCTACACTGAGTTGTAACCACTTCTGTTACCTACCAAATTTCCACACTTGCCAAGCTTTTTTTCTGGACCTTTCTTTCCGATTAATTGGTCTATTTTTCTGCCCGTTTGCCAACGCCTCGTTGTTGTACTTTCTATAGTTTTATAATAAGTGTTAATATCTGAAAAGGTGATATCTTTTAATATATTTTTTTTCCTTTCTTATACTTTTTCCTTCAAAAATTTTTTAGCTGTTCCTCACCCTTTACTATTCCCTTGACGTTTAGGTTCAGCTTGTCAAAGCCCAAGATAAAGCATTAAATTTGTAGATTAATTTGGGGGAAGGACTGACATCACTATGATAATGAGTCTTCCCAGTCATGAGCATAGTCTATCTCCCTATTTATTTAGGTCTTCTTTTGTTAGTAAATAATACATTATAATGTTTTTCATAAATGTTTTTCATACCTTTCATGTTAGTTGTATTCCTAGGTTATTTTTGTAAATGGAAAAAAATTTTTTAAATTATAATTTAATTGGTTGTTGCTAGTGTCCTAGAATGCCATTGCTCTGGAAACACACCATCTTATTAGCCTGGACTCTCTTATTAGCTTGAATAGTTTGTAGATTCTCTTGGGCGTTCTGTTAGGACAACGCAATTCTTTGGAAATGATTTTTTTCCGTTTCTTTTATTTTTCTTATTTTTTAGCTGTGGCTAAGACTTCTAGAACTGAGTTGAATGGAAACAGTAATGGTGGTATCCTTGTCATGTTCCTGACTTTAAACAGAATGTTTCTAATGTTTCACTATGTATGATATTTGTGGTAACTTTTTGATAAATACCCTTTATCACTTGAAGAAATTTTCCTTCTGTTCGTAATTGTTAAAATTAGGTTATTTTCATTATTGAAAATCATAAATTTTATTGAATTGGGGGACATATATAGAGATTATCATATATTTTAAAATTTATTAATGTGGAAAATTACATTAATAAGGTTTCATGTCTTAAACCATTCTTGTATTCCTGGAATAAACCCTGGTTAGTCATGATAATTTTTATACACATTGCTGAATTCAGCTTGCTAATATTTTATGTGTGATATTTGCATTCATGATCATACCGAAGTTTACATACACATTTTATTTCTTACACTTTCTTGTCTAATTTTATTTGGGAATTGATTCTTCCTTTTCTATTATCTGGAAACATTATTTTATAAGAAAAGAGTTACTTGCTCCTTAAAGTTTTGGTAAAAGTTGTTTGTAAATCTTCTGGACGTGGTACTTTTTGTTGTGTAGATTTTTGACTCATTTAATTTCTTCAACAGATATGGGTGGGATCGATAGTCATTTAGCACACATGATAAGTCTATACCAGTTATTTTCAGCAATTGTCTGTTTGGACTTCTTAGTTTTCCTTTGGTTTTATCATTGCTTGTCCTATATCACTTGTTGAATACTTTAAAATATTATCTTGGATGTAGATTTATTCAAAATTTTATTACTTCTCCGGTCAATTTAGATGACTTAGGTTTAATCAAAAAATGTCTATTTGATCTAAGTTTCGAATGTATTATTATGAAGTTGTTCAAAGTATTTAGTTAAATTTAAAACATTTTACAGTAAATTCTTTCATTTCTAATATGCTTTATTTGTATATTCATTTTTTCTAGATCAGTCTTCCCAGAGGTTTACATAGTTCTAATTTGGAGGGGTTTACTCTGTTGCTTCTTCCTAACTTTTGATTGAATACTTAGCTCATTTATTTTCAATCTTTTAAAAACTGTCTAAAATGTAGACATTTAAGACTATAAATTTTCCTTAAGTATCACTAGCTATATCACACAGGTTTTAAAATGCAATGTTCAAGTATGGTACTGGCACAAAAACAGAAATATAGATCAATGGAACAGGATAGAAAGCCCAGAGATAAACCCACACACATATGGTC
Organism: Balaenoptera ricei; assembly: GCF_028023285.1. Lineage (NCBI taxonomy): Eukaryota > Metazoa > Chordata > Mammalia > Artiodactyla > Balaenopteridae > Balaenoptera > Balaenoptera ricei. Next base: position 19,314,376 of record NC_082656.1, on the reverse strand, counting down.
ACCTTATTTTTGATGAAGGAGGCAAGAATGTACAATGGAGAAAAGACAGCCTCTTCAATAAGTGGTGCTGGGAAAACTGGACAGCTACATGTAAAAGAAAGAAATTAGAACACTCCCTGATACCAAACACAAAAATAAACTCAAAATGGATTAAAGACCCAAATGTAAGGCCAGACACTATAAAACTCTTAGAGGAAAACATAGGCAGAACACTCTATGAGATAAATCACAGCAAGATCCTTTTTGACCCACCTCCTAGAGTAATGGAAATAAAAACAAAAATAAACAAATGGGACCTGATGAAACTTAAAAGCTTTTACACAGCAAAGGAAACCATAAACAAGTTGAAAAGACAACCCTCAGAATGGGAGAAAATATTTGCAAATGAAGCAACTGACAAAGGATTAATCTCCAAAATTTACAAGCAGCTCATGCAGCTCAATATCAAAAAAACAAACAACCCAATCCAAAAATGGGCAGAAGACCTAAATAGACATTTCTCCAAAGAAGATATACAGACTGTCAACAAACACATGAAAGGATGCTCAACATCACTAATTATTAGAGAAATGCAAATGAAAACTACAATGAGGTATCACCTCACACTGGTCAGAATGGCCATCATCAAAAAATCTACAAACAATAAATGCTGGAGAGGGTGTGGAGAAAAAAGAACCCTCTTGCACTGTTGGTGGGAATGTAAATTGATACAGCCACTATGGAGGACAGTATGGAAGTTCCTTAAAAAACTAAAAATGGAATTACCATATGACCCAGCAATCCCACTAGTGGGCATATACCCTGAGAAAACCATAATTCAAGAAGAGTCATGTACCACAATGTTCACCGCAGCTGTATTTACAATGGCCAGGACATGGAAGCAACCTAAGTGTCCATCGACAGATGAATGGATAAAGAAGATGTGGCACATATATATAATGGAATATTACTCAGCCATAAAAGGAAACAAAATTGAGTTATTTGTAGTGAGGTGGATGGACCTAGAGACTGTCATGCAGAGTGAAGTAAGTCAGAAAGAGAAAAACAAATACTGTATGCTAACACGTATACATGGAATCTAAAAAAAAAAAAAAAAAAAAAAACTGGTTCTGATGAACCTAGGGGCAGGACAGGAATAAAGACGCAGATGTAGAGAATGGACTTGAGGACACGGGAAAGGGGAAGAGTAAACTGAGACGAAGTGAGAGAGTGGCATGGACTTATATATATACTAGCAAATGTAAAATAGATAGCTACTGGGAAGCAGCTGCATAGCACAGGGAGATCAGCTCAGTGCTTTGTGACCACCTAGAGGGGTGGGATAGGGAGGGTGGGAGGGAGACACAAGAGGGAGGAGATATGGGGATATATGTATATGTATAGCTGTTTCACTTTGCTATAAAGCAGAAACTAACACACCATTGTAAAGCATTATACTCCAAATAAAGATGTAAAAAAAAAAAAATGCAATGTTCATGTAAAAACCACCCAAGTGTAAACATATCATACACTTAATTATGATTTTTTTCTTTTCAGGCTACTTTTAAATCTTGGTTTCTAATTTTATTGTGTGATGGTCAATGTGGTCTATATGTCCTCTTTAAGAATTCCTTTGTGGCCTAGCTGAGTGCTTGGTTTTAATAAGTTCTCCATGTGTTGGGCTGTTGGGGACAGTTTCCTAGATTATACAAAACTTATGTTAAGACCTTTAATATTACTGTTCAAATTTTCTAAGATCAACCTAAATCTCACACTTTATACAAAAAATAAATTCAAAATACTTAAAATACAAAATACTTAAAATATACTTAAATGTGAAGCCTAAAACTATAAAAGTTTTAAACAAAACAAAACAAACAAACCAGGGGAAAATCTTCAGGATCTAGGGCCAGGGCAAAAAGTTCTTAGACTTGACACCAAAAGAAAATAAAAGAAAAATTGATAAATTGGACCTTATCAAAATTAAAACTTTTGCTCTGCAAAAGCCTATGTGAAGAGGATGAAAAGATTAAATTACAGACTGGGAGAAAATAATTGCAAGCAACATATCCACAAGGGACTGGTTTCTAGAAATATGAAGAATTCTCAAAACTCAACATTAAAAAACAAGCAAACAAAAATTGATAAAAGCCATGAAGAAACATTTTACTCAAGAGGTCATACAGTTGCCAAATAAATATATATGAAAAGATGTTTATCATCATTTGCCATTCAAGAAATCCACATAATCCACATGATGTTATATCACTATACACCCATCAGAATGGCTAAAATTAAAAATAGTGACAACACCTGGTACTGGCAACGATGCAGAGAAACTGGATCATTCCTACATTGTTGATGGGAATGTAAAATGGTACAGCCACTCGCAAAACAATTTGGCATTTTCTTATAAGTCTAAATAGGCAATAACCATATGATCTAGCAATTGTACTCTTGGGCAAACGAAATGAACACCTGTACATGAATGTTCATAGCAGTGTTCTGTAATAGTTAAAAACTGGAAACAGCTCGGAAGTCCTTCAACAGGTGAATGGTTAAACAAACTGTGGTTCATACATACCACATACTACTACATATGGTATATACATACCATATACTACTTAGCAATGGAAAGGAATGAACTACTGATACACATAGTAACTTGGATGAATCTCCAGAGAATTTTGCTGAGTGAAAAGAGCCGATTTCAAAAGGTACATACTGTATGATTCTTTTATGCAATACGTTTGAAATGACAAAATTTTAGAAATGGAGCACAGATTAGTGGTTGCCAGGAGTTAAGAATGGGGGGAGAGGAGAGTTGGATGTTGTTATAAAAGAGCAACAGGAGGGATCCTTGTGATGATGGACTGTTCTGTATGTTGACTGTGGTGATAGATGCATGAACCTACATATGTGATAAAATTGTATAGGATTGAGTACACACAAATGTGTATATGTTAAGCTGGGGATATATGAATAAGGTCAGTGGAATGTATCAATGTCAGTATCCTGGTTGTGATGTTATAGTAGAGTTTTGCAAAGTGTTGAGGGAAACTGAGTAGAAGGTACGTTCTGTATTATTTGTTATAACTGTATGTGAATCTACAATTATCTCCATAAAAAATTCAATTAAAAGTAATCTACTAAATCAATTCACTAAATAAACTAAATTTCTTTAATTTTTCTACTTTAGTTCCATTCTTTATCCTTTACCTGATTTATTTTGCACACAGTTACAAGATAAACAAATAATTATACACAATAACAAGATAAACTTATTTTGCAGATTACTTCTTAAAGAGGAAAAAAATAGGGAGATTGATACACATGCTCCCAAATAACAAACAATAAACAGAACATTCTTGGATCTAGTGCTTTTTTCAACTGAGTTAGTTATATTAAGAATTATCCTCTTTAATTAAAGGAGTAGAATTTCAAAGAAGACACTTGCTTGGATGTGGTCAGGTGGCACTTTTCTTTGATAATGAAGTGCTTAAGACCTTCTGTTCTTAGAATTTATAGTAGGCACAGCATCGTGGAATTGAAGAGACGTAGTTCTTCAAGTCTATCTGTTCCATCTCCCTACTACTGCAGAATTGTTCTCTATGCTGCACTCATAATAAATGATGATTACTATGATGAATACTAATAGCTCCAACAATATTATACAGCATAATGGCTCCAGCAATTATACTGAGAAGTTTGATATAGGAATTATTTTCCTGAGCTCATGCTAAAATTTCTTCTTGTTCAATATTATCTTGTTATTTCTATTTATTTCTCCCCCAAAATACCCTCCCCATTACTTCCCCTGTAATTATAAGCTCACTGAAGTGAGGCCCTTTCATTTTGCTTTCCTCCTCACTGCCTGAAGCACTGCGGGCCCTCAGTAAATGGTGTTTCACTTTCCATGTTGACATCTTCAAATGGAGACAGGTGGCTTCATGAGTTAAGACAGTCATTGCATCAACCAGGATTAATTTGATAATTTGCTTCAAGCTCATTATAATTTTGGCTCTTCTTCAAGCACCCTGATTTTTAAAAGATTAGTGCTGATTCCCCAGGCTTATTCATTCCTTTCAGATTTGAAAAATCTGACCCAAAATGCTCAGGAACTTTTTATGGTTTCATTGTTTACAGTGATATTTAATGTAAAAAATATATAAGATCATAATAAGGTTGACTTTAGCCAATTAAACATTGATAAGTATTAATATAACTATTTTCAGATTTATTTTTTATTAAATAACACAGATCCATAGCAGATTAGCATATGAACTGGTAAATTTACAAACTCTTAAGCAGAAGAATAACGTGCATAAAAAATTAACTAAGCAGCTACTGTACCACTTGTTGCTCCGATGTTTTCAAAAACTGAGAAACACAAGATAAAATGAGCAAATTACAGGAACTACATCTAAATTACGGTAACACGACAGGTTAAATAAATTAGATTCTATCGCCTGAAGAGACCATATTTTCTACAGTGCCTGTCAGAACAGTGCGTTCAGTGAAGGTGCTTAGTGAACGTTCATTGAAATGGATTTACAGACCCACTGGATATACAAATTCTGCTGTTGAAAACAAATCCATAATTATCCTGATGCTGATGCTGATAAATGCTGATTAGAAACCAAATCTAATGCAAGTAGAGTTTATGTTGACCAGTGTGTCTTGTTTGCTGAATGTGACCTGTAAAGAAAAAGTGATATACTGACTTGAGATATTTTAGTGCCTTATCTGCGGGAAGCACCACTAACCTGAGAGAAAGAGAAAACATACACGAGAGATTCAATAAGAGGCAGTGAGAACTGGGTCTGAGCCACAGAAATAGTTACACACAAGGAGTGTGGCTTCACATTTAGACAACCTGGGAGATTCCAGGTGTGGGTTTCTGTTCTGCCATGTGGTCAACCTCATGGCTCCAAATTGCAGACCCGAATTTGGTACAGTTTCTCCAGATCAACTAAATAGTTGATACCAAACTTAAAACACAAATTAAGGGCTTTCTATATGCCCAAACTTGGACAAAGTGTGGGAGAACACTAAACTTATTTTTTTGGCCACACCACATGGCCTGCGGGATCCTAGTTCTCTGACCAGGGATGAACCCAGGCCCCCGGCAGTGAAAGTGCTGAGTCCTAACCACTGGACCGCCAGGGAGTTCCCCAAAATGATGTTTAAATGGTTCCTTACTTGGAGAAGGGGAGGAGCCTGATGGTAGTAGTATAATGTGGGAGAAGGTGGGTAAGATTAATATACACAGTGGGTGTGGGTTGAAACTGGGAAACGGAGGATGCAGAACGAGGGCTCCTGACCACGATTCCTGCCCTCTCCAGTGGCTTAGATATTAGGAAATGCCATTTTCCATCTCTCTCCAGAATGGTTGTCCGCTTAACCATAATGATCTCCTTGCCTTGAATTCTTCCCATCGACCCCCTTTTCAGTGGTATCTCAAGATTGCTAAAACCAAGAGTAAATGGCAGAAAATATTTGGTTCCCAGAAATACTTGACTGCCTCCTCTGTTGGACAAGATGGTTTCTAGTGCAATCTATTCTTCAATGAAATCAGAAAATGTTGAACTTGGTTTTCTTCTTCTGAATCCCTCTCTGAATTTAAATGCACCTAAATGTTCCCAGAAACCAGTGTTTAAGGCCTAGAGCCATATGCCCTTTGCCCATATCTTTCTAGGAGATGTATATGATATCCAGCATTATGACTATAATAAGGTTGCAGTTTAATTAACAAATATATCTCTTTATTGTCAAAATAGCCAAAAATAATACAAATCCATCATTTAATGGAAAAACACTGGGCCAAATCTGTTTTGTCCAGCAGCTAACTGCTGGCCTTAGGTGAGTCACCAGACCTCCCTGGCTCCCAGCTTCCTCATCTGTAAAGTAAAATGCTTCTCCTTGATAACTCCCCCAAATTCCTCCCTGCTCTAACACTCCCTGATTCTGTAGAGCACTGAGAGAGTCAACTTTCCCTCATTTTTTTTTTTTAAATTGGGATATAGTTGCTTTACAGTGTTCTGTTAGTTTCTGCTGTACAATGAAGTGAATCAGCTATGTGTACACATATATCCCCTCCTTCTTGGACCTCCCTCCCTCTCCCCTCCCCCCACCCCATCCCATCCATCTAAGTCACCACAGAGCACCCAGCTGAGCTCCCTGCGCTATACAAGGTTTCCAATTATCAATTCCATTCTTCTGGTTGCTTTGTATCTAAACCCAAATTGCTTGAATTGTTTAAGGGTAATTATCACATTTAAATATGTGTTTGAACTATAAGGGACAGTGGCCAAAGGAATCTTAACATAAGGCCATGTGACCCTTCACTTAATTGAAAAAACTTCCTGTTTCATCAACTATCCAGTCATCTACGCTTGCACTGGCCTTGAGATGCTTTTAATAAGCTGTGTGACTCACCAGGAAAACAAAAGTAATAGGTTCTGTTAGTGTTTTAGACTGTTTGCTGGTAAAATTGTCCAAGGGAAGACATGATACAGAGGTGCCAATCAGCATCTTGGAAAGAGATTGAAAATGTGGTTGTGATAAAAAAAGCAGAAGGACACTTAAGATCCTCAAGTTTTTAAAGTAGAAATAAAGAACGATAAATAAATGCTATCCTTTCTCTGGGGTAATTGGTGATAACAACTCACACACACACACACACACACACACACACACACAAAATCATGCTATTCCAGCAAAGAAAAATGATGATAATAAGAGGCCATGGCAAATAAGGAAGGATGTTTACGCTGGTTTAAGGAGATCATCTTTCTTTGTCCGTGTTTTACTTCCTTTTCAGGCTGCTGACCTAGTCTATTTTGATAGTGATAAGAGGCACTTTGAGAGGTTTTACAAATACTGACTCTACATAAGTTTGCAGTTATCAGTAAGCTTGGCCCCATGCCACTTATGTAGGCAAAAGAAAATGAAAATAAATGGTGCAACACAGAGTTTGCCTTAGAATTGAGTATTAAGGGAAGAAAGGGGGAAACGTATGTGAGCGTGTGTGAGTGTGAGTATGGGTGTGTGTGCGTGTACCCCAGATGAGGCACGCTCGTGGGTGCGGAAGCTCTTCTTCAGAGGACCGTGAGATTCAGCCTAGGGAGAGCGTGAGGCCTCAGACTTTAATTTCTGTAGACTTCAGGTGATATTTCATCTCTTCATATTTTGTAGACATTCTTACAACTGGGACCATGAAAGATGGGCTCTTAAGATTTGATGGGGCCCATTTGAGTTCGTCACATTAAATCAAAATGTCCCCCTTCTCAGAGACACTACAGGTGGGTTCCAGACTTCTGAATAGGTGCTAGCAGAGTGATGGCCTCATCAATGATATTCTGGCCTTTCGTGCCCCAGGGTCCGTGACACATAGGTCCCTTAGGTGTTATGAGGCTTTTAAGTCTTTTGCTGCAATGGGGTAGGACATGATGGAGACAGAAATTTTATGTGTTTAATTCAGTTGCACTTGTTATTCAACTTCAATCAGTCTATTTATAATGCAGTAGGAAACCTAAGGTGATGTCTGAATCAAATATTCTATTAAACAAATTGCAATATGTAGTGGAACTTTATTATACTCTTTCCATCAAGGTGATTACCTACGTGCATTTACAAATGCCATATACCAACACTTGCAGTTTTCAGTTCTTCGTATATATTCTATAACACATACGTATATAAGTATAGGGTGTGTTCTTTCCTTTTAGAAAATCCTATACAGTAAAATCTGAAGTTGGGAAACAGATAACCCTCAAAGTGGTTTTTTTGTATTATCACAGAATTCTTTACTTTCCAGAATAGTTTCCCTATTCAATTCTCTGCCCCACCCCAAATTGTTCTGTTTAGCATTCCATAGTTTTGCCTTTCCCAGAATGTCATGTAAATGGAATTATACAGTATGTAACCTTTTCAGACCAACGACTCACTGAGCAATATGCATTTAAGACTCATTCATGTCTTTGCATGATCTTATTTACACCTGCCTGTAAGTCTTTGTTTTTCTGCTTTCTGGCATAGCACAGGCTCATTTTGTATTCCATCCCCCCACCATCCCAGCCCTGAAACTCTTCCTTTTCTCAAGGAGTCCAGTATAATGGCATTTAGAAACCAGTATCTGGGCACACAGTGTGTTTATTACTACTGAGGTATCACCGTTTCTAGGGCCCTTCAGTACAGAGAGTTAGAGTATATATTTATTTAAGCCATGGCTGAATTACAGTGAATCCTCTGTTCCTAATCCAAACCACAGGGTTCTTCCTTTAATGGAAAGGTATTCTACATTCATTAACTCAAATCAGTTCCCCCTAGTCAGGAGTGTTTCTTGTTTGGCATTCAAGTTTGGAACCATTTATTTCTTATTCTGCTCCCAGCCTGACTCAGTAAAGGGAAAGCTGATGTGGAAACTGATTAGCTTTCAGGGTAACCACTTTTCCCAAGCGGAATACAACAGTTTCCATCCCTTTCACCTGGCTCTGAAAGTGCAATCTGTTATTTCTTTTAGTATCAAAATCAAAAAAAAAAAAAAAAAAAGGAGCTTTTGAAGATCCGAAGTACTTCACATGTCTCTAAGGTTCTGAGGACAGCCCAAATTGTATAGCTTTCTCCAAGGAGAGAAGAGGAGAGAGAACAGAAAGGACAGGGCCCTGCTGACTGTCTCGTGATCTCTTACAGTCTACATTTGTATTTCTTAATATTTGGAGTCCTGAGGCTAGGAGAGTTTACTTCTGTTACCAGATAATTAAGATACAATGTCTTAACTATCCTTCTGTTCTGTTGCACATCAAGGGTGTGCTGTGGAGAATGTTGCAGAACTTTGTATCTCCATTGGCTCCAAAAGGCTGCCCTATTTCCTCAAAAGAAACGTGTTTTTCATAACAAAGCTGGCTTAATTTTCAAGTGGCATGGCATAATTAAAGTGATGGTAACAATGACAGAAGTGCAGGTTTCCTGCTTCTTTCCTTTCTATGACGTCAAAGGAGGAAACAATATAGAATGCAAACATGCAAACGGAAGATTTCTTTGTCCTCCTACTGCGTTTTGTTTGAGGTTCCAAATTCAACATGCAGCTAAGGCAAGGAGGGCACGCAGCCGCTGCAGCCAGGATGAACTGCACTGTCTTGTTCTTTTGCCAAATCCATTCCTGAAACAAAAATGAAACAGTCCCTGAACCTTCTTAATCTTTGGAGGTGAGGCCGAATACACGGGGCAGAGAGTGCTGTGCTTGGGAAAATCTCTACTTGGGGCCGGTTTTACCACTTAAGGCAGCAGTGGCTTTGACCGCAGCGCTCGTTCGCTCTGAGCCTGTTTCCTTCTCTGCAAAATGAGAATAAAATTCAGCAGCTTGCTTACCTCATAAGGGCGCTTGACGTTCAAATTAAATGCGATAATGTCAAAGGGCTTTGTGAACTCTGAAGAACTATAAATATAAGGTGTTATTAGAAGTGGTTGGAAGGAAATGATGAGACAGCTTAATTTAAGTCATTTCAAATGACTCAGGGTCGAGGAGAGCTGTGTGAGGGTTAGATATGGTTATTGCTCTATGGTAAGAGGGGAGGGCTAGCAAGGGGAACAGGGTGATTTCTCCTCTCCCCCAGGAAGGAGGGCAGAGTTGAATCACTTTCTGAAGAAGGCAAGAATTATCACAGGGGTTTTGAGGCTGCAGCTATGATGATGAACCAGGATGTAACTCACAGGAGACAGAAAGATGGTGAGAGGGGCCGAATGTGCTCCAGAAATACCGGAAGTGGAGCAAAAGATGGGGGGTTGCCTAGGAGCGGAAAGAAAACAAAGGCAGTCGAGACTGATAAGGACAGAGGAGGGGCAGCTGCTCACGGCACACAGGGGCGGCTGCACAACTGAGGAGAGGTGAGAAGGCATTTCGAGACTCAGGACCAGAGGGCCCAGGGCGTCAGCAGCCCCAGGGGCCAACCCTTGAGAATCAGCTGGAAAAGGGCTCCATATCCTAGACTCGTGGTTTTCAGACACCTAGAGATTTACTTATTTACAAGCGTCCACTGTGTGCCAGGTACTGGAAAGGGGACCCTGTTTTTAAACAAAATCCTACACAGAACCCCACTATGTGAAACAGAAAACAATTGAAGCTGCTTTTTTTTTAAACCCATTATGATTTATTCTCTACAATACTTTGTTAAAGAGTTCAACGATTTGCACTCAGAAGTTATATAGCCAAGAGGCAACCAAGTGTAATACAAAGGATTGATCTAAAGTCTTTGCACTGAAGGCCATGCAAAAGTCTCTGCTTTGTTGAAGCTGCTTTGTTGAAGCCAGGCTTGGAGAACCCAGGGCCTCCCAGCTTCCCTCTGAACCCCGTTGGCAGCTCCCAAGGCATCTGTGCAGGGACATAGGGTTCTACTGAGAGGCGGAGATAAGCCCACTCAACCTTGTTTCATCTCTGGCACCCAGCACCTGAGAGGTACTCAGTATTGCCCGAATGAATGAATGTGATAGAGGGTAGGTGGTCTACAGGAGAGAATTCAGATAAGTGGGTTCAGGGGATTCTGTAACTACATCATGGGGCTGTAACTTGTCATCCATGCATAGTGTATATATGAAAGTTTTTCAAGCTTTAGACGTGGAATGTGGCTGGTTTGTCAGGGGTGAGGGAGCCCCCTAGTTAGGGGTGTGTGTCCAGCCACAGGAGCCAAAGTTGGAGAGGGTAAGACAAGCCAGAATCAGAGGACACTTCTATGGAAAATATCTTGGTCATTTCATCATGAAAACACAACCAGTCCACTACTCTCTTCCTACACTAGTGGGGCAGGATCACAGATAAAAACACCTAACATTTATTGGGTGTTGACTACTTGCCAGGCACAGTAATAACCACTTAATGCTGTGTAGTGGCCAAATAATGGCCCCCCAAAACATCTATGTCCCAATCCCTGGAGTCTGTGACTATGTTACATTAGACAGCAATGGAGGAATTAAGGCTGCAAATGGAATTAAGGTTACTAATCAACTGACTGTGAGATGGGTTGATCATCCTGGATTATTTGGTGGGTCAGTGGAATCCCAGGAGTCCTTATAAGTGAAAGCGGGAAGCAGGGGTCAGTGTCAGAGAAGGAGAGGTAACGGCAGAAGCAAAGGTTGAAGTGATATGATGTGAGAGCTCTACTGGCCATTGCTGATTTTGAAGGTGGAGGGGGCCATAGTCCAAGGAATGTGGGCAGCCTCTAGAAACTGGAAACACAAGGAAACAGCTTCTCTTCCAGAGCTTCCTGGCCCTGCTGACACCTTGATTTCAGCTCAGTGAAACCCGTTTCAGACTTCTGACCTCCGAACTGTAAGGTAAAAATTGTTTTTTTTTTTAAAGCCACTAACTTTGGGGTAAAGTTGCAGCAGCAATAGGAAACAAATACAGGTTTTCTCACTCCCCCTTTACAACTGCCCCATCAGATGGGTACTTAATATTGCTATTTTGCAAGTGAGTAGACTAAGGCTTGGAGGCGTTGACTCATTTGACACAGAGGTGAGTGTATGGCCTGACCCTGGAGCCACTTGAAGATGGTTTTACTTCTTCATTTCACAAATGAGAGAACTGAGGCCCGGAGATGTGTCGTAATCTGCTTCACACGCAAGTTACTGACAAGGCTCACTGTTCCTCCATGCGGATAGGGTAGACCAGTGCTTCACAAACACACATGTGTCCACAAGTCCCCAGGAGTCCTGCTAGGATGCAGACTCAATTCAGCAGGTCAGGGCTGGGATCCAGGGTGCTGCATTTCTGACCAGCCCCCAGGTGAGGCCAATCCTGCTAGCCATAGAGTGGCAAAGCTGTACCAGTCCTGTGCCCTGCTTTGGGGGTTCTGAGCAACCCAGAGCCATCAGACTGCTTTGGGCCTCTAGTGGGATGAGGGGACCCTAGGGAGGGAGACACAGGAACAGATGTCTCACAGTTCTGTGGCCAAGGAGATTTAGGGTCTTAGAGGGAAAGGTCAGAGTTAAAGACAAGGCTATCACTCATTGGGTTCCTTCGAGAAAGATGTCACTCAAACGTGATGATTATTGTTGTCATTTGAAAAGTCATTCAAAATTTGCTGGCATGGGCCTGGCATCACGATTGCCTCTACTCTTTTATGGGACAACACATGCAGGTCGAGGACACTTTCCTGCCACGGAGACTAAAATAGCTACATGTGATTGTGTGGGAAAAAGCAAAGGTCTCCATTCCCTGACATATGTTTTATGTAAAACTAATTTCTTTTGAGCAAAATAAGACAGTCTGTTTATCCTTCGAGAAACGTCTCTAAAGCTTTGATGAAATCAAGGAGCTCTTGCCCCTGGCCTCTTCCTCTTCTCAGCCACAACACCACGTACACAGCGGACTGCAAATGAGGACAGGTAGGTAGTTCAGTCTGTAACTGCAGTTGTGGTTCTCTGAGTCTTCATTTTGTGCTTCATTTTAGAAGAAGTATGTGATACGTGTGTGGGAGCTGCTGGGAGTTTCCCCTACCCTTCTGCACTGTGATTGCAGAATCGCCAGCTCTCGTGGCTCCCGGAGCTTCCGGAAGGCTGGGAAAGTTCTGCTTTCATTCTGAACAACAGCCAGACACGCAAGCAAGAAATAACAGCTTTTGTTTCAGATACAAGAAATCAGAGAAGGAAGCCAGCGTTTTGCTGTTTCCTAGGGGTATGGAGTGAAGATATGCCTCTGTGTACTTACAATGGCTCAAAAATGAAAGGATTTTTTTTTTCCCCACTCATCTACCTCAGCACTATTAACCGTCAAAGCTCCCTAATCTACAATTTGAAAATGGACCTTTAAAGTGTTTCTAGGGACTTCCCTGGTGGTGCAGTGGTTAAGAATCCGCCTGCCGATGCAGCAGACACGGGTTCGAGCCCTGGTCCGGAAGTATCCCACATGCCACGGAGCAACTAAGCCCGTGTGCCACAATTACTGAGCCTGCGAGCCACAACTACTGAGGCCCGCGTGCCTAGAGCCCGTGCTCCACAACAAGAGAAGCCACCGCAATGAGAAGCCCGCGCACCGCAACGAAGAGTAGCCCCCGCTTGCTGCAACTAGAGAAAGCCCGTGTGCAGCAGCAAAGACCCGATGCAGCCAAAAATAATAAATAAATAAAGAAATTTATTTTTTTTTAAAGTGTTTCTAAAATAAGGTTTCTACAGACTTTCTTAGCTCTAGGGTTTGCTTCTGAGGGTAGTGGTAATTCTTCTGGAAAAGAATAAAATATACCCATTAGCTGTCGGGATCAGTCAGCAAGCACCGAGCAGCCCTGTAAAGTACAAGGGAAGTATCCGGCTGGGTTCTTTGCCTTCTTCAGGTCTGGATCCTCAGAGCATGACAGGTCTGGACACCAAGACCTTTAGTGGGGAGGACTCCGGCCAGCCTGGGAACTTGATGTTATGGGCAGTTTTCAGTTATCAGTGTGGGGTGGTGAGAAAACACAGTTTGGGAGTCAGACAACCCTTGTTAGTGTGTTATCTTGTCCGGGGCCCCCAGCCTTTTTGGTTTACTTCACTATGGGCTTGTGTCCTTATCTGCAAAATACAAATAATCACACCTCCTCTCAGGATTATTGTGAGGATTAAAGGAGATGATAATACAAATGGCACAAAGTAAGCCCCTAAAAATATTTGCTCGTCCAAGAGCCAGAAATAAAGAGACTTTCAAGAATAATTTCTGTTTGACCATGGAATGTATTATGTTACTTTCTGCCTTGAATCATCTTCCCCATTATATTTTCCTTGGCCTACCAATAATATCCTTCTTATTTCTTTTGCACATACAATTGATGATGGGAGAGGCAGATCCAAAGGACAATTTGTGGCAATCTGTTGTGGTCACAATCCACAGAATGAATAAATTCAGGCAGATACTGGAGAGATGGCTGTTTTTAGAAAAATTGGTAATAAATCAATTAATTGATTTATCCTGGTGATGTGAAACATAGATTCAATGCCAGAAGAGACCTTCTTTGGTGCCTACTAGTAATTGCTGGGGACCAGGAGACTTAGACTGGTTTTCCTTTCTTTCCTGTCTCCCTTCAGTTCCCCCCACCCTGCCCCCTCCCCTGCCAGCTGACAGGGAAAGTGCTTCCAGGGTGATACTGATGGGAATGCTCCTTCCTTTGCCCTCTGCACACACCCCTTAAGCCACATAGCCAAGGTCAGCTCCAGTGAGCCACGTGCCAGCCCTACCTCTTCACCCTCCCCAAGCCCATTCCTCCCCCACCCCCATCCTCAGGGCAGAAGTTGTAACACTTTACATCAGGGCAGAAGGATTGGCATGCTGGCCAGTTTCCTGCCTAATTACCAGTCAGAGGGAGTGAAGCTTAAACTGCAGGGCACTTCCTTTGCACTGGCCCTTCTAAGGCCCTAGAAATAGGTTCTCATGATCATATGGTTTTTTAAAACATAAAATTTGCAAGAGATATTTGAACCACAATCAGTGAAGATCCTGTTTCTTCTCTGATTTCCCTTCCATCATTCTTTCCCATCTGGCAGTGGCATTGTGGGTTTCCATGGGTATTTGGGGGGAGGTTGAGTTGGAGATACATCTAGTTTGGGACTGGTTGCTCACGGGGTCCGCTACCCAGCTGTGATTCCAACTTCTCTTCACCAGCACCCTGGGAATTCCCTTTGCTCACACTCTGTGTTGGAACCCCTGTTTCCTAGAATCTGTGTCTTCCTCTTTCGTGGTCTAATTCCTTACTTTGGTAGAGCACATCCTTCTGGAACTTTCTGAGAAGGAGTTGGTGGAGGGAAATTTTGAACAGTGGGATATATTTTTGTACGCTGTGGTCTCTTCCAAGTAGTCAAGCTATTTCTAGGAATACTCCTATCGCCCACTCGCTGGGAGTCCTGACAAGAAGATGCAAGGACAGAGGCCATTTCACGACATGGACAGGTCCTGTGGCATCTGACACTGCAAGTATAAGGACAGTGGAGGAGAAACAGGTTTGAAATGTTTGGAGCCAAAAAACAGTCTGTGGAACTTTCTTCCAATCTTCAGTGGAAAATGCAAGATTCAGTTCTCAAACAAGTTTAGTCAAAATGCAAGTTCTTTCCTGTCAGGAATATACTTGAAAATGCAGCATAGAAAATTATGATACACTGTGTGTATACATACATATATATATTTGTTTCTTTCCTGTATTGGTGGGTATCACATACGATAACAGTTATCAGAATTCCTGAGTTTGCGGGCAACAAGTCTGAGGCAGTATTACAAGAGCAAGATGTCTGAAGTAGTTCATAAATGAAAAGAACAAAAATAGAGGAGTTTCAAAATTCAGGACAATGATCTTAAAAATGTACATGGCTTTATCAATAAGGAGTTAGAAACCAGAGAAAAAGTTTTCTAAGCAACGAATTGTAAAAAAAATAGATTTCAATCAACCTTGCTAGAGGGAAGACTGAATTATCTTTCTAGTCTCTCTATAGAAAATATGACAAAATTTTGTTATATGGATCAAAGATTATGCATCCAAAATAAAACAGGAAAAAAATTATTTTAGAGGTATGTCAGGTAGTTAATTAGTAAAATGTAATGCCACTTCTCTGGATTTTTAGGTTTTGGGTATTTAACAGCTTTAAAAAATTTGTAATCTATTGTGATATATTTTCTCATTCTAAACAATAAAGATAAATAAATATTTCTTTATATTATTTTTCTTAGAGAGGATCTCCAAGGTCATATAAGTTTTTGGTCCCATAAAACGTGGATCTGCTCCTGGTGCTAATGTATGATTGAAAACATTTTCAAACCTGCAAAGGATTCAAAGTCAGACATGCAGAGAGCACAGAACCAAAGACCAAAAATGATGTTGTTGATATACCAAAATGAGCCTTACTCTACCACCCCAGACACAGCCTGGGCTCTGGGTCTCTCCGGGAAAAAGGAGGCATTTGGGACGGGCCACTTGTACACTGCCTCTCCGTCCTCCATATGACCAGCAGACAACCCGAAGGACCCTGCTTGAGTCCTTTTGGAGTTGCGGTTGCAACTTTTCTCCCTCTTCTTTTTTTATTAAATTGAATCTGTATTTTTACAATATAATACATGTCATGGCTTCAGAAGACAAATAACACTATGAAGTTTATTTATAATGAGAGACACAGCTTTCTGCCCCCCCCCTTCCTAAGGCCTCCTCCCTACAGGAAACTGCTGATTTTTTCAAAGCAATCACTTCCATAGTTTAACCAAAAATGCTACATTGCAGTTTATTAATTTCTCAATCTTAAGCATTATTTGTTGATTTTTCCTGTAGAATGAGAGACTTTAGTTCATTTCCACCTCCCCACCTCCACTCTCTACCTCCCTATATGGACGTTTCAGAAATTGGGGTCAAATCAATATTTGGTGTCATGTGATTATGAATATGTATATATATTCACTTTTTTTAAAAAAAAAATAGAGACTTCTCTGTCCTGCTCCAGTTGGGACTGGTTGCTCACGGGGTCTGCTACCCAGCTATGATTCCAACTTCTCTTCACCAGCACGCTGGGAATTCCCTTTGCCCACACTCTGTGTTGGAGCCCCTGTTTCCTAGAATCTGTCTTCCTCTTTCGCGGTTTAATTCCTTACTTTAGTAGAGCACATCCTTCTGGAACTTTCTGAGAAGGAGTTGGTGGAGGGAAATTTTGAAACACTTGCTGGCCTGAAAAAGGCTTTATTTTACTTTCGTATTTAATTGATAGTGTAGCAAGGCAGAGAATTCTAGGTTGGTGAAGAGTTCCCTCAAAACTTTGAAGACCTTTCTCCATTCCTTTCTCCCTTTTGGTGTTGTCGAGAAATCCAATGTCATTCTTTCTTAGTCCTTTCTGTAAACTTTCAGGATCTTTTCCTTCTTGTGGGTGTTCTGAAACTGCACAGTAACATGCCTTGTTGGGCCTTTTGTCTTTCAGTTTTCTGTTTCTGAGCATACTTCAGTTCTGAGAAATGTATTAGCTCCTTAATAAATGTGTCCTTGCCATTTTCTTTGCTTTTTCTTTCTGGAACACCTAGTATTGTTTTATATTTTGTAGAGTTCTGCTTTATACCAAGAACAGTTCTAGGCTCTTGGGACATAAGAGTGAACAAGAGATAAAATCCCTCCCCATGTGAAACTTGTATCCTTACAATGGTGGGTCAGATATTGGATTCTCTGAATTAATCCTCTTTCTTTTTTTTTTTTTTTTTAAATTATTTATTTATTTATTTTTGCCTGTGTTGGGTCTTCGTTTCTGTGCGAGGGCTTTCTCTAGTTGTGGCAAGTGGGGACCACTCTTCATCGCGGTGCGCGGGCCTTTCACTATCGCAGCCTCTCTCGTTGCGGAGCACAGGCTCCAGACGCGCAGGCTCAGTAGTTGTGGCTCACGGGCCTAGTTGCTCGGCGGCATGTGGGATCTTCCCAGACCAGGGCTTGAACCCGTGTCCCCTGCATTGGCAGGCGGATTCTCAACCACTGCGCCACCAGGGAAGCCCCTAACTTTCTTATCTTTCATATTTCCCCTCTTACCTTTTATTTTTCTGATTAAGACTTTACTTTTTAAAGTAATTTTAATTACAGAAAAATTGAGCAGATTGTATAAAGCGTTCCCATATGCCCCTTTTTCCTGTCCCTTTCCTGCTTCACTTTCCTCTGTTATTAATATTTCTCAGTAGTGTGAGACATTTGTTATAATTGATGAACAAATATTGATACATTTTTGTTAACTACAGTCCACAGTTTTCATAAGGCTTCACTCTGTGTAGTACAGGCCTGTGAGTTTTGACAAATACATGTCATGTACCCTCCATTACAGTATCATACAGAATAGTTTCACTGTCCTAAAAATCACCTGTGCTACATTTATAGCCCTCTCTCCCTCCACCAAGCCCTTGGCAACCACTGTTTTTTTTTTTTATATATATAGTTTTGCCTTTTTCTAGAATGTCATATAGTTGCAATCATACAGTATGTAGCCTTTTTAGATTGGCTTCTTTCACTTAACAATATGCATTCAAGGTTCTGCCTTATATAACTGTTTATGACTTGATAGCTCATTTCTTTTTAATGCTGAATAATATTCCATTATCTGGATGTATCACAGTTTATTCATCTATTCATCTGTTCAAGGACATCTTGGTTGCTTCGAAGTTTTGGCAATTATGAATAAAGCTGCTATAAATATTCACATATAGGTTTTTGTGTAGACCCAAGTTTCCGACTCATCTGGGTAAACACCTAGTATCATGATTGCTGAATCGTATGGCAAGACTGTGTGTGTGTGTGTGTGTGTGTGTGTGTGTGTGTGTGTGTGTGTTTCCAGCTTTAATGAGATATAGCTGACATATGACTGTGTTTAGCTTTTTAAGATACTGCCAAACTGTCTCCAAAATTGGCTGTACTACTTTGCATTCCTACCAGCAACGAATGAGGGTTTCTGTTCTGCATCCTTTCTGGAATTTGGTGGTGTTAGTTTTTTTGGATTTTTAGCCATTCCTAATAAGTGTGTGGTGGTATCTCGTAGTTGTTTTAATTTTCAATTCCCTAGTGACATATGACATGCAGCATCTTTTCATTTGCTTACTTGTCATCTGTATATCTTCCTTGGTGAGGTGTCTGTTCAGATCTTTTGCCTATTTAAAATTAGGTGGTTTGGGACTCCCCTGGCGGTCCAGTGGTTAAGACTCCGTGCTTCCACTGCAGAGGGGCACGGGTTTGATCCCTGGTCAGGGAACTAAGACCCCATGGCTGTGTGGCGTGGCCAAAAAAAAATTAATTTAAGAAAAAAAATTAGGTGGTTTGTTTTCTTATTGCTGGGTTTGAGTTCTTTGAATACAAGTCCTTTTTATCAGATATGTGTTTTGCAAATATTTTCTCCCAATCTGTGACTTGTCTTCTCATTCTCTTAACAGTGTCTTTTGTGTAGCAGAAGATTTTGATTTTAATGAAGTCTGACATCAATTTGGATTTCTCCTTTGGTGTTCTATTTAAAAATTTATGCCAAACCCAAGGTCACCTAGATTTTCTCCTATGTTATCTTCTAGAAGTTTTATAGTTCTGCATTTACATTTAGGTCTATGACTCATTTGGGGTTAATTTTTGTGAAAAGTATAAAATCTATGCCTAGATTAATTGTTTTTTTCTTTTGCATGTAGATATACAGTTGTTCCAGCATGATCTGTTGAAAAGATCTCTTTGTTTATTCCACTTCTGAGAGATTTTCTCATCAGCAACAGATATCTCCATCTTGGCTTAGAGTAGTTTAAAAAAAACCCCAAGCCCTGTCTTGGCCATGGAAGGACTGGACCCATGCCTTCAGCACCCTCTTTTAACCCCCAGCATCAGCATGTGTTTCTATCTGTACCTCATGGTCACTATGTGGTGTCCATCCTACTGGGCTCCACCCTATTTCCTACTTTGTAGTTGATCATATTTGCAGGTCTTCCATAGGTTTGAAAACTCCAACTTGTGGAGAAAATAGATTATTTACATTCAGTCCAAGAATAGGGACTGACTTCCTGACACAGAGAAATACTGAAATGACACAGAGACACACAGAATAGGGCACTCAGAGAGTCACCGTAGTTTAGTGGTTCCAAGTATAGACAGCCGGGGTTCAAATCCTGGCTCTGCCTCTGCCTGGCCATGAAAGCTTGGATGAGACATTTAAACCTTTCTTGACTCAGTTTCCTTATCTCTAAAGTAGGGGTAATAATAGAAATTGCTTCCCAGGGTCATTTGTAGATTAAATGACTTATTTCATGCAGAGGGAGTAGAACGAGGCCTAGCACACAGGAAGAGGTGTAAACATGTTTGCTATTATCGTTACTGTCTGACTAAGCACGTGAGTCACAAAAAACTCAGAATCACTTCAATCCCCTTGCGTAACTGGTCATTGTTCACTTTGAGACAAGACAAGCTGGGGCTGGAATCACAGAGGTAGCTGAATCATTCCAGCTCTTCCAATCCTGACAAGCTTTCACATTTCAGTGCTAATTTAGAATGAAGAAGTACCTGCATCAGTGATAAGTGAAAAGGTTTACACAACTTTAGCAAACTACTCCATTTTAATGACTTCCCAGAAGTATCAAGGCTCCAATTAAACTAGTCCCAGGAATTAAGACTGCTTATAAGGTCACCATTGGATTGTACCAACTCAGTACTGGATCGGGAACACTAAATCTAGGTACCAGGGAAACTTCAGGTTCTTTTCTGATAACCTGACCCTGTTTGCTTGGCTCTGTTCCTATCACTTCATAACCCACACTACCTCTGGTCTTAGCTCCCACTTTCAAAGCAGGATGTTGTCCAAAGCCCTCTCAATCTCCCCAGGAGGACTTCAGTTTTCACATCAGAATTTGATCTTTTATTGAGTTTGGAGACGGAAAAGCTCCCAAAGGACTTGGGATCCAGCCCAGAGCACTAAGTTCAAAGGAAATAATACTTCTCCTTCTAATATCATCAAGTAAACAGAAAAGGTCAATTTATATATAGTGAGACGTTCTTGGAGAAAAATTGAAATAATTTTTTGAAGAGTTCCAAGATGTTTTAAAAAGTTTCTTTAAACGTTTTCCCTTCCCTCTTCCTCTGATATATCTCTTACATCTGGATTCAGGGTATGGTTGAAATGTCTAGTCTTGATCGCTGGAAGAATGTCGTCATCAAGTTCAGGTGTATGAAACACGGATCTCTAAGAAATTGTGACTAACTCTCACTTTCTCAGTCCTTGACAGCAAGGTCACAAAGAAGTGGAAAGTGGATTAGTTCTTTTAAGAAGTGTAGAGGGAGAGGTAGAAAGGTTAGAAAGGTCAAGTCTCTTGGAAGCTTTGTGTGGGAATTCCATCACTTTATCTTCAGGATACAAGGTAATGATGGTGGTGAGAATGAGGATGAGGATGAGGTTGATACACTGTGCTCACGTAAAAGCCTTTCATCTGTAGATGAAAAGTGCAACACAGCCACTAATTAATTCTGAGGGCAAGGTAGGCAAACATCATTATCTCTGATTTAATGGTTAGGAATCCAGGCAAGAGGAAATTAAACCCTTTACCCAAGATCAGAAATGAAGAGTCCCTGCCTCCTTACTTTCCACTGGCCACCCTAAAGGTAGCTACAGAAGGGCTTTCTTTTATTTCACAGAAAGAGCTAGCTCCTTGCCGCATCTGACCCTTCCCTTTACAGCGTTTGATAAGGGCAGGAAAGAGATCTGGTAGAATGACGTCTCTACCACAGAATGATTTTGAGGGCTGCTACATCTCTACCTAACCATGGAAGCAGAAGTGTGGGAGGTGTACATGAAACACTAGAGTCAACTTGAAGGTAAGAACTATATAACTTATACTTTTGAGCCACCTACAGTACCCAGCATAGGATCCAGCCATAGATCTTCACCAATCTTGGTTCTTTCTTGATTGATAGTTCTGTTCTTTGGCAAGGAGAAAAGATATTTCCTTTTTATCTAAAGTCTACTGAGCTAGTTTAATTTTCCTGTTCCAAGAAGGAATTTAGGGAGTGTGGCAGAGAAAGTGTAGCTGACCACAAAGGATTCATGTTCCTTCCCATATAGAGTTGTTTTGGGGAAGAGGCTACCCAACTGGGAAATATATTTCCCAGAAGTTTTGCATCTGGGCGACTAGTTCTGGCCAATGGAATGTGAGAGGAAATGGTGTGTGTCATTTCCAGGTTGAAGGAGTCGATGATCTGATATGCTTCTTATCTTTCTACCCATTGGAGCCACATGTTGAAAAGGACTTGGCTTCCTCCATCCCCCATGTGCAGGGGAATCACCAAGTAATATCTGCATTAGACTTAAGGCAAGTGAGAGGTCAACCTCTCTTATTGCATTGAGATTTTGGAGTCATTTGTGACTGCAGTAGGCCTACTCTGACTAATAAAGGTAACCTTTAGAATACATCCAATGTGATAAACAACAACTTAGAGAGGAAGCAATTAGGGCAAAAAGAAAACAAGGGTAGGAAAATAGGATGAACACAAGTGCAAAGCACATACGGAAAATACATGTCCTGTGGGACTGTACAAGTTGCTGGAAGTGGGCAACATATTTGGCTTTGAATTTCCCAGCATCCAAAATAAAGAGGCAAATTCTATGAGATGCAAGATTCATAATGCCCGGAAGAGAAAACACACTAACACTCAGGAGAAATACACATTTTCCTGGTTATTCAAACGGAGAGACATTTCTCCTAAGACACCTGAAAAAGGGGATCAATGCTGTCAGCTGGATTGGGCCACATCCTCAATAGCACCGGTACAGTGGCTATCACAGAAATGTTCCTATAGCTGACATAATGTTCCTTGATGCAAAAAGTGGCAGTCCATGAAAAGCTGGTTCAGAAATGATACTTTTAGGAGAGGCTAAGAAAATGCAGGGCGCAGAGGCAGATGTCTGATGGTCTGGCTTAATCCAGTGTCCCAAGACCCCAATGGGGTGGCTTCCGCACTCTAGCACAGCCTCTGGGGGTACCACTAGAGAATCAAAACCATCTGCTTCTGGACGAGCCATGAAATATAAGCCCAGCCACACCATCCTGCAAGAAACAGCCTGCCCCACTGCCAGGATAATCTTGTCCTTTGATCAGATGTGCCAGGAGGTGACCCAACACCTGACTTGCTGACCATAAAGTGAGGAAGTTCCCCTCCCTGACCTGCTTGTTTGAGTGGATGGCCCCCGTGTGGGTTTTCCTTCAATTTCCACATCTCAAGGGCGGTGATGGGAAGGAAATCAAGGCTGCGCCTACTGAGATCACCCTAGGTTTCCTAAGGTCCACAGGTGTGGATGAGAAACATCTGGTCAGGAAGCCAGTCCCTGGAGTGAGGGCTCTCAGCCTCGCCATCAGGAAAGAGGAAGACTCCTCAGCATTATTCTGGCCAGCATTCAAATCCTTGGGGTTTACGGAGCCATGAACTGCTTCATACAGTCGTCCTGCCCAGGTCTTCAGGATGAGGTAGATTACATCTCCGGATGTCTAATCCTTCCTGCAGCCAGGTGCTTAACCCCACTGGCAGGGATCACACATCTCCCTCTGAAGGAGGTAACCAGTTGTTCTTGGCGAGAAATGTGCCATGGGGAATGACTTGACATTTTTCCCAGAGAGCATGTTCTCCATTTGCCCAGTGGGACAGAAAGTGGACATGTGTCAAAGATCTCAAAGCTGCTTTAACTCCTGTCCTCTCCTCTCCTCTTTTCTTCTCCCTTCCCTTCCTCCCTTTAAGACACAGATGGAAACAATACATTAACTATAACCATGGATATTGTATTTACCAGGGATACTTATTTACAAAGGCTGATACCAGTAGGATACAATATCCTTCTCTTCTTTTTGAAGATTTTCATGGAATCTTTTTTTTTCACTCAACAAACATTTGTTGAGTGCATCCAGGGAGTTGGTGGGACAGTTGGTGAAGAACACTGGCTTCTGGCTGGCTCACCAGATCTAGATTTTATCCCACATGACTTTATCAGCTGCTGGACCTTGGCAAACCCAGAACTTCTCTAAGCCTTGGTTTCCTCACGTGATTGTCTGGGAGGTTTAAGGGAACTGATGCTGCAAAATGCCAAGCAAGAGTAAGTGGGAGTTCTGCTCGTTAGCGTCCGTTCTCTTCAGGCTAGATAGATATAGATACAAATACAGATATAGCTATAGGTATATACTCTACATAATAGGTATAAATAGGTGGTTCATGGTCCTTAATTAATTCAGTCACTTTATTATTGTTATTTTGAGCAAGATAGATCCTGCGCAATCTTCCTCTGAACATATTGTAAAACATATGTTAATTTTTCTAAATCTGATACAATTAAATTGGATTTACTTTAAGAATTCGGGTGAATTTCAGACTCTCCTTGAGACTGTAAAAGAAATGATGAATATCTGAAAAAGAGTAAGAATCAAAACACTAAGCTGAAGCTCTGTGGCTGGTCATCTCTTTGCTACCTGTATTCTCTAGAGCCCTTTCCAAGACCTTTAATTCTTCGGAGGAAAGGGTGTATGGGTCTGACATTTTTCCTCTTCAACTAATTTTTCACAAGCTTCAAAACCATTATCCTACCCAAGGGTCACCAAACCTCCTGGGATCTGAGTCACTGAGGAAGTGTCTGGAAGAGTGAAGTTCTGGGCTCCTGGGGCAATTGATGCTCTTTCCTAGGGGCATGTGTTATCCCAGCCTGGCCTGGCTCCTGCTGAGGCTTAGGATGTGGCTTTTAACCTTGAAAGTTCCCCCCTGAGAGCCTTCGATGCTGTCTTTCTGGCATCTCTGGGGCTAATCCTCTGCAATACTCTTATCGAGGGTAAAGAGAGGCCAGAAAGACTCTCAGGGAACATGGATGAGAGCGTCTTCCCTTCCCTCCTTCCTCTCACCCTCTTGACTTAGGGGACACCCTGGTTACAGCTCTATTTTAAGGTGGGCTAGGGCTGAGTCTTCCAGTTAACAGTAAACTGGAAGGAACTTTCCAGTAAACTTCCAGTTCACCAGTTTCCTGGTGACTCGTCAGTACCTGGATGACAGCACTGGTTTCTGGGACTCTGAAGCCTATGTATAATAAGCACTGCCTTTACCTTGGGTCTTAGTCTGATTGAGCTGCTATGACAAAAATACCTTAGACTTCGTGGCTTAAACAACAGAGATGTATTTTTCACAGTTCTGGAGGCTGGGAAGTCCAAGATCAAGGTACTGGCAGATTTGGTGTCTGGTCAGGGCCTGCTTCCTAGTTCATAGACGGCAGTCTTTTTGCTGTGTCCTCACACAGTAGAAGGGGTGAGGGAACTCTCTGGATTCTCTTTTATACATGCAGTAATCTCCTTCATGAGGACTCCCTTTCATGACCGTGCAAGAAAAACACCATCTCCCAAAGGCCCCACTTCCTAATACCATGACATTGAGGGTTAGAATTTCAACACAGGAATTTTTGGAGGACATAAATATTCAGTCCGTTGTATTTGGTGTTACCATCTGGAAATAGGAAGCCAGTGGTTTAGTCTGGAATAAGCCAGTGCCTGAATAAGCCAGCTTACCAGTGGGTCAGGATCATAATAGCCTATATTAAGTGAAGAAATAGGGCACAACCAAGGCCATGATGTCATGCAGTGTGGACGCTTGTCTTCACAAACCACAGTGTGTATGTATTAATTTGGTCAACTGCTTGGTCCTCGCCATTCATTTCTCAGTCTTCCTTTCCCTGCCTGCCTTTCCCTCTATGGAAGGGCCCAGGTTGGTGTTTAATACACATGGTAAACTCAGGGAGAGCTGCTGGATATTTTGTATGCACAGAGAAACGTCATGTGAATATGGGCATTTAATCAATAACTCTTTGCCTTTGGTGGTGGTGATGACAGATTCTTTCCTGGCAAGATATACAGTTCCTGATATAGTAAGCCTTATATTTTTGCAGTTAATTGTGTGCTTAAATATATGTATACCTAATACACTATATATAGTACAATATTTATGTATGTGTATATACACACACACATATATATACACATATCAGACAGGCACACATGTAAGCACTTTGAGATGCTGCCAGTTTTAGAAAACACAAGAGGACTGGTAGTAGAAAGCAATCTTGTGGTTTTTATTGTTGGAGGTTATATTCATAACTTTCAATCCCTTGAGAGTAGCAAATCCCTTGACATTGACATTCTGTTTTGGTGGTGCCATGGTGCAGGCAAGCAGACAGAAGGGCTGAGTGGAGTCTGTGGGGCTCCTTTTACACCTGTCCAGACGTCTCAGCAACAGGGCCCACCCTCCGCAAAAGCCACCTCCCACTCCAGTCCCTGATGCTGGAATTTCTTCCACCGAGAGCAAAAGTTTCTATTTCAGTTCTGATTAAACAAATATCAAATACCCTACTGGAGGCAACCAACACTCACAAGTTAAAACTTCCCTGAAGGCAGTTTTTACATCTAGAAAGAGAAGTGTGTAGCCACTTAGCTGTGGGTGTGAAGGGGACACCATGGGGAGTAGACACATTCTTGGAAAGAGGAATTGAGAGTCTCAGAGTCAAAACTCATTACTTCATGCTTGTTCTTTCAACCTCATCTTCCTTCTCTGTCTCATCTTTGAAGAAGCTTTCAATTCCTGACACAGCAGTGTCCAATGTGAGCCATGGATTATTTGCCTACATGCTTTACCTGTGCTTTAAATGTAAATTTTCGACCATTTATTCAAGATCTGGCAATAATTAACTCGCTATCAGGAAATCACATAATTTTCTTAGTGAAATGGCACCAGAAAATAATTCCCTGGAGTCACTGAGAACTGTAAACAACTATAGTCACATTCAGGTCATTTCGTGTCAACCAGGGCCAAAGTCCTCTCTAATTATAGACGGTGCCTGCCCTTTCTGGGCACTGTTAGCCTCAAGTAATCTGAGTGAAGTGGACTTTCAGGCATGTGGGTGAGTCTTGTAGACACACAATTGTCCTGTGTGTTTAACTAAAAGCTTCCCTGGAGCTGGAAGTAGCATGACTGTCCGAGTATCCAACACTTTTTTGAGCACCTACTTAATATTGGGCACTGTTAGACTCTGGAAATCAAGAAACTGGTAAACAAACAAACAAATAAAAAAAACTACTGTTTCAGCTCTGAAAAGATTTGCTTGACACAGAGCCCTTTCTGTTCTGATCAAACAGCTACTCTCTTCTCAAGCCCACAAATGCTAAAACTCATTCTTATTCGAATTAAAATTATCCGAAGGCAAATAAGGAAAGTTAGCCTAGAAAGAACCACTAGAAAAAAAAATTTTTTTCAGCCCTTAACATTTTACCAACGCTGCCCTCTGCAGGGCAAAACTAGAATCTCAGCTCAGCAGTTCATACGAACTCCTCAACACTGGCCAGTTTGGAGAGACATTGAAGGTTCTGGGATCTTCAGACTTTGCTCATAACCCCCCTAAAATAGTTGTGAGCAATTATGTGCCCCCTGCACATTTCAAAGATGACATCTAGATTTGTATCCTCAATTTCATAGTTGTAAAGGATGAACTTTCCCACATGTTTTCTGTGTTTTAAGTAATTGCAGCTTGAGCCCCCCCTAGCGAATGAATAATGCTCTCCCTCTCTGTATCTCATCGTGGGCAAAGGCAGCCCTCACTGTCAAGCCAGTGGTCAAATTAGAATTGCTTTCTGACAGGAGAAAAAAGTTTACTTGATTGCTTTCCATTCAAGAAACTGTTTTTTGGTGGTAACCATGGTACTCTTGTCTGATACTAGGGCAGCACTGGTGACTGTGGCACTGCCCCGTTAGGATTTTCTTTGAGAAAG
Organism: Balaenoptera ricei; assembly: GCF_028023285.1. Taxonomy (NCBI): domain Eukaryota; kingdom Metazoa; phylum Chordata; class Mammalia; order Artiodactyla; family Balaenopteridae; genus Balaenoptera; species Balaenoptera ricei. The sequence goes on along the minus strand of NC_082656.1, from coordinate 19,287,141 downwards.
CTCCCTTTGCTTTGCTGTCATGGGACTTTTCTCTTAGATCTAAAGTTTCCTTTTGCACTGTTGTTTGGTGCACGTTTTCACATGCTGGGACCGTGTGTGTGGTTAAGATGTGGGACGGTTGGAGGTGTATGTCTTTCTTTTGTTAAGTGGGAGAAAGGGGAAAGGGGAGGCATAAACAAGAGTGAGGGCAGCCCACCGACTGAGCCACCACAGGTACTTCTGGGGCAGTTTTCAGAGGGAGAACACGATTGTTGAAGATGTGGGAAATGATTTCTGCAGGCTGACCTAAGGGGTAACGCTCTCCAGTGCGCTGTCCTAATTCACCAGAGGAGCACGGTCACCTGAGAGTCACACTCTGGCCACAGCCGGGGTCCAACAGGTCACTTATGTTCAAGTGACTCCTCTTATCCCTCCACGCTTGCTTTGGCCTTTACAGGCAATGACTTTGCTTCAGGGTCACCTGGAGGGCAGGACTGTGACGTGTCTCTGTCATTGTTTAAAGGTTAGGCTTCCTGGAAAGTAACTTTTCCTTCTCTGTCTCTCTTGAGGTTTTGAAGATAACTTTTGGTCCCCAGGAGCTACTTGTCAAAAAGTAAATGCCACTGTACAGCAGCTCTCTGCACATATTGACGGGGCAAGAGGGGTCCCATCTGGATAAAGAGCCCAATGTGGATGCAGATAACAAAGCCACAGGGCCTGGGTGAGAGCCGGGATGTGAGGATAATCTCCTCTCTGCCACAGGGCACCTTGAATGCCATACTAAGCCGTTCCAGGTCCTGCACCACCTGACCCCAGCCTACCTTTCCAGGCTCATCTCCTGCTCTCCCCTGCATCCTACTGATGGAACTGGAACGTGCTTCCTTACACACCCTATGCTGTCCCATCTGTCTGGCTTGCCTGGACCCTCGTCTTGGTCGTCAAAAGCCACTTTCAAGGCTAAAATACTGTTTCCCGATTATTCCCCAGTACAAGCCTCTCTCCTCCCTCTTAATCCTATAACATTCTGTACTTTTTTAGGGCATGCATTGTATTTAGCCTTGTGTTATAATTATTTAGCTACATGTCTCATGGCCCTTTGAGGAGAGAGAGGCAAATTTATATTTCCCAGCTGTCTAGCTCAATATCTGGTATGGAGCAGGGGCTCATAAAGTATCTCCAGCCCCAGGTCCATCCCATACCACTGCTATGTGAGTTTATAAAATACACCTTCCAAGTAAATGCAGATTTATTTTCTTCAGATCAAAGCAAGCATTTTTTCTCATCACACATCTAAAAGATGACAGGATAAGTTCTGAAACTTGGTAGTTTCTTCTGGAATTCCAGCCAAAGGCAGCTGTGAGAGTAGGGGAGTTATGAGTGTGATCAGGGATTTTTGTCATGGATGATGACACACTTTGGGTGACATTTGTAAAGCACTGCCTGGTGCTTCTAGGTCAGTAGACCTGAGTTGAGTGATGGAGGGCTGTGCATCAAAGGAAAACCAGGAAGCTCAATTTGATTCATGCTTTTTTTACCCCCTCTCCTATAGGAGATATTCTGCTCAAGACCCAGATTCATTTGTTGATTTAGGTACTTTTTAAAACATGTCAATTACCCAAAGGTCTTTAGGAATGTTTCCAAACGTTATCAAAGACATAGAAACAAAATAAACAGAAATCAAACTTCAGGGTAATGCCCTAAGCATATTCTAACCCCCAACTAAATGTGTGGATTAGATTTAAATGATGGTCATATACCATCACTTAATGGAGACAGGATACATGAAAAATAGAAGTGATAAAAAATTTCCATCTAAATCATATCTAAATTGGCAGGGACCAAGCTCATTTAGATATTGATAAATCTGCAGATAAAAAGGAGAGTAGCTGGAATGGCTCTGCAGTGTGATGGTTTTCCAAAATAAATCAGCTCAGTCAAACCAAAAAATTGAGAAAATGGAGGCTGTGTAAATTGTCTTATACACAAAGCATAAAGAATGATGCCTCTGGAAAAGTGTGATTTTGTTTCACCCTGAGAGAATGAAAATCTCAGTCATCAAATAAGAAAGCAAATTTTTGAATGGAAATACATGCCAAGTCATATGGCACAGCATGACTGTTTCTTGCCTGGGGGCTTCTTGTCCCAGCTCTGCCACTAACCAGCTGAGTTGACTTTGCCTGAAGATCTCTCCATTTTTATACTTAAAAAACTGAACATTGGGGCTTCCCTGGTGGCGCAGTGGTTGAGAAACTGCCTGCAAATGCAGGGGACACGGGTTCGAGCCCTGGTCTGGGAAGATCCTACATGCCACAGAGCAACTGGGCCCGTGAGCCACAATTACTGAGCCTGCGCGTCTGGAGCCTGTGCTCTGCAACAAGAGGGGCCGCGATAGTGAGAGGCCTGCGCACCGCGATGAAGAGTGGCCCCCGCTTGCCGCAACTGGAGAAAGCCCTCGCACAGGAATGAAGACCCAACACAGCCATAAATTAATTAATTAATTAATTAATTAATTAAAAAACAAAACTGAACATTGGCCAGTGAGTGCAGATAGGAATACTTTGGATGGCTAATTAGTCTTATTAAAGAGTCAGCCACTTTTTAGATGCTGAAGTTAAGAGAATTCATCTACCAACTCTCTCACCCAACCTGCGCTTCTTCCCTGAGCACCTACTAGGAGCTCTGCACGCCTGGCACTTGAGTATTTGACAGCCAGGGTGTTCCCATGGAAACCAGTTCTACTCCGGGAGAGTTTTCCAATCTGGCTATAAATTGGGGTTACTGAAGGCAGCCTCCATCCCGCTAAGAAACAAAGCCAACCTTTCACAGGAGCAAGATGCTCTCAGTTTGCCGAGTGTTTATCCAACATCCTCTATAAAAACCCTTAGTGGTGTTCCCTGGATGACCTCTTGCTGACCTTTCTCTTATCTTCTAGATGCCATTCTCATGCCAAGCTTATTGAGAGTTTTCATTCTTACTGCAATAGTAAGGTTGTCAGATTTAACAAATAAAAATACAAGATATCCAATTTTAATTTCAGATAGACAACAAAGAATTTTTAAATCTACAATATTTGGGACATACACTAAAAATTATTCATTATTTTTCTGAAGTTGAATATAATGACGTAAATTGTTGGCAGCTCTATACAGGGATTCAAATGTCCTAATTTTCATATCCACTGGAATGTTTGTTTCTTCTGTTTCTCGCTCATATCAGGAAATAATGCTACATAACCAGGACTACTTTACTTACCTAAAAAGAATATGCGTTTTTTACGGAGCTCTGACCACCACAGCAACAGTCAGCTCTACCCACCACCAGAGCCTCCCATCAAGCCTCTTAGATAGCCTCAACCACCAGAGGGGAGAGAGCAGAAGCAAGAAAACCTACAATCCTGCAGCCTGTGGAACAAAAACCACATTTACAGAAGGATAGACAAGATGAAAAGGCAGAGGGCTATATACCAGATGAAGGAACAAGAAAAAACCCCAGAAAAACAACTAAATGAAGTGGAGACAGGCAACCTTCCAGAAAAAGAATTCAGAATAATGATAGTGAAGATGATCCAGGACCTCAGAATAAGAATGGAGGCAAAGATTGAGAAGATGCGAGAAACGATTAAGAAAAACCTAGAAGAATTAACGAACAAACAAACAGAGATGACCAATACAATAACTGAAATGAAAACTACACTAGAAGGAATCCATAGCAGAATAACTGAGGCAGAAGAACGGATAAGTGACCTGGAAGACAGAATGGTGGAATTCACTGCTGTGGAACAGAATAAAGAAAAAAGAATGAAAAGAAATGAAGATAGCCTAACAGACCTCTGGGACAACATTAAACACAACAACATTCGCATTATAGGGGTCCCAGAAGGAGAAGAGAGAGAGAAAGGACCAGAGAAAATATTTGAAGATATTACAGTCGAAAACTTCCCTAACATGGGAAAGGAAATAGCCACCCAAGTCCAGGAAGCACAGAGAGTCCCATACAGGATAAACCCAAGGAGAAACACGCCGAGACACATAGTAATCAAAGTGGCAAAAATTAAAGACAAAGAAAAATTATTGAAAGCAGCAAGGGAAAAACGACAAATAACATACAAGGGAACTCCCATAAGGTTAACAGCTGATTTCTCAGCAGAAACTCTGCAAGCCAGAAGGGAGTGGCATGATATACTTAAAGTGATGAAAGAGAAGAACCTACAACCAAGATTACTCTACCCGGCAAGGATCTCATTTAGATTTGGTGGAGAAATCAAAAGCTTTACAGACAAGCAAAAGCTAAGCGAATTCAGCACCACCAACCAGCTCTACAACAAATGCTAAAGGAACTTCTGTAAGTGGGAAACACAAGAGAAGAAAAGGACCTACAAAAACAAACCCAAAACAATTAAGAAAATGGTCATAGGAACATACATATCCATAATTACCTTAAATGTGAATGGATTAAATGCTCCAACCAAAAGACACAGGCTTGCTGAATGGATACAAAAACAAGACCCATCTATGTGCTGTCTACAAGAGACCCACTTCAGACCTAGGGACACATACAGACTGAAAGTGAGGGGATGGAAAAAGATATCCCATGCAAATGGAAATCAAAAGAAAGCTGGAGGAGCTATACTCATATCAGATAAAATAGACTTTAAAATAAAGAATGTTGCAAGAGACAAGGAAGGACACTACATAATGATCCAGGGATCAATCCAAGAAGAAGATATAACAATTATAAATATATATGCACCCAACATAGGAGCACCTCAATACATAAGGCAACTGCTAAGAGCTATAAAAGAGGAAATCGACAGTAACACAATAATAGTGGGGGACTTTAACACATCACTTACACCAATGGACAGATCATCCAAAATGAATATAAATAAGGAAACAGAAGTGTTAAATGACACAGTAGGCCAGATAGATTTAATTGCTATTTATAGGACATTCCATCCAAAAACAGCAGATTACATGTTCTTCTCAAGTGCGCATGGAACATTCTCCAGGGTACATCACATCTTGGGTCACAAATCAAGCCTCAGTAAATTTAAGAAAATTGTAATCATATCAAGCATCTTTTCTGACCACAACGCTATGAGATTAGAAATGAATTACAGGGAAAAAAATGTAAAAAAGACAAACACATGGAGGCTAAACAATACGTTACTAAATAACCAAGAGATCACTGAAGAAATCAAAGAGGAAATAAAAAAATACCTAGAGACAAATGGCAATGAAAATATGACGACCCAAAAGCTATGGGATGCAGCAAAAGCGGTTCTAAGAGGGAAGTTTATAGCTATACAAGCCTACCTCAAGAAACAAGAAAAATCTCAAGTAAACAATCTAAGCTTACACCTAAAGAAACTAGAGAAAGAAGAACAAACAAAACCCAAAGTTAGCAGAAGGAAAGAAATCATAAAGCTCAGAGCGGAAATAAATGAAATAGAAACAAAGAAAACAATAGCAAAGATCAATAAAACTAAAAGTTGGTTCTTTGAGAAGATAAACAAAATTGATAAGCCATAAGCCAGACTCATCAAGAAAAAGAGGGAGAGGACTCAAATCAATAAAATCAGAAATAAAAAGGAGAAGTTACAACAGACACCGCAGAAATACAAAGCATCCTAAGAGACTACTACAAGCAACTTTATGCCAATAAAATGGACAACCTGGAAGAAATGGACAAATTCTTACAAAGGTATAACCTTCCAAGACTGAACCAGGAAGAAACAGAAAATATGAACAGACCATCACAAGTAATGAAATTGAAACTGTGATTAAAAATCTTCCAACAAACAAAAGTCCAGGACCAGATGGCTTCACAGGTGAATTCTATCAAACATTTAGAGAAGAGCTAACACCCATCCTTCTCAAACTCTTCCAAAAAATTGCAGAGGAAGGAACACTCCCAAACCCATTCTATGAGGCCACCATCACCCTGATACCAAAACCAGACAAAGACACTACAAAAAAAGAAAATTACAGACCAATATTACTGATGAATATAGATGCAAAAATCCTCAACAAAATACTAGCAAACAGAATCCAACAACACATTAAAAGGATCATACACCACGATCAAGTGGGATTTATCCCAGGGATGCAAGGATTCTTCAATATATGCAAATCAATCAATGTGATACACCATATTAACAAATTGAAGAATAAAAACCATATGATCATGTCAATAGATGCAGAAAAAGCTTTTGACAAAATTCAACACCCATTTATGATAAAAACTCTCCAGAAAGTGGGCATAGAGGGAACCTACCTCAGCATAATAAACGCCATATATGACAAACCCACAGCAAACATCATTCTCAATGGTGAAAAACTGAAAGCATTTCCTCTAAGATCAGGAACGAGACAAGGATGTCCACTCTCACCACTATTATTCAACATAGTTTTGGAAGTCCAAGCCACAGCAATCAGAGAAGAGAAAGAAATAAAAGGAATACAAATTGGAAAAGAAGAAGTAAAACTGTCACTGTTTGCAGATGACATGATACTATACATAGAGAATCCTAAAACTGCCACCAGAAAACTGCTAGAGCTAATTAATTAATTTGGTAAAGATGCAGGATACAAAATTAATGCACAGAAATCTCTTGCATTCCTATACACTAATGATGAAAAATCTGAAAGAGAAATTAAGGAAACACTCCCATTTACCATTGCAACAAAAAGAATAAAATACCTAGGAATAAACCTACCTAGGGAGACAAAAGACCTGTATGCAGAAAACTATAAGGCACTGATGAAAGCAATTAAAGATGATACCAACAGATGGAGAGATATACCATGTTCTTGGACTGGAAGAATCAACATTGTGAAAATGACTATACTACCCAAAGCAATCTATAGATTCAATGCAATCCCTATCAAATTACCAATGGCATTTTTTACGGAACTAGAACAAATCATCTTAAAATTTGTATGGAGACACAAAAGACCCCGAATAGCCAAAGCAGTCTTGAGGGAAAAAAACGGAGCTGGAGGAATCAGACTCCCTGACTTCAGACTATACTACAAAGCTACAGTAATCAAGACAATATGGTACTGGCACCAAAACAGAAACATAGATCAATGGAACAAGATAGAAAGCCCAGAGATAAACCCACGCACCTATGGTCAACTAATCTATGACAAAGGAGGCAAAGATATACAATGGAGAAAAGACAGTCTCTTCAATAAGTGGTGCTGGGAAAACTGGACAGCTACATGTAAAAGAATGAAATTAGAATACTCCCTAACACCATACACAAAAATAAACTCAAAATGGATTAGAGACCTAAATGTAAGACCGGACACTATAAAACTCTTAGAGGAAAACATAGGAAGAACACTCTTTGACATAAATCACAGCAAGATCTTTTTTGATCCACCTCCTAGAGTAATGGAAATAAAAACAAAAATAAACAAATGGGACCTAATGAAACTTCAAAGCTTTTGCACAGCAAAGGAAACCATAAACGAGACGAAAAGACAACCCTCAGAATGGGAGAAAATATTTGCAAACGAATCAACGGACAAAGGATTAATCTCCAAAATATATAAACAGCTCATTCAGCTCAATATCAAAGAAACAAACACCCCAATCCAAAAATGGGCAGAAGACCTAAATAGACATTTCTCCAAAGAAGACACACAGATGGCCACGAAGCACATGAAAAGCTGCTCAACATCACTAGTTATTAGAGAAATGCAAATCAAAACTACAATGAGGTATCACCTCACACCAGTTAGAATGGGCATCATCAGAAAATCTACAAACAACAAATGCTGGAGAGGGTGTGGAGAAAAGGGAACCCTCTTGCACTGTTGGTGGGAATGTAAATTGATACAGCACTATGGAGAACAGTATGGAGGTTCCTTAGAAAACTAAAAATAGAACTACCATATGACCCAGCAATCCCACTACTGGGCATATACCCAGAGAAAACCGTAATTCAAAAAGACACATGCACCCCAATGTTCATTGCAGCACTATTTACAATAGTCAGATCATGGAAGCAACCTAAATGCCCATCAACAGACGAATGGATAAAGAAGATGTGGTACATATATACAATGGAATATTACTCAGCCATAAAAAGGAACAAAACTGAGTCATTTGTTGAGACGTGGATGGATCTAGAGACTGTCATACAGAGTGAAGTAAGTCAGAAAGAGAAAAACAAATATCGTATATTAACGCATGTATGCGGAACCTAGAAAAATGGTACAGATGAACCGGTTTGCAGGGCAGAAGTTGAGACACAGATGTAGAGAACAAACGTATGGACACCAAGGGGGGAAAGCCGCGGTGGGGTGGGGATGGTGGTGTGCTGAATTGGGCGATTGGGATTGACATGTATACACTGATGTGTATAAAATTGATGACTGATTAAAAAAAAAAAAAAAAAGAATATACACTCTCCCTCCCTCAAAAGTTATCAAGAACACCTAAGAGATACACTTTTCATTAATGACTGTCCTGAGGTTTGTGTATTCTCTTCTCTGATAACTCCTATAATTATGGCCTTTCAGTCTTCACCTCATTTCCATCTCTGTCACCACTTGTCTCACTTTCTTAAATAAAAAAAGAAAAATCCTTTTTTTCAACCATGGGATGTGAAGGAAAGTGGTTCTCAGACCCTGTACCTACTCTTTCTGTTGCTAAGTAGCGCTTGTATGAAGTAAAGGTAGCCCTCACATTTTAAATGTTTGGAAAAGACCCCTTATTTTCCTTTTTCTGAGTTAACATAATAATCTGGGGGATGGTTTAGGACTCAGCAACAACCAAAGTCTTCACCGCTGGCTTCTGCCCTGACCGTTGTCACAGTCAAGCCTTTCCACCCACAGGAAGGCTGCCGTCCCGCTTCAGAGTTTGGCCTCCGGCCAGCCTCTGTCTGCAGCTGAGTCTGTGTTGGAACCTGCTGACAGCCTCTGGGTTAGGTGGCCTAACACGAGCTAGTGCCACACTCTGGGAGGCGACAGGGAGCTGATTACACAGAGGAAACAGAACCAGCAGGACGGGTCATTGTCAAGGGTGGACTTATTCCTGATTAACTGCGTGGGGAGATGCAACAGGAAGGTATAATCACAGGGGAGTGTTTGTACCATCAGAGATAAGCATGTATAGCATGAGGCGGGTAAGCGTACACACACCTCCTCTCACCCACGGACAGAAATGGGGAATAGCTGAGGAAAATGAGGTGGGGTTGCAATTACTGGCTGCTGGTGACTTCATCTGAAATGGTGGTCTCTCAGAGCAGGGGGACTCTGCCTGTGCTACTGGCTTGTCACAGTCTAGACATCACAGAAGGTGACCACCTGAGGTGGAGGCTCAGCTTTTGCCACCAAGGCCGGCTCATGACACCGTTTGAAACGGGAACACGGGGTGCCAATGAGGACTCTAGATCAGAAGGGGAAAAGATGTCACCAACTTTCTGATCTCTGTAGATACAAAGGAACACCCATTTATGGAGTTTTCTCATATATCAGATTCTGACCTCACTCTTACTGGAAACTGATGTTTATTTTTCTTTTCCATGCAGGGTAAAGTGTACGGCGGGGCAAGGAGGTCTCAGAGAGTGACAGGAGCAGATGCAGACCCCCTCTCCTCCACCTCATCAGAAAAGTTGAGGGGGAGGCGGGAAGAGCCAGGCTTGGCGGTCACACATCACTGGGCTGCCATTGACAGCTTGGGTGAACTTGGGCACTAAACCTAACCTCTGGGGCCACTGGATGTCAGCGGACATGGGGCTTGCCTCAGGGGGAGGCTGAGGGACCTCAACAGTACGTGTCAGCAAATTGCTTAGCACAGCGCACATAATAACTGCTCAACAAACACCAGCTTACACTTGACCATTACTTTGTTCCATTTGATGTTTATCATTTATTTCCTTTTGGCACTTTTCTCCCAGAACTTCAGCAGAGTGCTGAGGTCAGCTGTCCTTTCTTCCTGCCATTCCTCAGGGCCTGTGAAAATGGTTTAATTGCTCTTCAAATCAGAAGAAAAAACACATTTTAATGAATACATAACAGTGAATCCAGCCTGTATTATACTAATTTTATACCAGTGCGGTCATCAAATATAATTTTGTTTTATGAAGGAAGGAGCCACGAAGATGAAGGGCCTTGGGCCCTCAAAAGTCATAATTCAGTCCTGCAGGTTCTGGAACGCACAAGAGTTGGCAGCTTGGGCTGCTTTTTGGCAAAGGCCGGAGGGACCGAGCCAACAAAATATGCCTTGGGGGTATGTAGGAGACATCATTCGTCAGCCGTGGAAAAGCACAAATCTTTTCCTGGAGAAAGCGCTCAGCGTCCAGATATGCAGAGCAAACAGTTTGCCCGGGTAACTGAATAGGTGGAGTGTGAGGGGACGTCTCGTGGTGAGAGCTTGGGGATTCAGCATGGGGGACGAGGGGGGCCACGTGCGGGCATTTTTCAAACAGCTGAAGCTTGCATCTTAAATCCTAGATGGGTGCTTGCTGACGCCAGCCGTTTTTGAAGGAAATCTCTTTATAATGCACCACATTCCCTAGCCATCTCTGGGCATTTGTAACTTTTATCAGTGGTATGTATACACACACATATTAAGTCCAATAGTACTGAGAGTTTAAGAGACATAACAGTGGCTCCCTGCTTCACATTTCTGTCTTTCTGGTTCTGCATTCCTGCTCCTTGAAGGCAATCACCTTCAACTCTTCTAAGCCCCTTCTATTTTGCTGATATTGAACTGAATATTTCTAAGGAATATACACATACAGCTATTTCCCGACTTGTCAGTTTCCGATGGTAGCTATTGTCTTCCTGTTGTGGTAGATGAAGATCTAGCTGCCTGGCATCCCCACCTTATCTCTCTTCTCCCCTCCAGCTGCCAATTAGGTTATATCATAAGTTTTTTTTTTTTTATTAAGTCTATATTTAGAATGTTCATTATTAGTGCTGTGGAAATGTCCACGCTGGGCCAACCATTACATTCCTTCTTATACAATATTTAGATTGTCCAGAGTTAATATTTGTCTCACTTTGAATATTTGTTTGGTTATCTTTTTGTGCCACTCCTTAATGCTTCCTAAAGAGGCCAAGTCATCTGTAGAACATGATCAAAGACATCAGGCAATTTATCTGTTCCTTTTCTCCCTCTGGAGCCCTGTTGGGAAATGAGCTGATCTCACGCCATTCAGGTGGTTCCCCTGCTGGCCTCCTGGTGCCCCTGTTTACTGAGCTCCTGTGTGGGAGCCTAGTGCTCTGGATCTACTGCCTTGCCCTTTCTTCTTTCTGTATTCATTCTTTCCTTTTCTTCTCACATTTGCTCTTTTGATTGGTAGCTTCTTGAGAAAGCAGACATGAGACATAAATCTTTTTGACTTATTGTACACCTGAAAATGTCTCAATTCTACATAGCAATTGATAGATTGAGTTCCTAGAATTTTGAAACATCTCTCTGACATATTCCAGCTTCCAGTGTTGTTGAGAAGTCCAAAGTCATTCTGATTCTTAGTTCTTTACATTTGATTGGAAGCTTTTAGGGAGCTCTCTTAACACCAGGGATCCTGAAATTTCATGATGCTGTGCTGTAGGGGTCCTTTTCATTCACTGTATTTAGTGGGCTCCTTTCAAAACAGAGACTTATTTCCTTCAGCCTGGTTAAATGTTCTTGTACTCGTTCTTTGAAATTTCCTTCCCTCTGTTTTCTCAATTCTCCCATCTCCTATTAATAAGATATTATACCACCTGATACCGAATTTTCTTACCCCTTCCCAATTATCTCTTTGTCTTATTGTGCTACTTTCTGTGTCATCATATTAAGTTGATCTAAGTTCTACACAGATAAAAGTCTCTGGATCTCTACAATCTTTTAGCATCTTCTAAAACTGTGTGGACACTTCTTGACCATCATTGTTTCCTCTTGCGTTCTCTTGATCCTTGTGCATTTATACTTTTAAAATTCCTTGACTATCACTTTGGTAGGGGTTTTCAGAAGAAGGATTTTGGGGAGCAGTGTTGGTGGGGATAGGGACAGAGTGGAGGTTTCAACACTGTGGCTACCGGCTGGTTTTGTTTCTATCTTGTTGCTGATCTCTTTATTCCATAGGACCTAGACACACCACTGGGTTCGGTCACTACCCTCCCCTTCATCCTCAGTTTATAGAGGGAGAGGATATAATGGAAGACTTCTAGATTGGGGTCCTACAAAATCAGCTCAAACTCCAGTTCTGTGCTTCATTAGCAGTGTCAGCTTAGTCCAGGCACTAAATCTCACTGCTGCCATGTCCTCCTCTGTGACATGGCTCTGTCACCTCTATGCCAGGTGGCTATTATGAGCATCAGATCAAGAGATACCATGTGTATACAGAGAACACACAAGTGGTTACCAGAGTGGTAGGAGGAGGGGCAAAATAGGTGAAGGATATTAAGAGGTACAAACTACAAGTATAAAATAAATTAGTTACAAAGATATAATGTACAGTGTAGGGAATATAGTCAATATTTTATAATAACTTTGTATGGAGTATATTCTATAAAAATAAAGAATTACTATGTTGTACACCTGAAACTAATACAGTATTGTAAGTCAACTATACTTTATTTTTTCCTTAAAAAAATTTTTTTTAATTAAAGTACAGTTGATTTACAATGTTGTGTTAGTTTCAGGTGTACAGCAAAGTGATTCAGCTAGATATATATATATCTATATATACTATACTTTAATAATGAAAAAAAGCGATGTCACGTGTAAGAGTGTTGTTAAACTGTAAGAATTACGAACATGTTAATTAGACTTGACAGTGAACGTAATGCTGACAGCTAGTTTCTCAGGAGGATCTCATGTTTGGAGGCAGAGCGCGGGGTGTTTTATTTCCTGGCTGCCTCCATGACTCCTTCTGAATACTTGCTACAGACAATGGCTAGACTACTGGGAGCCTTGAACTTGGAAACTCAGTTGCCCTTTGGGGAGGAAACAAGGATGAATCAACATATGCTGAAAAGGACTGACTCCCCCCAAGAGATACACAGGAGGAGCTGGGGAGACTCTAGCAAGCCTCACCCACTCTCAAGCAAGATGACCAGGTGCCCGGGTGTAGTCACCAGGTGGGGTGATTGGAAGGTGGGTGCTAGAAGTGGCTTGTACCTTGTCCAAAGAGAGAATGTGACACCCCAAGGGCAGATCTGCCAAGTAAAGGGAGGTCATGGAGCTAAGTGTTATCGGTGTCTTCAGCACCCTCCAGTGAAGATGCCAGTGGGGGCACGTGCCCATCACATCCGCTTGGCAGCTGTATTTTCATTCATTCATTCATTCATTTATTTATTTATTTATTTATTTATTTATTTATGGCTGTGTTGGGTCTTCGTTTCTGTGCGAGGGCTTTCTCTAGTTGCCGCAAGTGGGGGCCACTCTTCATCGCGGTGCGCGGGCCTCTCGCTATCGCGGCCTCTCTTGTTGCGGAGCACAAGCTCCAGACGCGCAGGCTCAGCAATTGTGGTTCACGGGCCTAGTTGCTCCGCGGCATGTGGGATCTTCCCAGACCAGGGCTCGAACCCGTGTCCCTGCATTGGCAGGTAGATTCTCAAGCACTACGCCACCAAGGAAGCCCGGCAGCTGTATTTTCTTAGCAGAGATGGCTGTATCACTCCACCTAAGCCTGTCACCGCCAATAGGGCAATTTTCCTTGTCCTAATTTTATGTTGATTACAGAACTCTTCATTCATTCAGCAAATATTCATTGAGCATATGCTATGTGATGGGTATTCTTTTAGGTGCTTGGGATACACTGGTGAAAAAGAAAGGCAAGATGCTGGTCCTCCTGGAGCTTACTTTCGATGAAGGAATAAATTTTTGAGTGATCATTCACAGTGCTAGGGCTTGGAGTGAGGGTAATAAGGGCTCATACTGGCCCCCTAGGGACTCACAGTTAGTGGATATGGTTTTCCAATTAGGTTTTCCCATAAGCAGAGAATGGTTGATGAGCTAATTCAGATACCCAGTCCCTTTGGTACACTAAATATTAATTACCTGCATTCTGGTCTCTTGTGAGTTTGGTTAGCTTGAGGTGGTTTCAAGATTGGGTTTCCAGACACAAAGGACGTATGACAAAAGCCTGGAAAGGGCTGACCCCGTACTGTTGATTTTCCTTAGCTACCCCAGGCCTGGATGTCCCTCTGTAGTTTCTCTCTCATGTCCCTTTCTCTCTCTAACCTCAACAGAGTTGTTCGTTAGGTCATCCGTAATCACACTGTCTCTTGCAGAGCACACAGAAGAAAAGAGAGAAGAAAAGAGCTTTCATATATTTAATTCTCCGGTATTTCTTGAGATCTATTATATACCAGACACTGTGCCCATCAGATGAACACGGCAGTTTCTCTCCACAGGAGCTCAAAGTCCCGCTGATGACAGGATAGGCAGAAGAAAGCTCTCCTGATGGACAGAGTTGAATTCTAGTCCTGGATCTGCGGCTAACTTGGGAGAGAGACCTCTGCTTCCTGGGCCTTCGTGATCTCACTTGCAATGGAGATTCTGCCCTAGCTGAGCCCCTGACTTTATGTGTCAGGAAGGTATGTGGTGGGACCATCTGGAGAGTGACCAAGAGGGAAAACAGTATGCTGTTTGGAAGACAAGGGGAGAAGAGCAAGGATGCGGGGTTTTGCTTTTTCTGTATTTTTCCACCACCGGAAGCTTTCCTCTTTCCTCAGCAGTCCTGAGGAGTCACGGTCAGTCTGCCATGGAGCGCCTCCTGTCTTTGCCAACAGGTGGTGGACTAGGTGATGGATAAACTGGGTGATGGATAAACTGAGCAGGGCTTCCAGGCCCTGACCACAAGTTAGGGTTAGGCGGAGGCGAACCGGAGTCTCCGAGCTGGATTCCTGCCCCTTCCCCAGGCTGGGCTTGCCCTCTCAGCACCTGGATGGAGAAGGGAAACAGCTTCTTCACAATCTGCAGTTTCCCTCCGCTCCTTTACTGCTCTCCTCAAATGCCATTTTCTCAAAGCAGGTGCAGAGAGGAGGGTCCTTATCCTTGACTTGTAGCCACCCAACAATTAGCCCTCTTCCTGTGCCTGGATCCTCTCAAAACACACAGACACACACATTACACAAACACACACTACACACACTATACACACATACTACACACCACACACACTACACACACACCCTGCCTTTAACCAATATTTTAGCAAAATGTTATGTTTTCATCATTCATTTTCTCAGTCAGTAACTATTAAGACCCTACCAAGTGCCAAGCCTGTTCTAGATTCTGGGGATCCATGGTGAACACAAGAAATCGAGGCTGCCTTCATGGAGCTTACTTTTTGTGGGAGAGAGACCATGAACGTATAAGCAAATAAATATACAATGCAACATCCAGTTGTGGTAAATGCTGTGAGATGAAGTAAAGCAAGGTTGGGGACTAGGGACCAGGGATGCAGGGGACGCTGGCTAAGGTGATGAGGGAAGGCCGTCCCCCTCCTCAGGCGATCTGTGTGCAGGGCTCCTTAGGAATGAATCTTCCCACTTTCCAAACCTGACCTCTTTAAATGCCAAAAAGTTTTTATTCTAACTAGTTTTGACCACAATTATTTTAGATGCATCGTACACCTCTGCCTTATAACACAGGAACCCGACACAATTGCATCTTTTCTTAAAAAGAAGCAATTACTGGGAACACCGGGTAGTGCCCTGGGCTAGAATCTAGGTCAGCAGTTCTCAAAGTGTGTCCGGGACCAGTAACGTCAGCACACCAGAACGTGTTAGAAAGGCACGTTCTCAGGCTCCCGCAGACCCACTGAATCTGAAATTTGGGGGGGTGGGGCCCAGGATCTTCTTTTTTAATCCCTCCCCCCAGGTGATTCTGAAGTTCACTCAAGTTTGAGAAGGGCTGATATGGGGATGCCCTCAGGGGCCGTGGCAGGGTGGAGGAGTGGGAGGGAGGGCGGGCAGCTGTTTCACCTTTTGCAGGAGGAGCTCCTGCCACCTTTCTGTAGGTTCTGTCTCAACTGAGGGCTGTCAATGTTCACCCCTCAAGGCTGTCTGCAGAATGTCTCTGTCTAATTTGTGTCCCTTCTACTTTGCTGCTTCATTCTGCTCTGTACTGAGAAAGCAGATCACCAGCTGACTTCATTATGTAGAAAGTAGGAATAAATTCCAGGGCTGCTGGAGCCTCTTGTTAGTAATTTGATCTTTTGCCCTCTTGACATTTGGCATAGTGGAGAGAACACAGGTTCTGGAGTCAGCTAGACCTAGATTTCAGGGCACACTCCCACTCACGTGGGGATTCTGTCAGCTGCTGTGTATGCCTATTCCAATTACGCACTCTGGAAATGAAATAACCACAGGATAGGTTTGGGGACTCACTGGACCCACTGTGAGACAGACCTGAGCTAAAATGTCATCAATCACCTGACCTCCATAAGCCGCCACTTGGACTGGTGAACCACAGCGATGTGTTGGGTCTCCTGGAATTAGTGTCAGTTGGGCATTAGTGTACAGTGATCCCTGAATGTTTGATTATTTCCTTTTCCCCAGTGCACAGTCACCTGGTAAAAGGCCAAAGGTCCCTTTGGAGAAGGCTGGGATAAAGAGTAACAGTATACATTTTAAGCAGCGTAGTAGGGTCCTTCCTCAAGGGGACCTGACCTCCCCTGTTACTGGTTGAGTGATCTCGGCAGAGTTAGAGCAAGAATTGCCTGGCACCAATGGCTGGTGCCAGGTCTGTCTGACAGGCACCAATGACTGGTACCAATTGCCTGGCTCAACAAGGCTGGTTCTTTTCTCCTTGGCTGGGAGATATAGGGGAGGGATTAACCTATGTGATTTTTTTTGCAAAAGTCACTGGTTTTCTGAAAAATTTGCTCAATCTTTATGTTATTTTAAAAAGCAGCTTAGAAATAGATTTGAGATATAATCACATTCTGTACAATTCACCCATTTAAAGTGCACTATTTAATGACTTTTAGTATATTCACAAAATTGTGCATCCATCACCATAATCAATTTCAGAATATTTTCATTACCCTAAAAATAAACTTCACATCCCATAGCCATCACCACCCCCCACCCGCCCCCATTGCCCCATTTCCTCCAGTCCTAGGCAATCTATCTAATCTATTTTCTATCTCTATAGAATTGCCTATTCTGGGCATTTCATATAAATGGAATCATACAACATATGGTCCTTTGTGACTTTCTTCTTTCACTCAGGATGATTTCGAAGTTCATCCATGTTGTATAGCATGTATTAGTACTTCATTTCTTTTTATTCCCAAATAATATTCCATTATATAGATATATCACATTTTATTTATTGATTCATCAGTTGATAAATTTAGGTTGTTTTTACTTTTTGGCCGTTAAGAATGATGCTACTATGAATGTTTGCATACAAGTTTCTGCGTGGATATGTGTCTTTATGGACTGAATGTTTGTTTCCCCCCAAAATCCATTGGTTGAAGCCCTAACTCCCAAAGTGATAGTATTAGGATGTAGGGCCTTTGGGAGGTATAGATAATTATGTCATAAGGATGGGGACTCATTAATGGGATTAGCACCCTTATAAGAAGAGGAAGAGACCATAGTGCGCTCCCTCTCTCTCTCTCTTTTTCTCTCTCCACCATGCGAGGACACAGTAAGAAGATACCATCTATAAACCAGGAAAAGTACTTTCACCAGAACCCAACCATGCTTGTACCCTGACCTCAGACTTCCAGCCTCCAGAACAATGGGAAATAGATATGTTTGCTGTTTAGGTCATCCAGGCTATGGTATTTTGTTACAGCAGCCCAAATGAACTAAGATATGTAAACACATATGTAAACACATTTGTCTTGGGCTTATACCGAGAAATGGAGTTGCTAAATCATATGGTAGATGACTCTATTTTTAAACGTCTGAGGAGTTGCCAGACTATTTTCCAAAGCAGCTAAACCATTTTACATTCCCATCAATAGTGTATGAGGAGTCCAATTTCTCCACATACTTGCCAGCATTTGTTACTGCCTGACTTTTTGATTCTAGCCATGTAGTGGCTGTGAAGTGGTATCTCATTGTGGTTTTGATTTGCATTTCCCTGATGGCCAATGATGTTGAGCACATTGTCATGTGGTTATTGGCCATTTGTATGTCTTCTTTGCAGAAATGTCTATTCAGGTCCTTTTCCTATTTTAAAATGGGCTTATTTGTCTTTTTATTATTGAGTTGTAAGAGTTCTTTATATATTACATATACAAGTCCCTTATCAGATATATGATTTGCAAATCTTTTCTCCCATTCTATAGATTGTCTTTTTACTTTCTTTACGGTGTTCTTTGATGCCCCCAAATTTTAGTTTTGGTGCTGTTATTTTTTAATCTATTTTTTCTAATGTCACTTGTGCTTTTGGTGTCATATCTAACAAACCATTGCCTAATCCAAGGTCACAAAGATTAACCCCTATGTTTTCCTCTAAGAGTTTTATATTCTTAAGTCTTACACTAAGCCTTTGATCCTTTTGTTTGTTTTTTTGTTTTTTTTTTTGTTTGTTTTTTTTCACACACACACACTGTATTTTATTTTTACAAGAGATAAATAGACTGACACCAAGCATTGTACATGGATGACCACAACAAAAGCAACAATGATTGCAATTACCAAACATGAAACACACTCATACTATGTCATAATATTGACATTCAGTCCAGTAATCCTTCACTGTAACAGCTCCTTTACTTTGCAGTGAAAATTGATTTGTATATTCTTTGCCTCTGAGTCCTTGTGGGATTTTTTTTTTTTTTAAATTCAGACAGAAAGTCACACAAATTATACTCATCCTCATCAGTTCACTCAGTCCCATGTAATTAATTTTTTTTTTCATCTTGATCTTTTGTTAGCACTTTTATGAGTTCATCAGTTTTTCATTAGAGTTCTGAAAATGCTTATTCATTCAGTTCAGCAGTACAGTCAGTTACCAGAAACCTGTACTTGTCAGAGTCTTTTCCATGAATTTCTTGAAGATGAAACCCTTTTATAGGAACATATTTGCAAAATCATCAGAGTACACCCAGAACTGTCTGTAAATGACAAAAGACTTAAAAATGACCACGGTTAAAGATTTGATGAAAGTTCATAATAATGCAGTTGACAAGAAAATTAGTTATTTCTGAGATATACATTTTAAAGTAATAACTAGGATTACTACTTATAACATTATACCAGAACATATAAGATTTTTAAAAATTTCATGCAATGTCTGAAACATTTATATTAACATATTTCCATACAAATACAAATATAAGATTTTTAGAAATTTCATGTAATGTCTGAAACATTTATATTAACATATTTCCATACAAATACAAATATAAGATTTTTAGAAATTTCATGTAATGTCTGAAACATTTATATTAACATATTTCCATACAAATAACCCAATGAAAGTTTAGTATTAGTTGTTTTGTTTGTTTTTTTATACTGCAGGTTCTTATTAGGCATCAATTTTATACACATCAGTGTATACATGTCAATCCCAATCGCCCAATTCAGCACACCACCATCCCCACCTCACCGCAGTTTTCCCCCCTTGGTGTCCATATGTCCATTCTCTACATCTGTGTCTCAACTTCTGCCCTGCAAACTGGCTCATCTGTACCATTTTTCTAGGTTCCACATACATGCATTAATATATGGTATTTGTTTTTCTCTTTCTGACTTACTTCACTCTGTATGACAGTCTCTAGATCCATCCACGTCTCAACAAATGACTCAATTTCGTTCCTTTTTATGGCTGAGTAATATTCCATTGTATATATGTACCACATCTTCTTTATCCATTCGTCTGTTGATGGGCATTTAGGTTGCTTCCATGACCTGGCTATTGTAAATAGTGCTGCAATGAACATTGGGGTGCATGTGTCTTTTTGAATTATGGTTTTCTCTGGGTATATGCCCAGTAGTGGGATTCCTGGGTCATATGGTAATTCTATTTTTAGTTTTTTAAGGAACCTCCATATTGTTCTCCATAGTGGCTGTATCAATTTACATTCCCACCAACAGTGCAAGAGGGTTCCCTTTTCTCCACACCCTCTCCAGCATTTGTTGTTTGTAGATTTTCTGATGATGCCCATTCTAACAGGAGTGAGGTGATACCTCATTGTAGTTTTGATTTGCATTTCTCTAATAATTAGTGATGTTGAGCATCTTTTCATGTGCTTCGTGGCCATCTGTATGTCTTCTTTGGAGAAATGTCTATTTAGGTCTTCTGCCCATTTTTGGATTGGGGTGTTTGTTTCTTTGATATTGAGCTGAATGAGCTGTTTATATATTTTGGAGATTAATCCTCTGTCCGTTGATTCATTTGCAAATATTTTCTCCCATTCTGAGGGTTGTCTTTTTGTCTTGTTTATGGTTTCCTTTGCTGTGCAAAAGCTTTGAAGTTTCATTAGGTCCCATTTGTTTATTTTTGGTTTTATTTCCATTACTCTAGGAGGTGGATCAAAAAAGATCTTGCTATGATTTATGTCAAAGAGTGTTCTTCCTATGTTTTCCTCTAAGAGTTTTATAGTGTCCGGTCTTACATTTAGGTCTCTAATCCATTTTGAGTTTATTTTTGTGTATGGTGTTAGGGAGTATTCTAATTTCATTCTTTTACATGTAGCTGTCCAGTTTTCCCAGCACCACTTATTGAAGAGACTGTCTTTTCTCCATTGTATATCTTTGCCTCCTTTGTCATAGATTAGTTGACCATAGGTGCGTGGGTTAATCTCTGGGCTTTCTATCTTGTTCCATTGATCTATGTTTCTGTTTTTGTGCCAGTACCATATTGTCTTGATTACTGTAGCTTTGTAGTATAGTCTGAAGTCAGGGAGTCTGATTCCTCCAGCTCCATTTTTTTGCCTCAAGACTGCTTTGGCTATTCGGGGCCTTTTGTGTCTCCATACAAATTTTAAGATGATTTGTTCTAGCTCCGTAAAAAATGCCATTGGTAATTTGATAGGGATTGCATTGAATCTATAGATTGCTTTGGGTAGTATAGTCATTTTCACAATGTTGATTCTTCCAATCCAAGAACATGGTATATCTCTCCATCTGTTGGTATCATCTTTAATTTCTTTCATCAGTGTCTTATAGTTTTCTGCATACAGGTCTTTTGTCTCCCTAGGTAGGTTTATTCCTAGGTATTTTATTCTTTTTGTTGCAATGGTAAATGGGAGTGTTTCCATAATTTCTCTTTCAGATTTTTCATCATTAGTGTATAGGAATGCAAGAGATTTCTGTGCATTAATTTTGTATCCTGCAACTTTACCATATTCATTAATTAGCTCTAGCAGTTTTCTGGTGGCAGTTTTAGGATTCTCTATGTATAGTATCATGTCATCCGCAAACAGTGACAGTTTTACTTCTTCCTTTCCAATTTGTATTCCTTTTATTTCTTTTTCTTCTCTGATTGCCGTGGCTAGGACTTCCAGAACTATGTTGAATAATAGTGGTGAGAGTGGACATCCTTGTCTCGTTCCTCATCTTAGAGGAAATGCTTTCAGTTTTTCACCGTTGAGAATGATGTTTGCTGTGGGTTTGTCATATATGGCCTTTATTATGTTGAGGTAGGTTCCCTCTATGCCCACTTTCTGGAGAGTTTTTATCATAAATGGGTGTTGAATTTTGTCAAAAGCTTTTTCTGCATCTATTGAGATGATCATATGGTTTTTATTCTTCAGTTTGTTAATATGGTGTATCACATTGATTGATTTGCATATATTGAAGAATCCTTGCATCCCTGGGATAAATCCCACTTGATCGTGGTGTATGATCCTTTTAATGTGTTGTTGGATTCTGTTTGCTAGTATTTTGTTGAGGATTTTTGCATCTATATTCATCAGTAATATTGGTCTGTAATTTTCTTTTTTTGTAGTGTCTTTGTCTGGTTTTGGTATCAGGGTGATGGTGGCCTCATAGAATGGGTTTGGGAGTGTTCCTTCCTCTGCAATTTTTTGGAAGAGTTTAAGAAGGATGGGTGTTAGCTCTTCTCTAAATGTTTGATAGAATTCACCTGTGAAGCCATCTGGTCCTGGACTTTTGTTTGTTGGAAGATTTTTAATCACAGTTTCAATTTCATTACTTGTGATTGGTCTGCTCATATTTTCTATTTCTTCCTGGTTCAGTCTTGGAAGGTTATACCTTTGTAAGAATTTGTCCATTTCTTCCAGGTTGTCCATTTTATTGGCATAGAGTTGCTTGTAGTAGTCTCTTAGGATGCTTTGTATTTCTGCAGTGGCTGTTGTAACTTCTCCTTTTTCATTTCTAATTTTATTGATTTGAGTCCTCTCCCTCTTTTTCTTGATGAGTCTGGCTAATAGTTTATCAATTTTGTTTATCTTCTCAAAGAACCAGCTTTTAGTTTTATTGATCTTTGCTACTGTTTTCTTTGTTTCTATTTCATTTATTTCCGCTCTGATCTTTATGATTTCTTTCCTTCTGCTAACTTTGGGTTTTGTTTGTTCTTCTTTCTCTAGTTCCTTTAGGTGTAAGGTTAGATTGTTTACTTGAGATTTTTCTTGTTTCTTTAGGTAGGCTTGTATAGCTATAAACTTCCCTCTTAGAACCGCTTTTGCTGCATCCCATAGGTTTTGGGTCGTTGTGTTTTCATTGTCATTTGTCTCTAGGTATTTTTTTATTTCCTCTTTGATTTCTTCAGTGATCTCTTGGTTATTTAGTAACGTATTGTTTAGCCTCCATGTGTTTGTCTTTTTTACGTTTTTTTCCCTGTAATTCACTTCTAATCTCATAGCGTTGTGGTCAGAAAAGATGCTTGATATGATTTCAATTTTCTTAAATTTACTGAGGCTTGATTTGTGACCCAAGATGTGATGTACCCTGGAGAATGTTCCATGCGCACTTGAGAAGAACATGTAATCTGCTGTTTTTGGATGGAATGTCCTATATATATCAATTAAATCTATCTGGTCTATTGTGTCATTTAAAGCTTCTGTTTCCTTATTTATTTTCATTTTGGATGATCTGTCCATTGGTGTAAGTGGAGTGTTAAAGTCCCCCACTATTATTGTGTTACTGTCGATTTCCTCTTTTATAGCTGCTAGCAGTTGCCTTATGTATTGAGGTGCTCCTATGTTGGGTGCATATATATTTATAATTGTTATATCTTCTTCATGGATTGATCCCTGGATCATTATGTAGTGTCCTTCCTTGTCTCTTGTAACATTCTTTATTTTAAAGTCTATTTTATCTGATATGAGTATAGCTCCTCCAGCTTTCTTTTGATTTCCATTTGCATGGAATATCTTTTTCCATCCCCTCACTTTCAGTCTGTATGTGTCCCTAGGTCTAAAGTGGGTCTCTTGTAGACAGCATATATATGGGTCTTGTTTTTGTATCCATTCAGCCAGTCTATGTCTTTTGGTTGGGGCATTTAATCCATTCACGTTTAAGGTAATTATCGATATGTATGTTCCTATGACCATTTTCTTAATTGTTTTGGGTTTGTTTTTGTAGGTCCTTTTCTTCTCTTGTGTTTCCCACTTACAGAAGTTCCTTTAGCATTTGTTGTAGAGCTGGTTTGGTGGTGCTGAATTCGCTTAGCTTTTGCTTGTCTGTAAAGCTTTTGATTTCTCCATCAAATCTAAATGAGATCCTTGCCAGGTAGAGTAATCTTGGTTGTAGGTTCTTCCCTTTCATCACTTTAAGTATATCATGCCACTCCTTTCTGGCTTGCAGAGTTTCTGCTGAGAAATCAGCTGTTAACCTTATGGGAGTTCCCTTGTATGTTATTTGTCGTTTTTCCCTTGCTGCTTTCAATAATTTTTCTTTGTCTTTAATTTTTGCCACTTTGATTACTATGTGTCTCGGCGTGTTTCTCCTTGGGTTTATCCTGTATGGGACTCTCTGCGCTTCCTGGACTTGGGTGGCTATTTCCTTTCCCATGTTAGGGAAGTTTTCGACTATAATCTCTTCAAATATTTTCTCTGGTCCTTTCTCTCTCTCTTCTCCTTCTGGGACCCCTATAATGCGAATGTTGTTGCGTTTAATGTTGTCCCAGAGGTCTCTTAGGCTGTCTTCATTTCTTTTCATTCTTTTTTCTTTAGTCTGTTCCGCAGCAGTGAATTCCACCATTCTGTCTTCCAGGTCACTTATCCGTTCTTCTGCCTCAGTTATTCTGCTATTGATTCCTTCTAGTGTAGTTTTCATTTCAGTTATTGTATTGGTCATCTCTGTTTGTTTGTTCTTTAATTCTTCTAGGTCTTTGTTTATCATTTCTTGCATCTTCTCAATCTTTGCCTCCATTCTTATTCCGAGGTCCTGGATCATCTTCACTATCATTATTCTGAATTCTTTTTCTGGAAGGTTGCCTATCTCCACTTCATTTAGTTGTTTTTCTGGGTTTTTTTCTTGTTCCTTCATCTGGTACATAGCCCTCTGCCTTTTCATCTTCTCTATCTTTCTGTAACTGTGGTTTTTGTTCCACAGGCTGCAGGATTGTTGTTTTTCTTGCTTCTGCTGTCTGCCCTCTGGTGGTTGAGGCTATCTAAGAGGCTTGATGGGAGGCTCTGGTGGTGGGTAGAGCTGACTGTTGCTGTGGCGGTCAGAGCTCAGTAAAACCTTAATCCACTTGACTGTTGATGGGTGGGGCTGGGTTCCCTCCCTGTTGGTTGTTTTGCCTGAGGCAATCCAACACTGGAGCCTACCCGTGCTCTTTGGTGGGATTAATGGCAGTCTCTGGGCGGGCTCACGCCAAGGAGAACTTCCCAGAACCTCTGCTGCCAGTGTCCTTATCCCCACGGTGAAACAGAGCCACCACTCGCCTCTGCAGGAGACCCCCAACACCAGCAGGTAGGTCTGGTTCAGTCTCCCCCAGGGTCACTGCTCCTTCCCCTGGGTCCCGATGCACACATTACTTTGTGTGTGCCCTCCAAGAGTGGGGTCTCTGTTTCCCCCAGTCCTGTCAAAGTCCTGCAATCAATTCCCAGTAGGCTTCAAAGTCTGATTCTCTAGGAATTCCTCCTCCCATAGCCGGACCCCCAGGTTGGGAAGCCTGACGTGGGGCTCAGAACCTTCACTCCAGTGGGTGGACTTCTGTGGTATAAGTGTTCGCCAGTCTGTGAGCCACCCACCCAGCAGTTATGGGATTTGATTTTACTCTGATTGCGCCCCTCCTACCGTCTCACTGTGGCTTCTCCTCTGTCCTTGGACGTGGGGTATCCTCCTTGGTGAAGTCCAGGGGCTTCCTGTCAATGATTGTCCAGCAGCCAGTTGTGATTCTGGTGCTCTCACAAGAGGGAGTGAGAGCACGTCCTTCTACTCCGCCATCTTGGTTAATCTCAGGCCTTTGATCCTTTGAGCTAGTTTTTGTTAGTGATGGTGTGAAGTGAGGGTCCGACTTCACTCTTTCGCATGTGGATATCTGTTTGTCCCAGTACAGTTTGTTGAAAAAACCATTTAATTGTCTTGGCATCCTGGTCTAAAATCAGTTGATTGACTCATTTTGTTTTGTTTTAATTTTTCACCCACAACAATTTTGCTGGTGAAGATGTTGATACAAGAAAAAACAAACAGATGAACAAACAGACACGTTGAACAAAGCAAACAGTATTAAACTATTTCTGGATAGCAGAGTACAGCCTCCACCCTATGTTAAGTGCTTCTACTGTCTGTTTTAGTGCACACTGGCCAATTTGTCCATCAGCTTGCTGCTTGGCATCATGTGCTGAAAACATTTTATTCTATCTCAAAGCAAACAGAACAGAGACCCGTGAGAAGTATGCTAGCTCTAGATGACTAGAGAGACCTTAATATCTGCCTCAGTCAACCAGCTTTATTTCTTCTAAGACTATGGCTTTTGACCAACCTGGAAGAGTCCACTAAAATTCTAGTTGTAAAATAAAAAGCTGTTGAGGACATCGCTGCCTTTCTTGAACAGTCATGGCATCAGTTCCAAGGCTGCGATTTAAGGAGTTGCTCAGTCCCTGGATCACCTTCCTACTAAACTCCTCAATTCAGGAGACTGCCCACTTATAAGAATGGTGTGGCATCACTACATACATCAGACACTGCAGAAGCTGTAACTCCAATACCGTCCATTACAAACAGTCAGAGATCTCCTGTTCATAGGGAAGAGAAGAGGGAATGTGTATTCCCTAACTTGGGCCCAGTTCAGACATGTCAGCCTTGCCTATGGTTTAAGAGCTGTCTGCGTAGCCACAGAGGCAGGGAACAGAGACTTCAAGGAAAAGAGCCACCTTAGGAGAGTTTATCATTCAAAATCCATCCAGTGGAGGCACACATCTTCATTGTGTGAGTTGAATCCCATTTAGAAGTGTATTGACAACAGTGCTCACCAATGGCCTAACGAGTCAGCTCCAGTTATAGGAGAGTTTTCTTCAGTCTGGTCGCAGAATTCAATTTCATTTCCATTTGCTCCTCATTGAACACCTAGTACATGAAAAGCTCTGTATGTGTATTGTGGAGAGGAGGGCATGTAAAGATCAACATAGAAAGGCAGAGTTTTCACTGTAATGGAATTTATAATTCAGCAGGACTTTGACAGAACTGAATGTTAGTGGAACCATGCATTGTTTAAAAAATTATAGACTTTTATTAGACAATAGTTCCTGTGTTTGGGGGTGCACTTCAGATTCCCAGAAGGTCTTCCAGGGTCCACCCTCAAGTTCAGTGATTCACTAGAAGACTCACAGAAATCAGCAAAGCTGTTATAATCATGCTTATGATTTGTTACCGTGAAAGGATATAGACTAAAATCAACAACAGAAAAAGGGTCATAGGATGGATTTTAGGAGAAACCAGGCATAAGCTTCCAGTTGTCCTTTGCCAGTGGGGTCATGTGGACAATTAATTCTCTAGGCAACAACGTGTGGCAATGCACATGAAGTATCACCAATAAGGGAAGCTCACCTGAGCCTTGGGGTCCAGGGTTTTTATTGGGGTTTTATCACATAAGCATGGCTGACTGCTTGTGTGGTTGACTTAACTCCAGAGATCAACCTGATACCACGTGGCCCAAGGGTCCCATCATAAGTCATGTTGTTAGCATAAACTCTCTGGTGTGGCCAAAGACCTTTAGGTAATCAAAGACAATTTTATCTGACAGGATATTCCAATAACTTAGAGGTTATCTCCTAGGAGCTGAGCAAGAATGAAAGCCTTCTCTGAAATGGGCAGGGTTTGGACAACCTGGAATTACTGAACTAATCCTTTACTGCACAGTACCCAAATGAATTCTTATTGTTCAAAAACTTCAGACATAACAGGTAGTTCTAAAGCACTCTTTCCCACGTCAGGAGCATCTTTACAAATTCAGCATGCACCAGGGCACTGCGGCTAGAATCTCTGCTGTCATGTGCACTTGGATTCTTTTTCAGAATAACTTCAATGCCTTGTAGGAAGAGAGATGATGCAAAGCGCACTTAACATTACAATAACCCTTCCACATATTTCCCAAGAAATTCTCAGAAGGGCTTGACTCCAAGTACATTCCATTT
Organism: Balaenoptera ricei; assembly: GCF_028023285.1. Taxonomy (NCBI): domain Eukaryota; kingdom Metazoa; phylum Chordata; class Mammalia; order Artiodactyla; family Balaenopteridae; genus Balaenoptera; species Balaenoptera ricei. The sequence goes on along the minus strand of NC_082656.1, from coordinate 19,259,690 downwards.
GGATCCAGAGAAATAATGGGAAAAGCTAAAATAAAAATCTTCTCTTGGGAAAAGAAGACTGCTCGTAAGAGGCACTTGTCTTCAAGCCAGCTACAAATCTAAAGTGGTTTATGCTTGTTCCTCTGGGATCACTGTGGAAAGCTGTATGGATTTAGAATGCTAAAATCGATAGAATTTGTTTTGAGTCTTGGCTTTGCCACTTCTTAGTGACTATAGTGGGTTGACTTGTGCCCTCCCCCATAGATACGTCCAAGTCCTAACCCTTGATACCTGTGAATGTGACCTTATTTGGAAATAAGGTCTTTGTAGATGTCATTAAGTTAAAGATCTAGAGATGAGATCATCCTGGACTTAGAGTAAGATGCAAATCCAATGACTGGTGTCCTTCTAAGAGAAAGCCTAGGGAGATTTAACATACACACAGACACACAAAGGGGAAGGCCTTGTGAAGAGGGAGGTAGAGATTGGAGCGATGCATCTACAAGCCAAGCAATGCCTAGGTTGGCTGCTGCCACCGGAAGCTAGGAGGGAAGCAAGGAAGGATCCTTTCCTAGATGCTGCAGAAGCAGCCAACCCTGCTGACACCTTGATTTTGGACCTCTGGCTTCAAAAACTGTAAGAGGATACATTTCTGTTGTCTTAAACCACTAAGTTTGTGGCAATTTTTCATGGAGCACTAGGAAACTAAGACAGCAAACTTGTGTTATTTTCTGAATTTATCTAGTCCTTTGCTTTTATCTATAAAATGGTAATACCCACCTCCTGAGAGGATTAAATGTGATAACATATACATAAGAGTGAGAATTTTTTCTAATTTGAAATTTCTCTTTTCCTAGAAAATTGTAAATGCTTCACCAAGATACTGTACTGCTTTCAGGGGTTCCAGGGTATGGTTTTATATTTTATCAACATGGTGACCATGAACTCAATGGAGGATGAACTTCAGAGAGAGAGTCTATGAAACCTTGCATGATTTCAGTGCAAAAGGGTAAGAAGAGAGAAGTATGAATTAGAATAAGTGAGCTACCTAAGCTCTCCTTTAAGAGATACACATGACCTTCCACTAAGACAGCTATGGCTGAGTGACTTCATTGCCTCCTGGAAAGGTCAGTCCCAGGGACTGGGGGGGTCCCACAATGGGAGGCTGTGTCTAGCAGCGCTCACTGTGCCCGTGCATGGTGGTGAACAGAAACACTGTCTCTTTCCTCTGGGTCCTCTGTGTTGATGCTGTGCTTTGACACAAAATGCCAGAAGGCACTGAGGGGCAAGGACTAGGTCCTTAACAGTAAAAATTATCCCCCCATGGAGCAAGAAGTCCTGTTGCTGCAGGAACAGAATTTCCATAACTTACCACTATGGCTCTGCCTGTCCCTCATGTTGGCATGCCAGCATGTCATTGCTTACCCTCAAGTCTAGAAGAGCAGTCTTTGGTGTAGGTGCAAGGAACCATCTGATGCCATGGCCCCACATAAATTTGTCCTTGTCACTAGAAGGACTCATATTAAAGAAGCCCTAGACCCTCCTTCAGGATAATCAAATCCTGTGCTTATCAGAAAGGGGGGTGGTTAGAAACTTAATTTATTTGAAACTATTCTGTGCCAGGAACAATGTTAACTGCATTTACATACATTTTCTCATTTAATCCTCATTTGATTAACTTGGAATGATCCTAGTTTAAATTGGATCTGGGGGATATGGCCTAAAAATACATTGACCCAAGAATTCAGTCTTCACAGGCCATTGGGAGGAGGATTATCTGCCTTAAGATGTCTTGTTATGGAATCACAATTTTGTCCCAACAGAATCATTCATTCATTTTGGCTCACTCATGCAACAAATATTTACTAAGTTCTTTCTGCGTGTCACCTTTCATGAACAAAACAGGCAGAAATTCCCATTCTGAGGCACTTATATTCTAGCTTGAGGAGAAGACATAATAGATTGGTAAATTATATGATATGTGAAAGGATGCTGTGCAAGATGGAAAAAATAGAGAAGAATAACAAGTTTGGGGAGTGTAGGGGTTGGTAGATTACAATTTTATTTATTTATTTATTTTTGGGCCACATGGCTAGTGGGATTTTAGTTCCCTGACCAGGGCCCAAACCCTAACCCTAACCAGGGCCCTTGGCTGTGAAAGCGCAAAGTCCTAATCACTGGACTGCCAGGGAATTCCCAAGTAGGTTACAGTTTTAAACGGTGGTCAAGGTACACCTCACTGAGAAAATGACACCTTAGCAAAGACTTGAGGCAGGTGAGGGAGGAACCATATGGGTATCTGGGGAGGAGCCTTCTAGGCACTGGCAGGGGCCCTATGGTGGGAGCATGCTTGGCTTGTACAGGAAACAGTAAGAAGCCATACAGCTAGTGAGGATTAAGGGAGAGGTGAAGGCAGGAAGAGGAGATTGTAGAGGATCTGCAACTGTAAGTCAGCAACTGTAATCACTTTGACGCGGAGGATATTAGAGGGTTTTGACTGGAGGAGTGATATGATTGGAGGATATTAGAGGGTTTTGACTGGAGGAGTGATATGATTGGATCACTCTTGGGTCTGTGTTGATCTAGACTGTAGAGGGCTGTATTCACTTCCTTGGGCTGCCTTAACAAAGTGCCACAAACTGGGTGGCTTAAAATAAATATCTACTCCTTGACAGTTCTGGAGGCTAGAAGTCTGAAATCAAGGTGTCAGCAGCGCCATGCTCCCTGGAAGAATCCTTCTCGACCGCTTCCAGCTTCTGGTGGTTGCCGGCCTTCCTTGATGTTCCTTGGCTCGTGGTAGCAAAATTCCAATCTCTGCCTCTGTCTCCACGTGGCCTTCTTCCCTATATCTTTGAGTCTCCAAATCTCCCTCTCCTTATTGAGGAGAGCAGTCATTGGCTGAAGGCCCACCCTAATCCAATATGACCTCATCTTAACTTGATTATATCTGCAAAAACCCTATTTCTAAATAAGGTCACACTCACAGGTACTGGATGTTAGGACTTCAACAAATCTTTTTTGGGGACACAATTCCACCCCTCAACAAGGGTCAAGGGTGGCAGCAGGGAGTCTGGCTAAGAAGCAGTGGCAGCCCAGAGATAAACCCACACACACATGGTCACCTTATCTTTGATAAAGGAGCCAAGCATATACAGTGGAGAAAAGACAGCCTCTTCAATAAGCGGTGCTGGGAAAACTGGACAGCTACATGTAAAAGAATGAAATTAGAACACTCCCTAACACCATACACAAAAATAAACTCAAAGTGGATTAAAGACCTAAATGTAAGGTCAGACACTATAAAACTCTTAGAGGAACACATAGGCAGAACACTCTATGACATACATCACAACAAGATCCTTTTTGACCCACCTCCTAGAGAAATGGAAATAAAAACAAAAATAAACAAATGGGACCTAATGAACCTTAAAAGCTTTTGCACAGCAAAGGAAACCATAAACAAGACCAAAAGGCAACCCTCAGAATGGGAGAAAATATTTGCAAATGAAGCAACTGACAAAGGATTAATCTCCAAAATATACAAGCAGCTCACACAGCTCAATATCAAAAAAACAAACAACCCCATCCAAAAATAGGCAGAAGACATAAATAGATATTTCTCCAAAGAAGATATACAGATTGCCAACAAACACATGAAAGGATGCTCAACATCACTAATCATTAGAGAAATGCAAATGAAAACTACAATGAGGTATCACCTCACACCAGTCAGAATGGCCATCATCAAAAAATCTACAAACAATAAATGCTGGAGAGGGTGTGGAGAAAAGGGAACCCTCTTGCACTGTTGGTGGGAATGTAAATTGATACAGCCACTATGGAGAACAGTATGGAGGCTCCTTAAAAAACTAAAAATAGAACTACCGTATGACCCAGCAATCCCACTAGTGGACATATACCCTGAGAAAACCATAATTCAAACAGAGACATGTACACAATGTTCATTGCAGCACTATTTACAATAGCCAGGACATGGAAGCAACCTAAGTGACAGATGAATGGATAAAGAAGATGTGGCACATGTATACAATGGAATATTATTCAGCCATAAAAAGAAACAAAATTGAGTTATTTGTAGGTGGATGAACCTAGAGACTGTCATACAGAGTGAAGTAAGTCAGAAAGAGAAAAACAAATACCGTATGCTAACACATATATATGGAATCTACAAAAAAAAAAAGGTTCTGAAGAACCTAGGGGCAGGACAGGAATAAAGATGCAGACATAGAGAATGGACTTGAGGACACAGAGAGGGGGAAGGGTAAGCTGGGGCGAAGTGAGAGAGTAGCATCGACATATATACACTACCAAATGTAAAATAGCTAGTGGGAAGCAGCTGCATAGCACAGGGACCACCGAGAAGGGTGGGATAGGGAGGGTGGGAGGGAGGCGCAAGAGGGAGGGGATATGGGGATATACGTATACATATAACTGATTCACTTTGTTATACAGCAGCAACTAACACAATATTGTAAAGCAATTATACTCCAATAAAGATGTTAAAAAAAAAAGCAGCAGTGGCAACAATTCAGGTGAGAGATGTTAGTGGCTTAGACCTGAATTGTAATAGAAGAGTAGTGAGAAGTGGCCCGACTCTGGACGCATTTTGAAATCTGAGTAAAAGTATTTGCTGACATATTGGGAGTCAAAAAGAGAGGCATCAAGGATGTCTCAAGGTATTTCACCTGAGAACCTGGAAGGTTAGTGTTGTCATTAATTGAAATGAGGAGGCTATGAGCATAGCAGATTGGGATATGAAGGCTAGATGTTTGATTTTGAACATGTTTAATTTAAGTTGTCTTTCAGACATCCAACTGAAGATGTTGAGTAGAAAACTGAATATAGAAATCTATGGTAATTCAGGGAGAGGTCTGAGCTAGAGATGTAATTGGGAGTCATGGGCATATAGACGGTGAACTCCTTATCTTGGCCATTCTATAGACAATATATCAGAAAAATATTTACATGGACGCTATAACTGGATATCTGGAAGTCATTCTGATGTTGAAAAAGCATTTGTTAGGCTTCTCAGCATAACCCTCAAAGTCACTTACCCTTTCATAGGAAATGAATATGACAAAGAAATGTGGTCACTTAAGACAGTAGGTAAAATTTATTGAGCTCCTACTATCTGCCAGATTTATTTCATCAGTTCTTTCATTTAACACTTAAAATAACCTTCTGAGATTGGTACTATTTTTGGCCCCAAATTACAGAGGAGAAAACCTAATTTTAGTGTGATTAGGTAACTCACCCAGAGACATCCAGCTTCCAAGTGGCACGGTGGAGATTCAAAGCCACGTTTGTCTGAGGATGAGGTTTGAGAAGTTGGGCGCTGTGTTATTTCACCTCCCAAGTGTCTGTATTCATTTTGTAGCACTGTCCAAGGAAAGACCTCTCATTTAGAGTACATTTCTCAAACTACCTCCAACTTCCTCTAGTTTTTCATCAGGCCCAGCCATCACAGCTCTGCTTGTTATTCTTAACTAATGATTACCCTCAACCCTTCATTTCTGACAGTGTGTCTGCATTTCCCATAGGTGAGTTTAAACCATTTTCTGTTCAGGAAGGAATGCTAACCAAGCTGTGACATCAGGGCCCGTCAGCCTCCAGCTGGAGTAGATAACTCTGGCTTCTTGGACCCAAACAGCCAGAGAAGAACAGCCTCTAGCCTGGTCACACTGCCTGTCCCCGAGGTGTTTCCACAACCCCAGGGCAGGCGTCAGAGCTGCAGGACAGGTCAGAGCCTCTGGCTTGGGCTATGGCTCCATGTTCTTTGGAGCAAATACAATGCAGCTACACCTGTTCACCAGGCACCTCCTGGTCTACCCACTCCTGACACCCCAGTCCCGGGTCGTGCTGGACACTGCCTTCGCCCTCCATCAGCGCCAGGACCTCTCGTGGGGGAACACAGTTGAATTTCTCAGTCTGACTTTGGCTGCTGGTTTGTCTTCACTCGACTCTCTGTGTTGGGTGACCAATCACTTACTGCTGATAGCAGCCAGCTCTTCCTTTCCCTCCGCTCTCACTCCTGCCCCTACTCTGTGCCCCTAGGCTTTTTAAGGTGATAGTAATTATAATTATTATGACAACAGCCAACATTTTTTCAGTGTTTATGATGTGCAGGGGGTTTTACGTATGATTATTTCTCCAAGCCTCACAAAACTCAGTGAGGTAGATACCACTTTTTATAAGGAAATTGAAGCATAGAGAGATAATATAATGTCCCCAAGGTCATACAGCTATGGATGGGATTGCAGGAGCTTGAACCCAGGCCCTCTACCTCCAGGACGCAGGCTGCCAATCTGACTGGACTTCACCACTCCATTCCCCCCGATGTTTTCTTTATAACGATAAGTATAATTATAATTCCAATCAGGAAATATGTCACTACTTGTGTCTACTGCCCCCCTCAAATTTAGATAAGGAGGCCCAAGGAAAATTAAACCATACTCTGACTGTTGCTGGATATAGTTTACTCTTTCTTTCCTCCCTCCCTTCTCTCTCCCTTCCTTCCTCCCTTCCTCCCTTCCTTCCTTCCTTCCTTCCACTCACCCTTCCGAATAATAGACTTGGAACAAGATGGCAGCCTCACAAAAGTGGGGCCACGGGGATTGTCTCACACAGCGAACACAAGGTCAGCTTTGGCATCTGCTCGCTGACCAACTACTCTAGATCTGGGTGACTTAGCAGTGGCAGACCCAGGTGAACACATCCTCAGAGGTCACTTAATGATGATTTTTCTAACTTCACTCCTTTGGAATTTCCTAGGGAAAGTTGGTTCTCTTTCTGTCATCCCAGTGGCTAGAAGGGTCCTTGGCATTTCTATGCTGGCTGGTCAACCACGAGGACAGGACTGATAAAAGGGACAGGGTGTGAGGTACATTTGGTTGGATTATGATTCAATACCATTGTTATTATCCATTTTAGTTTCTATATATAACCAGTTTACTCAGGATCTAAATTCATGTGTCTAAAACATAAAATGGTCTTATTTTTTCTAGGAATTTTGCCCAGCTGGTCTTGTGAAACTTTACCAATGGGTAGCTCATTCTTTATTGATATCTTGACCAAATTTTACAGTTCTTCAGGCCTTTGTGTTTTGGAACAGTCTCATTTTGGCATTTGAAACTCACTTCTGTTCATTTCAAAACCTCTATCTCAAAAGTCATTTCAAGTTCTTTTTTTCCTCATCCTCCTTGTAACAAGTAAACCTGGCTTGGTTCTTGGGGTTTGTGAAGTTACACGTGGTTTGTACAACTGTGGCTGAGAGCAGGTTTAAGTCCTCCAGCAAGATCAGAGTTTATTTATGAGACAACATTCCAGACCACGTGACTCTGTAAATTGCACTGGCTCCCTCACCCCCCTTCTCATCGTCCCCATCCACATGAAAGATGGGCCATCCCATAGCCTCTTGCTCCTGGGGTTCTTCTTTCCTGCACGTTAAGTGGCTTTGATTTGATATCAGCAACGTGATGCAGACCTGGTTGTTTTCACTAGAGTCTCTTTGACCTACTGGAAACATATACATATTCGCCTTGTCAAATGGTGGGTGTACTGCCTGTTCCGCTGCACAGCCCTCTTTGCACGTTGCCATCTTTCCAAGTTTCTCAGCCCCTTGCTCAGGTAACAGGGGCAAATTAGCATCTCTAACAGATAAGCTGATGTTCAACCAGGGAGTGAAATGCAACTCTCCCCTTTTTGTAGTTCCCCCCTCCGAATCTTTGGAGTCTTCTACCTTCCTTTGGAGAATGGGATGAAATATCTTTTTCTCATGAACACTGTATTAGTCAAAAAGCCAAGGATTCCTTTACTTCCCAGTCTTCTTCTTAGAGTCCGTGGGTGATGGGATGGGGTGAGGGAGGGAAAGTAGGATTAGCTCTGAACTGGTGCCTCTTGCCATTGGTAAAGAACTAACGTCAACTGACGGCTGCTTTCTGAATGTGGGGTGCTTAATGTTTCTGGCTAATTCCAGGACCACAGGAAAAATCTCACTTGATGTCCTATTACATGTAATTGCACATCTAAATAGTTTAGTGTGGAATTTACCCAAGTTATTTTTCAGCAATAAAGGACAACCTTATTATGATCCGTGTGCTTGTTATAAAGTCCAGCGTCCATTCTTCCCTTCCTTCCTGCCAGCAGAATTGGGATTTTATTCATGAAGAAGTCCTCCTCTTTCTTCTCTCTCTCTCTCTCCCATTATTTTTCTGGATCTTTTAAGAATAAGACACAGACATGGTAGCCCCATACTCCTAATATTTCATTGTGTATTTTCTAAACACAAGGGATTTTCTTACATAACCACAGTATAATCATCAAACCCCAGAAATGGACATTGATAAAATATTATTCTCTCATCTACAAACGTTATACATATTTTGTCAGTTGGCCCAATAGTATACTTTACAGCAAAATAAAATCCAAGATCCCATGCTGCATTCTGTTGCCACATCTCTTTAGTTTGTCTTTGGATTTCATGACATCGACGTTTCTTTTTTTTCTTTTTCTTTTTCCTTTTTTGGCTGCACCCCACGGCATGTGGGAAATTAGTTCCCTGACCAGGGGTCGAGCCTGTGTCCCCTGCAGTGGAAGTCTTAACCACTGGACCGCCAGGGAAGTCCCGACATCAACGTTTCTTAAGGGTAACAGGGCAGGGGGTTTGCAGACAGTCCCTCGATCTGAGTCTGGCTGATGGTCCCTGGTGGTCAGGTTCAGCTTCACGCTGCTCAGCACTTCGCATCAGGACACACCTGAGGACGAGGCCGATTCCTGGCAGAGAATTCGATTTCTAACATGAGCTTTACTGACTCACGGCCCCTTGCCTCTGCTGCTTTGTGACCACACTCAGGATTTGCCAGAGTCATGCCTCTGTGCTGACTACCTTGAAGGTCATTTCTCTCCTCCCCACCCCCTAACTCAGCAAGCTGGTCATCAGCGTGGAATGGAGGGCAGATGCTCAAGACTCAGCTAATAAAACTAGATCTATTTCTACTCATTTAATTTTGGGGAGAACTTTCTGCAAATATGGACGGTCCTCCCATCTCCCACTCACTATTCCTGGTGTCCCACAGCCCTGCTCAGAGTTCAAAAATGACCCAAGAGTATTTCACCTGCTAAACTCCAGGCTTCTGGGAATTGTTCCCGAATAACGTTCAAAATGGGATTTTAGTGCCCACCTTTCATTTTTAGGAAGCGAAAAGTCACAGTCAGAGTTGATTGGCTGATTTTTTCATTTCTAAAGCACACACTGTCCTTCTGATCAGGTACCTTCGTCTAGATCTGCCAAAAATGGACTTTATGCACGTGTGCTCGGAAGTCAGCTGCAGTCTTCCGAGACTAACCCTTGCTCCTCTTGAGAAGGAATTTTCCCAACACCAGTTTCTGTGCACTTGGCTTTCCTAGCTGAGGAAGGAGCTCTGAGGTGCTCTACTGAACTCACACAGAGTTCTGGGAGATGAGAGCCAGTCATGATGTTTCCTTTTCTTTCTTCTGAAATTCTCAATAAAAGAAGCAGATACCCCAAGTGGCTTCACACCTTCTGTGTAGGTGTGAGATGTGGTCTAGCGCATCCTCTGCAGAGTAATCTCTCTCCCTCTGCACCAGGGTCTCCCCAAGAGTGGAGGGGTGACACTGGGTTGCGAGGTGCCGATGGCTTCATCTGTGGGTTGCTGCGGTGCCCAGGAGAGTCCCTCCTACTCAGTGTGTCCTCAGCTGCCTTTACAGACAAGGTACTATGGAGCAGACGTCAGCGATCGGAAGTGCTCTAGCCAGAGCACACAGCGGAGAGGGTGGGGATTAGAAGGGAATCTGGCTTTTGTGGTTGAGATTGGACCCATGATAAATGTCTCCAGTGCTCCTCCAGGAAGCTGACAAAGTGGGGAGTTTCATTTTATTTTTCGTGGCAGCCAAAATTGTCATTTCCTACTAGCCACACTTGATACTGTTATATTCAATAGTGGGTTTTGACTCATGGTTTTCAAAGGGGCTACAGCTATAGTTTCTTAAATAATGGCTAAGTGAGTTTTAAGAATGATAAATTCACCTCTAAGCATATTCATAGGCCAAAAAGAAAAATAGAGAATAGTATTAATATGACTATCCTTATGCTAATAAGTGTAACCCTCGCTTAGAGATGCCCTTGCTTACATGGTGGAGGGTCTTTTTTTTTGTTTTTTTTTTGGCCGTTCCCCGGGCTTGTGGGGTCTTAGTTCTCCAACCAGGGATCAAACCCAGGCTCCCTGCAGTGGAGGCACAGAGTCCTAACCACTGGACCCCCAGGGAATCCCCACAGTGGAGGGTCTTAAGGGAGGGGTTGGGATACTGTACGTTCCACTTAGCTTGAGGTTACATCCTGCACGTGGAGCCCACAGACCTCATCTCTTGAGAGCATTTTTTTTTTGCATTTTATTATTTTTAAAAATTGAGACATTTCACACACCATAACACTCACCATTTAAAAGTATGCAATTCAGAGGCACTTAGTAAGTTTACAAGGCTGTACAACCATCACAGATGTATCCAAATATTTATATACCACATTTTGTTTATCCATTCAACAGTTGATGGACATTGAGTTGTTTGTAGTTTTAGCCATTATGACTGATGCTGCTGTGAACATCTGTGCACGAGCTTCATCTCTCTTGGGTATAGTCAAGAAGTGGAATTGCTGGTCATAGGATAACTCTATATTTAATTTTATAAGGAAATTGTTTTTCACAATAGCTGCACCATCAACAATACCTGAGAGTTCTGATTTCCTGACCAACAGTTATTATTGTCTGTGCGTGTGTGTGTGTGTGTGTGTGTGACTCCAGTGTGAAGTGGCATCTCACTACGGTTGTGAGCATTTTTAAAACAATATTCTCAGACACCTTAGAACCAGGATTTGCATCTAGGAGTTCCCCTAGCCCACAGTCTATCAGATAAGCTTCACCATTCACTCATTCAACCAAGATTTACCCCAGCTGCTGTGCACCCAGCACTTCTGAGAACACAAAGCCAGGAGAACAGACAAACCTGCCCAGCTCTAGGGGAACATATGTTCGGTAAAGACACTGAAGATACAGATGAAACAATGCGCAAAATGGCTGCATGTGGGTGTGCGCTTCTGAAGGACGTGAACAAGGACTGAGGAAAAGAATAAGCTTGTGTGTGGGCGCGGGGTGTATTAGGGTTCTCCAGAGAAACAGAACCAATAGGATGTGTGTATATATAGAGAGATTTATTTAAGGAATTGGCTAATCAACTGTGAAGGCTTGGTGAGTCCAGAATCTGACGGGGGGCCAGCAGATTGAAGCCTCAGGAAAGAGCTGTGGTCTGAGTCCACAGGCCGTCTGCTGTAGAACCAGGAGGAGCTGCTGTTGCAGATGAAATCCGAAGGCCATCTGCTGGCAGAATTCCCTCTTGCTCCTGGGAGGTCAGCCTTTTGCTCTATTCAGGCCTTTAACTGATTGGTTGAGGCCCACCCACATTAGGGAAGGCAGTCTGCTCCAAAGTCCACTGATCTAAATGTATGGCTCCTCCAAAAGCACCCTCCCAGAACACATCCAAAATAGTGCTTGACCACACCTGAGGACCGTGGCCCACCGTCACCTGTCACAGGGGCTATATCCACAGTAGACAGGAGATTGGGAAGTCTACTCCGGGTTTAAACCGAGCTCTAAAGGATGAGGAGAAATCAAGCAGGGAAAGGAACATTCCAGGCAGAGGAAACTGGCCTTAGTGTCACCTTCCCTCAAGTTGTATTTTTCTTCCTTCTTTCACCTGCCATCAAGGTCAGTAAATAACAAAAGGGGAATATCAGCTGGTCCTTCAGTGGAACCAGGGTTGTGGCATCGAGTGACATGGGATCAATCCCTTTTCTGTCCCGAAGCTAATCAGCTGGGTTCCAAAGCAAGGACTTTTGTCCACTTCCCAAACTGGACACCAAGGCAGGTTTCTAAGGAAAACAGTGGGGAAAAAGACAAAGCTCAAAAGTTCCAGAGAAGACGATTGAGACTTGGATGATTCGACTTAGTCATTTCCTTGGAAAATGTCTAACATTAGAGATTATACTTAATGGACAGGAATCCAACCCATTTCTAAAAAAGGCAGAGACTGTTCTCACGGTGAGGCGTCCCCAGATCCAGACCATCCGAATGAGAGAGGGTGGCACCCCTCCATCCCCCCTACCCCCGCCCCCCGACCCCGCTGCCTTTGATGCCTCCTTCACGGCTCCTGAGCCTCTGGTTTAGGACGCACCTGACTCTGAATTTGCCTTTCTCCATTCTCTTGAGGTTTCAGAGCTCAAGGAAAACAAAACGAAACAAAACCCTCCCAAAAACGTTTCCCATCTTCCGTGCAGCTCAGATTTGACCATGCACAGTCCTCGCCCTGCAGTGGAGAACAGCGTGCCTGGACGTGCTGGGTTCTTCTCGGCCAACCCTCAGGCTTCAGGCAGAACAGGCTGGTCCCTCCTTGACCAACTTTGTAGTCTGAAGTTTTCAAGTGTCCTTCACGCCCTTGAGCGAGGGAAGGCTGGGCAGCGTGCATGCTAACCAAGGATGAGTAATTATTTGCATTTCAGGTATATCTATAGAGCAAAAGTGTGTGTCTTTTTCCTTTGGTTCCTGCTCTGAGTCTTTCTCTCTCTCTCTCTCTCTTCCTATCAAGGCTCTGTCCTCTCCTTCTTTCAGGCTAGGGGTTGACTATCTGAGCAAGTAACTCAACTTTCACAAGTAAATGTATTCACCACCCAGACTGCAACTCTTTCAAAAACTGGCCCTAAAGCCAGAGGAGCTTGTACAGTTTGAAAATACTTGTGTGAATAATTTAAATTCTGGCAAAGGGACTTCCCTGGTGGCGCAGTGGTTAAGAATCCCCCTGCCAAGGCAGGGGACACGGGTTCGAGCCCTGGTCCAGGAAGGTCCCACATGCCGCGGAGCTACTAAGCCCGTGCGCCACAACTACTGAGCCTGCACTCTAGAGCCTGCAAACTACAACTACTGAGCCCACGTGCCACAACTACGGAAGCCCACTAGCCTAGAGCCCTGTGCTCTGCAACAAGAAAAACCACCACAATGAGAAGCCCGTGCACCGCAGTGAAGAGTAGCCCCCGCTAGCCACAACTAGAGAAAGCCAGTGTGCAGCAAAGAAGACCCAACGCAGCCAAAAATAAATTAATTAATTAATAAATTATAAAATAAATAAATTCTGGCAAAAAGTTTAGGTATGTGGATGGGTCATGGGGAATTAATTCTCTCCTTGAATGTTTACTCTTTCTAAGGATAAAATAAAACCCCAAAGGAGGTCATGGGATCTCTTTTACCTTTCCTGAAATAAAAGTAATAACTGCTAACCTATGCAACACTTACTGTGTGTCAGTCACTGTTCTCAGACTCTGCAAAGATTAACCCACTCAATCCTCACATAGCCTCAGGAGGTAGAAACTATTATCCAGGAGGAGATTAAGAAACTTGCCCAAAGGAAATGGTGAAAACCCAGGGAGTCGTTCAGGGACCGCTGCAGAAAATTTTAAAATAAGTATCAAAATATTATAAAGTTTGCCCTCCTGCGCCAGGAAATAGACTTGAGAGGGTCCCTCCCACCCTTGTCATGGTGGCCCCAAATGAGAGCTTTCTGAACCTGTCAGGTCCTGAGGTGGGAGGCCTTGGTCCCTTTTCTGCATCTGGTTTCAGGAAGAGCTACTAAGACACATACCATCATCTCATCTGCAGCAAGCAAATCTTACTTAAAGTGTAAGCAGATAGGTTAAGAGGCCCCCAGAGAAAGAGAACCAGGCATGGCTTTCTTGACAGAAGAGAAGCCATTTTTGGCCTAAGCCGTTTTGTGATCCAAACCTGGCCACAGTTCTTATGCTTGAATGAGTCTTAGTAATGAATGACCTTAAGGGAACAAAAGAATGCAGAAACAAATGACTGTTATCAGGCAAGAGAAGTAACACCAGCAAAGATAACATATCTGTTGTGAAGACTCCCAGTTCTGTTTCAATGGTAAAGATTAGCCTGCAGCGCTCAGCCATCGGATCAAGTGGCACCTAAGGGAGGATGCTGTTGACCCTCTCTGACCCTCATGACTTCAATCAACTAAAGCTTGGGCTCTGTACCCTTAGCTTAAAAATTCCCCAATTTTGCTGTTGGGAATGACTGCTTTGGGAAAGATCCCCTGTGTTCTCCTTCCTCGCTGCAAGTAAGAAAGGCTTCCTTCTCCTGCTCTTTGGCTTAAGCTGCTAAAGCTGGTTTCTCTTTTTTGCAATCAAGGCATTTTGACTGGTATAGTCATAAAGATTTTGAATAATTGGCCTCGCTTCCTGGCTTACACATTCGTCATCTGGAATTCCTTTTACTTACCCATCTTCTATGGTCCTTCCATCAGAAGCAGAGTGATGAGGTTTTCTCTGTTTCCCATCTCAACAGACTCTGGGACTGTGGATCGCCTTGGTCCTCACAGGTTGCCCGAGAGTAATCACTCTCCTCATTCAAGCCAGGGTCTGGGGAGTTATGGATGGAAGCCAAGTCTGCATCCTAATCTTCAGCCTTAAATCAAATGTCTCACAACTGTTCCTTAGAGCAATGTGTTTGTACTGAAAATGAAGAGAAAAACGAACCAGATTTCTTCCAGTGGAGTCCACACAGAGCTTTGTGTCTTCGAGCACAACAGAGGCTTACACCCCAGGTATCTGTAAAAGCATCTCGTGTGATTGCAGGAATACTGGAGTTGAGCAGATCACCCAATAACATCAAACAACCAGCTCTCTCTTTCTTTTTTTAAGATTTTTTTTTCATGTCGACCATTTCTAAAGTCTTTATTGAATTCACTACAACATTGCCCCTGTTTCGTGCCTTGGTTTCCCGGCTGCAAGGCAGTTGGGATCCCAGCTCCCCAACCAGGGATAGAACCCGTACTTCCTGCATTGGAAAGCGAAGTCCCAATCACTGGACCACCAGGGAAGTCCCAAAAGCCAGATCTCTTTCGTTAAATCCCACCTCCTACTCCAATGCCCCTTAGTCACCAGTTTTGAAATCAGAACTTCTACTACAAAACAATATTAATTAATTAACTGATTTATTTTTAAAATTAATCAACACACTGCTACAGAACTTTGAACAAATCTCTTAATCTCCCCAAAGCCTGTTTCATTATCTATGAGAAGAGAGTAACGGGACCAACTTTACAGGGTGATTTGAATTTAGCAGGATCCTAAGTTCCATTCACCACTAGGGGTCAGAAAATGTTGAGCATGTTTGGAAACCTGGTAGGACAGGCTCGGCTCTAGGACTCTTGTTTCTACCTTAATGGACTCCTGGGGGAGAAGGTCATCAGGTCAGAGATCATGAAGGATGTCAGTGGGGTAAAGCATCCTCCCCCACGTCCTGTGCTGAGCCAACAAGTGACTCCTGGGGAACGCCAAACCCATGTGTGCTGAGCAGCTAGCCTGGCCAAGTAACTTTTGAAAAGATTTTTTTGTTTGCTTGGTGGTAGAGCCAAAGACCCCATGAGGCCTTAGGAGACGTTGGGATAAATAAAAAGGCCTAAAAACTTCTGGGTTAGGGACATAGGATTGAGAAAAGGAAGTAACATTGAATGTTGGAAAAATATTTGTGCGCTATAAGTGCTATTCTCGGACTCCTGGGAAAGATTGAAACACCACATGTGAAGCATTTACCACTAGATTGAGCAACAAACATGAGGGTGTATTAAAAGAAATAGTGCTGCTGAAAAAGGTGAGATAACCTGTAATTTTCCTTCGATCTCAACTTTCTATAATCATGGTAATTTTTGTTGCCTTTGTGTTTAGATAAACTTCTCTGTACAAACATTCAAGGCTTTGGTCCTCAAATTGAGTCAAATCTGTGGTTTAAGATGTTAAGGCTCCTATAAGAGAAATCTATGTGCACTGCCCACTGTTGATAAAATATCCAGGGTATTTAACAGCAGTATTGGAGTAAGGAGGGTTGGGAAGGAAAAGGAGATTGGAAGGGGCAGGTTCAAGATCTTTTGACAAGGTATAATATTCCAATTAATTTCAGAGCCTGGTGGAAGTGGGCAGAGATTACTTCCTTATTCTTAGCCCCATCCAATACTTTTTCTTGTCTTGTTCCTCAATACATAATTCAATTAAAAAAAATTAAAGTGAAGATTTTGCTCATCCATCTTCATCAGCAAACAAGATACCTAGCCTCCTACTTTACTGAAAAGTCACAGAAAGCCTTTAAGGGAAATCAGAGTTGTCCAAGATGGTAACATAAGAGGCTCTGAGCTCCCCTCCTCCCTTAAATAGTAATTCTTTTTTTTTTTTTTTAACATCTTTATTGGAGTATAATTGCTTTACAGTGGTGCGTTAGTTTCTGCTTTATAACAAAGTGAATCAGTTATACATACACATATGTTCCCATATCTCTTCCCCCTTGTGTCTCCCTCCCTCCCACCCTCTCTATCCCACCCCTCTAGGTGGTCACAAAGCACCGAGCTGATCTCCCTGTGCTATGCGGCTGCTTCCCACTAGCTATCTATTTTACGTTTGGTACTGTATATATGTCCATGCTACTCTCTCACTTTGTCCCAGCTTACCCTTCCCCCTCCCCATATCCTCAAGTCCATTCTCTAGTAGGTCTGTGCCTTTATTCCCGTCTTACCCCTAGGTTCTTCATTCCTGTCTTACCCCTAGGTTCTTCATGACCTTTTTTTTTTTTCTTAGATTCCATATATATGTGTTAGCATAAGGTATTTGTTTTTCTCTTTCTGACTTACTTCATTCTGTATGACAGACTCTAGGCCCATCCACCTCACTACAAATAACTCAATTTCGTTTCTCTTTATGGCTGAGTAATATTCCATTGTATATATGTACCACATCTTCTTTATCCATTCATCTGTTAATGGACACTTAGGTTGCTTCCATGTCCTGGCTATTGTAAATAGTGCTGCAATGAACATTCGGGTGCATGTGTCTTTTTGAATTACGGTTTTCTCTGGGTATATACCCAGTAGTGGGATTGCTGGGTCACATGGTAATTCTATTTTTAGTTTTTTAAGGAACCTCCATATTGTTCTCCATAGTGGCTGTATCAATTTACATTCCCACCAACAGTGCAAGAGGGTTCCCTTTTCTCCACACCCTCTCCAGCATTTACTGTTTCTAGATTTTTTGATGATGGCCATTCTGACCAGTGTGAGATGATATCTCATTGTAGTTTTGATTTGCGTTTCTCTAATGATTAACGATGTTGAGCATTTTTTCATGTGTTTGTTGGCAATCTGTTTATCTTCTTTGGAGAAATATCTATTTAGGTCTTTTGCCCATTTTTAGATTGGGTTGTTTGTTTTTTTGTTATTGAGCTGCATGAGCTGCTTGTAAATTTTGGAGATTAATCCTTTGTCAGTTGCTTCATTTGCAAATATTTTCTCCCATTCTGAGGGTTGCCTTTTCGTCTGGTTTATGGTTTCCTTTGCTGTGCAAAAGCTTTCAAGTTTCATTAGGTCCCATTTGTTTATTTTTGTTTTTATTTCCATTACTCTAAGAGGTGGGTCTAAAAAGATCTTGCTGTAATTCATGTCAAAGAGTGTCCTGCCTATGTTTTCCTCTAAGAGTTTTATAGTATCTGGCCTTACATTTAGGTCTTTAATCCATTTCAAGTTTATTTTTGTGTATGGTGTTAGGAAGTGTTCTAATTTCATTCTTTTACATGTAGGTGTCCAGTTTTCCCAGCTCCACTTATTAAACAGGCTATCTTTTCTCCATTGTATATTCTTGTCTCCTTTGTCAAAGATAAGGTGACCATATATGTGTGGGTTTAATCTCTGGGCTTTCTATCCTGTTCCATTGATTTATATTTCTGTTTTTGTGCCAGTAACATACTGTCTTGATTACTGTAGCTTTGTAGTAGTCTGAAGTCAGGGAGCCTGATTCCTCCAGCTCCATTTTTCTTTCTCAAGATTGCTTTGGCTATTCAGAGTCTTTTGTGTTTCCATACAAATTGTAAAATTTTTTGTTCTAGTTCTGTGAAAAATGCCATTGGTAGTTTCATAGCAATTGCATTGACTCTGTAGATTGCTTTGGGTAGTATAGTCATTGTTGATTCTTCCAATCCAAGAACATGGTATATCTTTCCATCTGTTTGTATCATCTTTGATTTCTTTCATCAGTGTCTTATAGTGTTCTGCATACATGTCTTTTGCCTCCTTAGGTAGGTTTATTCCTGGGTATTTTATTCTTTTTGTTGCAATGGCAAATGGGAGTGTTTCCTGATTTCTCTTTCAGATTTTTTGTTGTTAGTGCATAGGAATGCAAGAGATTTCTGTGCATTAATTTTGTATCCTGCCACTTTACCAAATTCATTGATTAGCTCTAGTAGTTTTCTGGTGACATCTTTAGGATTTTTATGTTTAGTATGATGTCATCTGCAAACAGTGATAGTTTTACTTCTACTTTTCCAATTTGGATTCCTTTTATTTTTTTTCTTCTGATTGCCATGGTTAAAACTTCCAAAACTATGTAGAATAATAGTAGTGAGAGTGGGCACCTTTGTTTGTTCCTGATCTTAAAGGAAATGCTTTCAGTTTTCCACCATTAAGAATGATGTTGGGACAGACTCTGGGAGGGCTCAAGCCAAGGAGTACTTCCCAGAACTCCTGCTGCCAGTGTCCTTGTCCCCACGGTGAGCCACAGCCACCCCCTGCCTCTGCAGGAGACTCTCCAACACTAGCAGGATGAGAGAGACCCAGAGAAAGAAGATGAACTGGAACTGAAAAGAGGTCTTTTATATAGAGACTCTGCCTATGACAGTGACCCAGAGTATAGCTTAAGAAATAAAACATACAGTCAGCTCTACCCACCACCAGAGCCTCCCATCAAGCCTCTTAGATACCCTCAACCACCAGAGGGCAGAGAGCAGAAAAAAGAAAAGCTACAATCCTGCAGCCTGTGGAACAAAAACCACATTCACAGAAAGATAGATTAGATGAAAAGGCACAGGGCTACGTACCAGATGAAGGAACAAGATAAAACCCCAGATAAACAACTAAATGAAGTGGAGATAGGCAACCTTCCAGAAAA
This sequence comes from Balaenoptera ricei, assembly GCF_028023285.1. NCBI lineage: Eukaryota > Metazoa > Chordata > Mammalia > Artiodactyla > Balaenopteridae > Balaenoptera > Balaenoptera ricei. The sequence continues at coordinate 19,240,633 of NC_082656.1, read as the reverse complement.
AGAATTCAGAATAATGATAGTGAAGATGATCCAGGACCTCGGAATAAGAATGGAGGCAAAGATCGAGAAGATGCAAGAAATGTTTAACAAAGACCTAGAAGAATTAAAGAACAAACAAACAGAGATGAACAATACAATAACTGAAATGAAAACTACACTACAAGGAATCAATAGCAGAATAACTGAGGCAGAAGAACGGTTACGAAACCTGGAAGACAGAATGGTGGAATTCACTGCCGTGGAACAGAATAAAGAAAAAAGAATGAAAAGAAATGAAGACAGCCTAAGAGACCTCTGGGACAACATTAAACACAACAACATTCGCATTATAGGGGTCCCAGAAGGAGAAGAGAGAGAGAAAGGACCACAGAAAATATTTGAAGAGATTATAGTCGAAAGCTTCCCTAACATGGGAAAGGAAATAGCCACCCAAGTCCAGGAAGCGCAAAGAGTCCCATACAGGATAAACCCAAGGAGAAACACGCCGAGACACATAGTAATCAAAGTGGCAAAAATTAAAGACAAAGAAAAATTATTGAAAGCAGCATGGGAAAAATGACAAATAACATACAAAGGAACTCCCATAAGGTTAACAGCTGATTTCTCAACAGAAACTCTACAAGCCAGAAGGGAGTGGCATGATATACTTAAAGTGATGAAAGGGAAGAAACTACAACCAAGATTACTCTACCCAGCAAGGATCTCATTTAGATTTGATGGAGAAATCAAAAGCTTTACAGACAAGCAAAAGCTAAGCGAATTCAGCACCACCAAACCAGCTCTACAACAAATGCTAAAGGAACTTCTCTAAGTGGGAAACACAAGAGAAGAAAAAGACCTACAAAAACAATTAAGAAAATGGTCATAGGAACGTACATATCGATAATTATCTTAAATGTGAATGGATTAAATGCTCCAACCAAAAGACACAGGCTTGCTGAATGGATACAAAAACAAGACCCATCTATATGCTGTCTACAAGAGACCCACTTTAGACCTAGGGACACATACAGACTGAAAGTGAGGGGATGGAAAAAGATATTCCATGCAAATGGAAATCAAAAGAAAGCTGGAGTAGCTATACTCATATCAGATAAAATAGACTTTAAAATAAAGAATGTTACAAGAGACAAGGAAGGACACTACATAATGATCAAGGGATCAATCCAAGAAGAAGATATAACAATTATAAATATATATGCACCCAACAGAGGAGCACCTCAATACATAAGGCAACTGCTAACAGTTGTAGGTTTTTCCCCTTTCATCACTTTTAATACCTTGCCACTCCCTTCTGGCCTGTAGAGTTTCTGCTGAAAGACCAACTGTTAACCTTATGGGGATTCTCTTCTATGTTATTTGCTCCTTTTCACTTGCTGCTTTTAATATTTTTTCTTTGTGTTTAATTTTTGTTAGTTTGATTATTATGTGTCTCGCCATTTTTCTCCTTGGGTTTATCCTGTATGAGACTCTCTGTGCTTCCTGGAGTTGACTGACTATTTCCTTTCCCATGTTAGGGAAGTCTTCAACTATAATCTCTTCAAATATTTTCTCAGACCCTTTCTTTTTTTCTTCTTCCTCTGGGATGCCTATGATTTGAATGTTGGTGCGTTTAATGTTGTCCCAGAGGTCTCTGAGACTGTCCTCTATTCTTTTCATTCTTTTTTCTTTATTTTGCTCTGTGGCAGTTATTTCCACCATTCTATTTTCCAGCTCACTTATCCGTTCTTCTGCCTCAGTTATTCTGCTATTGATTCCTTCTAGAGTATTTTTAATTTCTTAGTTTAATTTTTAGTTTCTTAGTTATTGTGTTGTTCATTACTGTTTGTTTGTTTTTAGATCTTCTAGGTCCTTGTTAAGCATTTCTTGTATTTTCTCTATTCTATATCCAAGATATTGGATCATCTTTACGATCATTACTCTGAATTCTTTTTCAGGTAGTTTGCCCATTTCCTCTTCATTTATTTGGTCTTGTGGATTTTTATCTTTCTCCTTTACCTGTAAGATATTTCTCTGTCTTCTCATTTTGTCTTATTTACCATATCTCAGGTCTCCTTTCCCTAGGCTGCAGGGTCGTAGTTCCTCTTGCTTCTGTTCTCTGCCCCCGGTGGTGGGGTTGGTCTAGCATCTTGTGAAGGCTTCCTGATGGGAGGGACTGGTGCCTGCATTGTGGTAGGTGGAACTGAGTCTTTTCCCTCTGATGAGTAGGGCCGTGTCAGGTGGTGTGTTTTGGGGTGTCTGCGAGCTTATTATGACTTTAGGTAGTCTGTGTGGTGATGGGTGGGTTTGTGTTCCTTTCTCGTTTGTTGTTTGGTGTGAGGCGTTCAGTGTTGGGAGCTGCTGGCAGTTGGGTGGAGCTAGGTCTTGGATTCAGATAGAGGCCTCCATGAGAGCTCTCAGTGATTAATCTTCCCTGGGGTCGGGAATTCTCTAGTGGTCCAGCATCCTGGACTCAGTGCTCCCACTCCAGAGCCTCAGGCCCGACTTCTGGTCAAGTCACCAAGACACCACAAGTCTCTCGTCTTGGCAATAAAGGGGATTAAAAAAAAAAAGACTAACAAAACCCCAGACAAATGATAAAAAGTAAAATCAAACAAACAGAAACAGAAACAAGGAAACACACACACACACTAAAGAAACAAAAACAGAACCAAATAAATCAGATAGGAAGAGAACAGCCAGACAAACAAAAGAACCCAAGAACGAAATCAAACAACTAAGCAGAAAGCTGACAAAAACTCAAAACCAAAAAGCAAAACCAAAGCAGAGTGCCAACTGAAGAATGAAGCAAAGCAACAAAACAAACTGACAAAAATCATTTTTAAAAAAAGAAAGAAAAAGAGAAAGGGGAAAAAAGACAGAAAAGCATGTAGAAACAGAAATATTAAAAAAATAAAAGAGAAAATATATTTTTAAAAAAAGACAAAACTCAGGAGAAATGGTAAAAAGAAAATCAAACAAACAAAAACAGAAACAAGGAAACACACACACACACGTAAAAGAAACAAAAATAGAGCCAAATAAAACAAAAAGCAAGAGAATAACCAGACAAATAGAAGAACTCAAAAATAAAACCAAACAATTAGGATTAAAACTAACAAAAACACATAACCTAAAAACAAAACCAAAGCAGTGTGCCAACTGAAGAATAAAGCAAGGAAACAGAAAAAACTGATAAAAATGATTTTTAAAATAATAATAATAGGGCTTCCCTGGTGGCGCAGTGGTTGAGAATCTGCCTGCCAATGCAGGGGACACGGGTTCGAGCCCTGGTCTGGGAAGATCCCACATGCCGCGGAGCAACTGGGCCTGTGAGCCACAATTACTGAGCCTGCGCGTCTGGAGCCTGTGCTCCGCAACAAGAGAGGCTGCGATAGTGAGAGGCCCGCGCACCGGGATGAAGAGTGGCCCCCGCTTGCCACAACTAGAGAAAGCCCTCTCACAGAAACTAAGACCCAACACAGCCATAAATAAATAAATAAAATTTAAAATAATAATAATAATAATAAAATAAAATAAAAAGGGAAAAAACAGGACAACAGAAAAGCAAAGTAGAAATGAAAATATAAATATATAAAAATGTATATATAAAAGAAAAAGAGGACAAAAAGGGAAAAGAACACAGAATAACAGAAAAACAAAGTAAAAATAGATATGTATAAAAAAATAAAAAATGAAAATATGTTATAAAGCACAGAGATCCGAAAAGACTAAATTAAAAAAATAACAAACCTAAAACAACAACAATAAACAAAAGAAAAGAAGATGAAACCAAAAAGAAAGCTAGAACAAACAATAAAATGAATCAAAACATAATAAAATGAGTAGTAATAATTATGTTTCCCTATGGTCTCTGCTGTAAGTGTCCTTGCACACGCTGTGAGCCACAGCCCACCTCCACCTCCCCAAGAGGCTCTCCTCTGCCTCTGGGCTGGTCTCTGGACCTGCTGTGGGCTGGGGGACCACTCAGACTCTGATCTAGCCCAATTCCTGCATGTGCTGCCCCCAAAGTCCACAGCTGCCAGCGCTAGACCATTTTCATTTGTGGGAATGCTCATTGTCTGCTCAGATATTCCATAGACGCAGGGTCTACCTAGCTGATCGTGGGGATTTAATCTTCAGCTTGTACAGCTGATGGAAAGATTTTCTTTCTTGTTCCTTAGTCATCCCATCCCTGGGGTTCAGCTTTGGTTTTATCCCCACCTCTGCGTGTGGTTCACCCACAGGAGTCTGGTCCTAAGGCTTCCTTGGAGCTCTTGGGTCTGCCCCTGTGAGGACCAGGAAAGACAGCAGCCTTACATCAAGTTCCTTAATGCACCCTACTAGGTTCCTGGGGTCTCATCCTTCCAGGCTCCTAATTACTTAATAGAAGAGTTAAAACAGAAGAGTCTTTCTATGAGCACCAGAGGAAGGAATTTATAAACACAGACATCCCTGGAGTGTAAGAAATTCAGATTTCAGAATGCCTTCTCCACTGCACATTTCCCATCTGTTTATCTGCAGACCTACTCCTTTACCAAACCTGCCTCTCTCCACGCCACCAGGATGGAGCCCAGGCTCCTTTCCTTCCACAGCATTGCCCCCTCCCCATCAGTGCAGAGGGTAGCGCTAATTGTACCCTGGGCTGTCATCAACAGGAGCCTCGTGGCTCATCTACAAGAAGCAAAGTGAATTGGCTCGTCTGGGCAGTTCCAAGGGCTTGGTACTTGGACCTCCCTAATGACTTGGATGAAATAATACAATTTCCTGGCTCTGCAGATTTCTGAAGTCTCCAGCTATTAGAGCAACTGCAAAATACCCTTTCGGTACTTAAATGCCTGATGCATTTTGTGTTTTTATTTTCTTGGGCCATCTATTCTGCTGAGCTTGCCCAGTTTCCTTTTAGTTTGGCATACCCAAGAGGCCCTTGCTGCCCACATCCTCAAGCTGTTAAGATAGAAGCCTGATAAACTGAGGAAACATTGGTGCCAAATGAATATGAGTGTCACGTAAATGCTTGGCAAGGCTAAGGGGAGCTATTGGTTCTGTTAGTAAGGAGAAATTCCCTAATATTGGCAGGAGGGGTTTATACTAGCCAAAGGAACTCTGGTTGGTACCTCTGGCATTTGCTAACGGTAGGAGGATGCATAACTACTCAACATCTCTGAAATGCACCATCCTCATCATTTAGGTATTATCAGATGGGACCGTATCAGAGTGTCACTGCAATCACTACACGAGAAAAAAAGAAACAGGAAAGTTTGCACAGGCGATGGAAGAGCTGAGAGACCAAAAGAGATTGGTACGGCGAGAGGCTATGGCCACCATGGGCTTCATGGACAGAGGGAGAACATGGCCTTCCCCGAAATCGGGGTTCACTTAGCAGAAGTTGGGCCCATGGCAGGTTGGCGGCAGGAGCTGGAGCCACAGCTGCCATCGGAAATGCCACCCGAGGATCGGATGGGAAGAAATTCTCCCTTTCTTCCATTAGTGCCAAATCAAGCCAGAAGCTTGGTGGACCTGGGAGTCTGAACTGTGCTGCTTTTAATGGAGAGCGCTATCTACCCACACCACTGAGAGCAAGAACAGGGGAGAGGCAGGAACAGAGCTGGGGGTAAACATGCCCAGGCCCTGGGCTGCCTAGTGGGCTCTGGACCCTCCGTGATAGAGGGACCAAGTGAAATGGTCTGGCTCCTAGGTCTTCATCTGGGGTGACAGTTTGCTTCCAACCTATCTCCTCCTCTCTTGTCCTTGTCCCCAATCTTTCCCATGCTTTTATTTCCCAAATGTCCCTGAGGTATTCTGCTCAAGCTGGGTCATTCTTCTGTCTACAGATGGGAAAGGAGCAGAGACAGCAAGCCCACGGCACCATCAGGCCAGCACCTGCTGTTTAAATGCTTGCATGTGCAGCCCCTGAGCCAGCCAAGCACAGAGGGAGGTCGGGCAACCCTGCGCCCCTGCTCCTCATGCACTCTGCCCAGAGCTGGGAGGAAGTGGGCTCTTTCGGATGCCCAGGTGCTCTGGCCCTGAGCCTGGTCTTGGGGTGTGATTACAGGGGAGACACCTGTATTAGTTCTTAAAGCCCTGGCCTCAAACTCAGACTCAAGCCAGGGAAGGTGGAGAACAGAGCATTCTTTAGGATTTTCTGGTGGCTCATTTGCCATTTATCTCAAGAGCCCGCCCATTATCTGCCATGTTGAACTTCATGTTTACAAGCTCTCTCCTTACATTCTATTATTGAAACTAACCCAGAGCCATCCACAGCGGTCTGTCACCCCAAATTTGGGAAAAGCTTCATGCATCAGGGGAAAAAAATCACAGTGAATGCAGTTTATTCTCCCAACTACAGTGCACCCTGTTGATGGATTAGAATTTAATCATTAAAAGGTTTATGCTGGGACTCCCCTGGAGGTCCAGTGGCTAAGACTCCGAGCTCCCAATGCAGGGGACCAGGGGTTCAGTCCCTTGTCAGAGAACTAGATCCCACATGCATGCTGCAAATAAGAGTTCGCATGCCACAACTAAGAGTTCTCATGCCACAACTAAAGATCCCACAATCCCGCATGCCGCAACTAAGACCTGGTGCAGCCAAAATAAATAAATAAATATAAAGTAAAATAAAATAAAATGTTTATGCTGACGTGGGAAAATCTGTTAAAGTGTGTGTGGGAAAAATCAGGATGCAAATTTATGGCAAACGAAGGAAGTAACAAATGAGCAAACAGCATAGAAAAACGTCAAGAAGGGAGTGCACTAAAATGCTGTGTTTTGGCGTTTGATCGTATGATTGACTTTTGTGGAAAGAAACTAAGTTTAGTTTAGAAATTCGTTGTGTTCAGTAACTGGTTGTACTTATCTTTGTATCCTCCTTCCTTCCCCTTCCCCCATGGAGGGGTCCCAGTGTGTTTCTAAGACCACACAACCAGCCTGCAGGCATCAGACCAGACTATCTCTTGACTCTGTTCAAGGTTCCTACCTGGCCACCTGCTGCCTCAGGCAAAGATGAGAATGAAGAAGGCACTCAGCTGCCGGGGATTGAAGCCACAGAGGACAGGGAGAGAGCCTTGAGAGCTGCAAGCTGGGCTCATGACACCATCGTTGGGATTTGGAACAAACCAGAAGGGAATGATGAGCAATTACAGATTTGAAACTAAACAAGCGAGTTCAGATTCTCTTACGTACCTGCATTTTGTTCAGGCTCTAATTCTGTGGACCTTTTCCAGAATACTGTGTTCTAAGGCAGTGGTCCCCAACCTTTTTGGCACAAGGGACTGGTTTTGTGGAAGATGGTTTTTCCATGGACTGGGGTGGGGGGTGGGGGATGGTTCAGGAGGTAATGTGAGTGATGGGGAGCGGAGGCGAGTGGCAGATGAAGCTTCACTCACTCGCCTGCCACTCACTTCCTGCTGTGCCACCCGATTCCTAAGAGGGCGAGACCCGGGGCTGGTCTGCGGCCAGGGGGGTTGGGGACCCCTGTTCTTAGGCACTAATTTATCCTAAGTGACTTGACTATTTGTTTCCTCTAAAAGGCCTAGGATGGGCAGCAAGAGATTTTCTGGGTCTGAAGCAGAGGAGCCTGAAAAGGAGGGGAAGGGGTCTGATAAGGGAATGAAGAGTGGGAGGGCTTCTCCATGTTTACACCCTCCACAAAGAAAGCTCTGGGTAACTCCATTGTACAAATCATACAAAGGGAAATGGACCTGCTCCTTCCCCAAAGCTGTCAGCCGGTCCCCTTAAGGTCTAGACCTGGAGTCTCCTGACTCTCATTCTCACGCAATATTCTGCAAGAGAAATTCACCGCCTGTTAGAATTCTCAACTTGGCAACCCATCACCAATTTGCTCAACATATTAAAAAAGCACTTCTGGGACTTCCCTGGTGGCACAGTGGTTAAGAATCCGCCTGCCAAAGCAGGGGACACGGGTTCGAGTCCTGGTCCGGGAAGATCCCACATGCTGCGGAGCAACTAAGCCCATGCGCCACAATTACTGAACCTGCGCTCTAGAGCCACTGCAATGAGAAGCCCACGCACCGCAACGAAGAGTAACCCCCGCTCGCCGCAACTAGAGAAAGCCTGCCCGCAGCAACAAAGACCCAACACACCCAAATAAATAAATAAAATAAATAAATAAGATAAAATTAAATTAAATTAAAAAGCACTTCGTAAAGGGGTAAGTGTGTATGTGTTGAGGAGGTGTATGTGTCACGTGACCAACATACAGTACGGTTCTCCTCCATTTCCTTCCTCCTGCCTTCTGATTGGACTGGACTAGGGTGGCCATTAACACTCACTCCAACCTCAGCATCTCTCCAGAGAACTGACAGTGCTTGGGAAGCTATGTTGTTCCTCTGGAGGGAGAATTAAACATGGGAGATTGGAAATCAAAATATTAAAACAAAAGAGTTTTCATTTTAATAAAAATAAAATAAGTCCTCTGTGGTTTAAACACACTGGATGGTTCGTGGCAACCGAATCACTTTCTCCTTAAATTTTAGGTCCTCATGGTTGGAGAAGGTAGGTGTATGAGTTCCCTAGGACTGCCGTACAAGTTGCCATAAACTTGATGGCTTAAAACAACAGAAATTCCTTCTCTCACAGTTCTGGAAACCAGATTTCTGAAATCAAGGTGTTGAGAGAACACCATCCGGAGGCTCTAGGGGAACCCTTCCTTGCTTTTTCCAGCTTCTAGTGGCTTCAGGTACTCCTTGGCTTATGGCTACCCAACTCTGTCCACTTAAGGCGGCCTTCTCTGTGGGGCTGTGTCAGAAGTCCCTCGGCGTCTCTCTTACAGCAATCCCTGTGATTGCATTTTGAGCCCACCTGAGTGGATCCATAAATTAGTCACAGCTTTTGTCATGTAAGGCAATATTAGGTAATCTTTCCAAACATCAGAGAAGCCACACGGGAGAAGGTAAAGTATTTTAACTGTCCAGTATGCTTTCTTTTTGTTGACTTTTTTTTTTTTTTTTAAGTATGAATGTTAGGAGAAGCCCAGTAACTGCAATATGAAACTCCAGTCGTAGATTTTGTTCCACTCAACATCAAGGGATGCCTGAGGAGTGAGCACTCAAGAGGTGGCCGAGTAGGAAGGAGGTCCTAAAGAGTTTTGGTGGGTTCCTCACTTGCCAGTCCTCTGGGACAGGGTCCCCTAACCATGCTTTGGGTCCCAGTAACCACATCAGCATTGCCTTTTGTATAGTTAAACTGATGTGTATCCGGTATAACTAAGGAATAAACATTAAAACCATTTAAGTGTTTTAACATATATTCGAGAATTCTGATTTGTAAAGAATTGAGCCATACTGAACACAATTTAATCTGATTCAGAATAAATTTATAACATCTCCAAAAAAATGTACAGATTCCGAGGCTAGGATATCTTTGGTGTCACCATTCAGCTCACTACACTGGGTAATTCTTTTCTCGTTTGTCTTATCCCAGAATGAGCCCGACTGCCCATAAAATTTGTTGTTTGTTTTCTAAAGTTCACGAATTTTCAAGTTTTACTTTCATCTTTCCCTTGGTTAATGACCTAAATAGAAACATGATTCCCATGGACTTCTTCCCTGTGTTCTGAAAATAAGCTACTCTCCCTGGTGCCCTAATGACTTAACAGTGGTCCTGATTGTTTAAAAATCCCAGATTTGTGTTTACAAGAACATATGTGCTAGATTCAAGCTTACCTCTCTAAAAGTCTAAGTAAACAGCTCTGTGACTAGTGCATTAGTGTAATCAGCAAGAAATTGGCCCTGATTCTCCTTAACTCACCTTGTCATCCAGGAACAAACTTTGAGATCTCCTTCAAAATTAGAGTTGATTCTTATCTTTTGAGGACTTCTGCAGGCCCTTGAGAATTCCAGAGAATTTCTCTGTGCACGGTAGACATTAAACATGCTGCCATTTTTTTGTTTTGTTTTTTTTCTCAAAGGTCATCAGGAGCAACAGGTTGGAAAATGTGTTGATTCATTTCTCTGCTCTCTTAGGATTATCTTCTCTTTAAAGCCATGGACTCTTTCCCTATCTACTCCAAAAAAATGATTTCATTCTTCATCCTGGCAAATCTGATTAAAATGGGATTTCATCTCTTTACATCATCAGATCAAGTTGTACAAAGAAAGAGTTTATAATGGGTACCTTTTAGTGAAGTTCCTGTCTATATAGGGCTTACAAATCCCAGGATGTTCAAAAAATAAAATCTTAAAGAGATTTCTCCTTTCCCTGAGGTTTACCTGCTGAGAGGTAGGGAGAAAAAAAAAAGAAGAAAAAGAAGCTTTTCTCTCCTTATCTTTCTAACACTCTTGAAAAAGAGTCTTGTTCTGCTCCTTGAAAACCTGACATGCGGAGTTAGCTCTGGCATTAGAGGGTTGAATTTTTTTTCACTTTGTTTATTTTAATGAGACATACATTAGTCAATTTACTGGACTTTTTGGGAAGGGGAATGAAAACCTATTGTGGTCGCTTATAGAATTATTCTTTCAAGCTTTTTTCTTCCTGAAGGTAAGAATAGTAATGTTGCAATATTTGTACGCTGTGAATTTCCACTTGGGTTAATCAAATATTAGAAACCGAGTCCCAGGCCCGGGAAGAACCTTGTCTTCAGAGCAGCAGGCCTGGCCTCAGCCTTTTCTCCACGACTCCACCAAGAAGCAGCACAGAGCACTGCCCACTCTTATGCTCAGTTCCTCGGTGTGAAGGTCAGACCACTGCACTGTCCCGGCCACGGTCATCGCTCGAGAGCCACGGCTCCAGGAGTTTCCTCCTTCTTCACCTCTGCAGCAACAGCCCAGAGTTTTCAAGGAAGACCTACTTTTCATTGCCCCCAAGTCTCAAGATTTTTGCCACTTTGGGGAGCTACAGATGGGATGGGGAAGGATTCATAGGTTTGGCTCTTGGCACCAGGCCAGAGGCAGGGCTGGGAAGGGCTGGGTCTGGGCACTGAAATCAGTGGTTTCCAGGGATGGAGGAGACCAAGGGTGAGCATGTGTCCAGAGCCACCTGTCTTTCCTGTGGCCTTTGGGTCAACAGAGGACACAAGGGGAGGGGCGTGGGATGAGCAGGCATCATGGCTGTGAGCGGCTTTTCAGGCCCCTGCCCTGGGTTCCAGTTCTGGAGGAACATTAACTAGCTGTGTGCAGAGACTGGGGAGGCTCAGCAGGTCAGAGCCTCTGTTTCTTCGTATGTATCGTGATCATTTTTTTAGTTCTGTTACAGTTCCAGCCAACAAACAATAAACAAGCAAAGCCTTCTTTCTTTTCAAGGAGGCATTTATGATTTTTTATCCAACACAAACTCCTTACCATTTTGTACTCCTCTCAGGCTCTAAAATAGTGCTTTTTGTTTTTGGAGATGAACAAATAATTCAGTTGGGTTGGAGTGTGGGTTAGGAGCAAGAGGGCCACTAACAGGAAACGTGACCAGAAAGGGAGGCTGGGGTGGGACAGTGAACGTAGAACCATTTGTAGACTCGGGCATGGGGAGTTGCTGCCCTGGGCGCCATGCTTTGGAGAAACCCCCTCTGGCCCTCTTACAGCCTTCCAGCCCCTCCTGTCCCAAGGGGGCTGGGAGACTGTGGGGCTAAGGGGTGTGCCCATCTCCCAGGCCCACTTCCTGAGAATTCCCCAGCCAAGTGTCCCCAAGGGCTGTGTGGCCTCTTCCCCAGGTACGTTGGAGCATACACTTTGTGTACCTCTATGTCTTAGGGATGGCCAAGGGTGGCTGTTTGCAGGGGCGGGGAAATGGACATGAAGGCTGGAGTGTCCACAGGCCTAAGTGTGGGAAGAGAGCAAGGGCTTTGCCAGCTCTCTGGAGGTTGGCCACATTGCAGCCAGAACCTCAAGGAGTCTGAGAAGTCTGTACAAACATATAGCCTAGGAGTTCAACAATTTACAAATAAATATGTAATATTATCAGAAGTAGTAATGGTGATGAACACTATAAAGCAAAATAAAGCAGCATTAAGGGGGTAGAGAGTATGTGGGGAGGTCTCTTAGTAAGAGAGGTCAGGGAAGTCATCTCTGAGGCGGTGGCATTTAAGCAGAGACCAGAACGAAGTGAGGGAGTGAGGGGTGCTGGGGCATTTCAGCACGTGTACACACACAGAGCAGCCGGCTAGTCCTCATGGCAGGAGATGAGGTCGTATAGAATGGAGGAGGGGCTGATCAGGTCTGGCCTTTGTAGACCATGGTCAGGATTTTTGTTCTGAGAATGTTGGGAATCATTATGGAGTTTTGAGCAGGGGAATGACATGATCTGATTGACTCTTTAAAAACTCGATTGTAGAACAGCAAGAGTGGAAACAGGTAGACAGCTAGATAGGCTGCTACTACAGCATTCTTCTTTTTTATATTTCCAATTTTTTACAAAAATATTTTTACCTTAAAAATTTGTGGTAACATATACATAACACAAACTTTACCATCTTAACCATTTTTGAGAGTGCAGCTCAGTGGCATTAAGTATATTCATATTGTTGTGCACCCATCACCACTGTTTGTCTCCAGAACTTTTTCCATCTTACAAGACTGACACTCTGTACCCATTGAATAACAACTCCTCATTTCTACCTCCCTTCAGTCCCAGGCAACCACCATTCTACTTTCTGTCTCTTTAGATATTGCATGTAAGTGGAATCATACAGTATCTATCTTCTTATGACTGGCATATTTCACTTAGCATAATGTCCTCAAAGTTCATCTGTGTTGTAGCATGTGTCACAATTTCCTTCCTTCTAAAAGCTGAATAATATTACGCTGTATGTATATATCACATTTTGTTTACCCATTCATCCATCAATGGACACTTGGGTTGCTTCCACCTTTTGGCTATTGTGAACACTAGTATGGAAATATCTCTTCAAGACCCTGCTTTCAATTCTCTGGGGTATATACTCAGAAGTAGAATTGCTGGATCATATGATAATTCTATTTTTTAAAAATAAATTTATTTATTTATTTATTTTTGGCTGCTTTGGGTCTTTGTTGCTGCTCGCAGGCTTTCTCTAGTTGCGGGGAGAGCGGGTTACCCTTCGTTGCGGTGCTCGGGCTTCTCACTGCAGTGGTTTCTCTTATTGTGGAGCAGGGGCTCTAGGCGCGCGGGCTTCAGTAGTTGTGGTGCATGGGCTCAGTTGCTCCGCGGCATGTGGGATCTTCCCAGACCAGGGATTGAACCCCGGTCCCCAGCATTGGCAGGTGGGTTCTCAACCACTGCGCCACCAGGGAAGTCCCTGATAATTCTATTTTTAATTGCCGAGAAACTGCCATATTGTTTTTCATAGTGGCTGCACCATTTTACATTCTGGTCAGCAGTGCACAAGGGTTCAATTTCTCCACATCTTTGCCAACACTTGTTTTTTTGTTTTTGTTTTTGCTTTTATAATAGCCATCCTAATGGATTTTTTTAAAACATCTTTATTGGAGTATAGTTGCTTTTCAATGTTGTGTTGGTTTCTGCTGTATAACAAAGTGAATCAGCTATATGTATACATATATCCCCATATCCCCTCCCTCTTGCGTCTCACTCCCACCCTCCCTGTCCCACCCCTCTCGGTGGTCACAAAGCACCGAGCTGATCTCCCTGTGCTATGCAGCTGCTTCCCACTAGCTATCTATTTTGGTAGTGTATATATGTCGATGCTACTCTCTCACTTTGTCCCAGCTTACCCTTCCCCCACCCCCGTGTCCTCAAGTCCTTTCTCTACATCTGCGTCTTTATTCCTGCCCTGTCCCTAGGTTCATCAGAACCATTTTTTTTTAGATTCCATATATGTGTTAGCATACGGTATTTGTTTTTCTCTTTCTGACTTACTTCACTCTGTATGACAGACTCTAGGTCCATCCACCTCACTACAAATAACTCAATTTTGTTTCTTTTTATGGCTGAGTAATATTCCATTGTATATATGTGCCACATCTTCTTTATCCTTTCCTCTGTCAATGGACACTTAGGTTGCTTCCATGTCCTGGCTATTGTAAATAGTGCTGCAATGAACATTGTAGTACATGACTCTTTTTGAATTATGGTTTTCTCAGGGTATATGCCCAGTAGTGGGATTGCTGGGTTGTATGGTAGTTCTATTTTTAGTTCTTTAAGGAACCTCCATATAGTTCTCCATAGTGTCCGTATCAATTTGCATTCCCACCAACAGTGCAAGAGGGTTCCCTTTTCTCCACACCCTCTCCAGCATTTATTGTTTGTAGATTTTTTGATGATGGCCATTCTGACCGGTGTGAGGTGATACCTCAATGTGGTTTTGATTTGCGTTTCTCTAATGATTAGTGGTGTTGAGCATCCTTTCATGTGTTTGTTGGCAATCTGTATATCTTCTTTGGAGAAATGTCTATATAGGTCTTCTGCCCATTTTTGGATTAGGTTGTTTGTTCATCCTAATGGATTTGAAGTGGTGTCTCATTTTTGTTTTGATTTGCATTCCCCTAATGATTAGTGATGTTGAGCATCTTTTCAAGTGCTTATTGACCCTTTGTATGTCTTCTTTGGAAAAATGTCTGTTCAAGTCCTATGTCCATTTTTAAATTGAATTGTTTGTTTTTGTTGCTTTTGAGTTAAAGGAGTTCTATATATATTCTGAATATTAATCCCTTATCAGATGTGTGATTTGCAAGTATTTTTCTCCCATTCTGTAGATTGCCTTTTTACTCTGTTGATAGAGTCCTTTGATGCACAAAAGTTTTAAATTTGAATGAAGTCCAAAGCCTGAGCCTTTGGTGTCATATCCAAGAAATCATTGCCAAATCCCTGAAGCTTTTCCCTTGCTTTCTTCTAAAAGTTTTATAGTTGTAGCTCTTACATTTAGCTCTTTGATCCATTTTGAGATAATTTTTGTATATGATGTTAGGGAAGGGTCCAACTTAATTTTTTATATGTGGATATCCAGTTTTCCCAGCACCATTTGTTGAAAAGATTGTCCTTGCCAATAAATGGTCTTGGCACTCCTGTCAAAAATTATTGGACCATATATGGGAGGATTTGTTTCTGAGCTCTCTACTGTACATCATTAAACTATATATCTGTCTTTATGCTAAGCCTAAACTTTTTTTTATTACTGTAATTTTGTAGTAAGTTTTGAAATCAGGAAGTGTTCATCCTCCAGTTTTGTTCTTATTTTTCAACATTGTTGTGGCTATTTGGGGGTCCCTTTAGATTCCACATTGTCAAAAGTTCAGAAATGGCTGAAGCAAAACCAGTGAATCCCTGAAGTAGAAGTAAAAGTTTATTGTGCACTTACTGAAAAGATACTTTGCAAACTGGGAGTATTCAAACCAAAACATGGAATGAGGCTCAGAAGTATACTGTTATAAAGCAGCTTATATAGGGAGAAAGTAGTGACTGTTTATTCTTCACAGAAGTTGGTTATAATATTAGAATTTTCAGTGATTACCTCATATCAGTCTTGGGAAATAGTTCAAGTTTTGCTTATGATTTCCAGAGGCATGAGCAAGAAACGACCCAGGTAGTGTTAGCCTTGCAAGTAAACTAAATTAAGCTTTATTTGTGTAACTAAACTCGTTTTGTCTGCCCAGGGAATTTTCAAGGCTGATCTCCATTTGTTTTCGATTTTACCAATTCCTCTTTTTGGTCATTCTTTCAGCAGCCTGAGAGTATCACCAACCAGTATAGGGTTATTCTCGTTTACCCCTCGCTGATGGATAGTCAGGCCAAAGAATGGCATATTCACTGTGTCCATTAGTTGAGTCATCAGGCCAGAGGGCCATGTGGTCACCATCTTCATTATTTATGCAGTTATTGTTGATTTCTCCCAGTAGTCTGACCACAATGGATACCACTTGGTGTGAGAGTGGCTGCTGACAGGCATTAAAAACCCTTGAGAGTATACAATGCCCTAGAGAGGTTAATATGATGACTATAAAGAAAATTTGGGGGTGGCCAAAAAGTTCGTTCAGGGTTTGCTGTAAGATCATATGGAAAAACCCGAATGAACTTTTTGACCAACCCAAGGAGTGGAAAATTCCCTAGTGCAGAGATTCCCCAGGAGACAAGATTTAAACAATTAAATAACTCAAATGGGTTATAATCAGATTCAGGTTTTACCTCTAAATCAATCTACAATTTTTTTGGATAATGTGTAATTGGGTTTCAATTTTTAAAAATTATTTACATAGACAAAACATGATGTATTAGCAAACATATCCTTATATCCTCATGGTTACAAGATGAACACGAGGATGTTTTAAGTCAGGAGATGTTATTGCAGGTGAGCTTCCACCTAAGTTACGCTCCTATATGGTGTGAGCAATCAGGTAATTTAATGAGAGGCATTTCCATGTAAACAAAAGAAAAACAGGTTAATAGCAAATTATAAATTCCGTTTCTGAGCAAATTAAAAATTCAGTCTCTGAGGGGTGAGATAGGGAGGGTGGGAGGGAGATGCAAGAGGGAGGGGATATGGGGATATATGTTTATGTATAGCTGATTCACTTTGTTATAAAGCAGAAACTAACACACCATTGTAAAGCAGTTATACTCCAATAAAGATGTTAAAAAAAAAAATTCAGTCTCTGAGTTTGGAGGGCAGCCAGTTGGGAAAATTCCCAGATGTCAAGTTTGAGCATCTTCAGGTGGAGGGAGGGCAAGCAGTGGCAATCAGATAGATTTTCCTGGTTTGCAGTGTGAAAGTCTCGGGTGATTTTTCTGAGTGGTCACATAGCAACAGGCATGAAATTGACCCCACATGAGCTGTTGTGATGATTTCTCTGAAGTTTACTTTAACTCGTCCAGCTTTATCTTGCATGGCTTTGGAAAAGGACAGTTTTAGTTTCCAAGCCAAAATAGTGGGAAAAAATCAGAAATGTTTGTTTGGAAAGTTCAAGCCAAATATTGGAGGAAACTAGAAGAATTCAGTTTCCATTCCAGTTAACAGGTAGAAAACAAAACCTGCAAGACAATTAACAGCACTAGAATCTGATATCCACAAAGGTGTATTACTAAAATACAATTTTTCTCTCTATAATCATCCCCCTTTTTTATCAAAGATTAGCTTTGATAAAGATTAATCACAAGATTAATTTGTTTGAAAATTAAGTCTAGTTTCAATAAACTTGGCCTGATTATTTATATAAGTGCAGCAAGAATAGTGACTGACTATATATATATATATATATATATTTTTTTTTTTAACTGTCTTTTTTTTCAATTCATTTATTTATTTTTGGCTCTGTTGGGTCTTCGTTGCTGTGCATGGGCTTTCTCTAGTTGCTGCGAGCGGGGGCTACTCTTCGTTGAGGTGCACGGGCTTCTCACTGCAGTGGCTTCTCTTGTTGCGGAGCACACGGGCTCTAGGCAGGCAGGCTTCAGTAGTTGTGGCATGCGGGCTCAGTAGTTGTGGCTTGCGGGCTCTAGAACGCAGGCTTGGTAGTTGTGGCACACGGGCTTAGTTGCTCCGCAGCATGTGGGATCTTCCTGGACCAGGGCTCGAACCCGTGTCCCCTGCTTTGGCAGGCAGATTCTTAACCACTGCACCACCAGGGAAGTCTAGTGACTGACTATGTTGACTATTTTAAATCTCTGCTGGAACTTTTCATAAGGAATCTCAGCTTGAACTTTCAAAAGCCTCTCAAGACCAGGAAGCCAAGACAAGGACCTGTCTAACTGTGTCCTATTATAAAGAGATTAGATTCTTATTGAACATAGACAAATACGTACATTGTCATGAAAAATAAGAATATTTAATAAGAAATTCAGAAATTCTGGAGGGATCAGGCAGAGAGAAAAAGACAGATGTTTTAACCTTTGCTGCCAAGATATACTTTACCAAACTGTTGTTAGTTATAGATAGATAGATAGCTTTAAAGAGAGGAGAAAAAGGGGGTTCTTTGAATCTCAAAAGCAAAACATTAAAGAAGCAGCAGTGTTTTAAATGAAGTCATAAAAATTATAATCATCCTCATCAGTTCATTTAGTATCCTGTAATTAATTCTTGTTTATCTTGATCTTTCGTTAGCAGTTTTATGAATTCATCAGTTTTCCATCAGAGTTTTAGGAATTCTTATTCAGTTCAGTGTTATGATCTTAAAGTTATCAGAAACCTGCATTCTATAGTACTTGTCAGGGTCTTCTCCATGAATTTCTTTGAAGATAAAGCATTTTTTTGCAAGAACACTTTTGCAAAAGCATCAGGGTAAAGCAATAACCATCGACAAATGACAAAAGACAAAAATAGCCATGGTTAAAGATCTGGTGAAAGTTCGCATACAGACACACACAAATAACGCAATTGACAAATAAATTTAGTTATTTCTGTGACATACATTTGAAAATTATGACTGATAACATATCAGAATTTTAGGAATTTCATATCATTTCTAGAACACTTATATATCTATACAAATACAACAAAAAGAAAGCTTAGTATCACTTAACTGACAATGATTCTTATATAATTTAACATATCAAATAAGCCTAATCAGTTTAACTTATCTCCTTTAAAATCAGTTTAACTTATTTGAGAAAACAAATCTTTTGAGATGTTCCAGGGGCCTTCTAGAAAATCCCAACTTGCTTCCAGGTTGGAAAGACTCCAATTTAAAATTTGATTTTGGGAAGTTTGTCAAAAATGTCAAAACAATTTGACTCAGGTCAAGTTAGTCTTGCAAAATAAATTAAGCTTAATTTAACTTATTTTAGTTTAGCTTTAGTTGTGTGACTAAACTGGTTTTGTTTGCTCTTCGAATTTTCAAGGCTAGTCCCTGTTTGTTTTTTATTTTCACAACATGAATTTTAGGATGGAGTTTTTTCTATTTCTGTAAAAACATCATTGAGAATTTGATAGAGATTGTGCTGAATCTGTAGATCAGTTTGGGTAGTATATTAACAATATTGTCTTCCAACTCATGAACATGGGATATCTTTCCATTTATTTGTGTCTTTCATATCTTTCAACCATGTTTTATTTTCAGTGTACGAGTCTATTACCTCCTTGGTTAAGTTAATTCCTAAGTATTTTATTCTTTTTGATACTATTATAAATGAAATTTCCTTTTTGGATTGTTCATTGTTAGTGTATAGAAATGCAATTGATTTTTGTGTATCCTGCCATTTTGCCAAATTCGTTTATTAGTTCTAGCAGATCTGTGTGTGTGTGTGCGCATGCACGCGTGCGCGTGTGTAATCTTTAGAGTTTTCTACATATAGGATTATATCATCTGTGAACAGACGTAATCTTACTTCTTTCTTTCCAATTTG